>NC_053160.1:184338506-184660173 GCF_016835505.1 Polypterus senegalus
CATGTCTTCCCCGAGTCACACAGCCCAACACAGTCCCAAAGCAAAACACACAAAGGAAATCACAACCAAAAACACTCTCTTCATCCACCACTCCTCCTCACCAAGCTTAGTCCTCCTCCTCCTGACTCTGGCTCTCGAGTGGTGGTGGCTGGCCCCTTTGATAGCCCACCCGGAAGCATTCCAGGTGCTTGACCACCTGGTCCTAATTGCACTTCCGGGTGGGGATAAAGACTCATCCAGCTGTGCTGTTGACTCCATGCAGCTTCCCCTAATGGCCATCCCAGCTCCCAACCAGGCTCTGGAAGACTCCATCTCCCATGGAGCCGGGCAGGAGGCTGGGAAATCACTGTTGGCCTGTGAGTCTGCCACCAAGCGTCCCGGGGGAGGTATTGAGCTGTCCATGTTTGCTCTCCCGGAACATATGCAGTTGGGGCGTCCCGGCCGTGCATGGGACCCAGCCATCCAACACACTATCTATCTGTCTATCTATCTGTCTATCTGTCTGTCTGTCTGTCTGTCTATCTATCTATCTATCTAATAATTTTCTCAGTGAGTATCCATTCACACCTGCCAACACTGCTTTTACTTGCTTTAAAACTTTTTGAGGAGCATGTGGAGCATTAGGATCCATCCTAAGATCACTTGACTGTAAGAAATACATGATTTTGCTTTAAAGTATCATCAAAATTCTGTGTCACATCGCTAAAACAGGGCGACAAGGTGGTGACAGGTCCCAAATCCTGACTGGAAATCCCAGCCTGCTTACTGCCTGAGTGGATTTTGCACAATATTCCCGGATTTTCTCCAACTTCCCATGTTAGGTTGATTTTAAATGGACCCAGTCTGAGTGCGTATACATCAGTATGCTCTGTGGTGAATTGATGACCCACTCCAAGGTGGGTTCCTGCCATGTGCCTGCTGTTGCTGGAACAGGCATCAGCTAAACAGTAGGATTCCTCCATCCTTCCATCATCCTAACCTGCATATCCAGGGCAGGGTTGCGGGGCAGCTGGTGATTGATCCGTGGAGTTTATTAATTTTTTTAATGGGCCCGCGGCTTCTTCTACAGGAGTGCAACAATGCATGGCAACAGTCTGCTTCGTGGCTTTCCGTTTACTCAACAGCGTTTCAGGCAGGGACATGTATTTAAGAATCCATCCGCCTTTGTGGTTAAAATTTTAATGAATGTGGTTTTAGTTTGCTGCATATTTCTTCAGAGAAAATAAAATAGATTGCCTTTTATTCATGGTTTGCTCACAGTCAGTCTTATTGATGTCTCAGTAGGTGAGGTATCATTTGACAAAATACTTGGCATAAATATGGTAACCCAAGAATCTCACAACATGGAAAGTCCAAAGATGCCGACTCTCTGCTAAGATGTGTTCCGATATTAAGTTTTAAAAAAGCCTTGTAGTGTTTTGTGATGAGTCATTCCAGAATGCCTCCCATTGGTGTGATCTGTACTTTTATTAAGATTTTATAGGATTTCCTGGATGAATTTATAGGATGTGAATGGATCTAGGGGATTTGGAATTCAAGGATCATACTTTTCTCATTAGTTTGTGTTTCTAGTGTAAATTTGGAAACTTTCAAGATTTTTCCCATTTTACTGCAACACTATTATGCTGTTATGGGGTGTTAGTTGTCTTCTGTTTTCATAGCCTTCTAACACAATCGTGTGCCACTTAGAACAGTTGAAAGGTTGTGTCAAATGTCTCCGAAGAGTTTTATGAATTGAACTTATGCTCAAATCTTTTTTGTACTCCTAAGAATTGTTTACGAAGTCTTTGAAATCACTTCAGTTATTTTTCTCTGGTAAATGCTGACAAAACCGAGTCTAGTCTAGTTACGCTAGATGTCAAATTTTTTGAATTCCTCCTATTTTGTCCCCATAGACCTAAAAAAAAAAACCCCTCACATTTGGGCCATTTTTGGACCATACTTTATGTAGAGTAAACCAATAGGTGCTGTCAACAAAAACGATCAGAAGGACTTAAAGATGTGCATGCCACATCGACCGACCCTAGGGGTCTACCTTCTAGATAGATAGATTGATGATTGCTTTATTAATCCCAAGGGGAAATTCACATACTCCAGCAGCAGCATACTGATAGAAAAAAAAAAAACTATATTAAATTAAAGAGTGATAAAAATGCAGATATAATGAAGTATGTAGGAACAAAGTTACTCCTTTTCACAAAACTTAAAAAAAAAAATGGAGATTGATAATTGAGGCATATTGAGTGTTACTTTTACTTATTTGGCTGACACCTTCATCCAAGGCGCCTTACAGCATTTATGATACAATTGGTTACATTTCTTTTGGTTTTCTGCAGACAGGTGCAGTGACTTCAATCAATCAATCAATCAATCAACATTTATTTATATAGCACATATTCATACAAAAAATGTATCTCAAAGTGCTTTACAAAATGAATAAAATAAAAAAGTAGAAAGTAGCTATTTTATTAAGATTAATGTATTGCTAGTCTCATGAATTCCTATTGCTGAACAAGTGGTTTATAAGGTTATTCAAGATTTTTTTAAGTCAATACATACTTGTATTATACAGACTTGCTCGAGGTCACACAGTGTCAATAGTGGGACTCGAACCTACCATCTAAGGGTTTGAAGGCCAAAGGCCTTAACCACTACACCACACTCCCTGATCATATTTTTGATATCTGATTCTGATTTTTATATTTTGATATCTGATTCTTTACCGGTGGTCCTTGCCCTCTAAGAGCCACTCCAAGAAAATTAAAATGACAAATTTCAAACAGAAGCATGTGGGGTATTATTTAAGACTATTTGAAGGTCAGTGATACAAATATAAGAATATTTTTGATTTTTGATCCTTTACTGGGGATCTGGCCCCCTATGGATCTCTATCAGAGGTTGATAAATGACAAATTTCTATTACAAACGAGAATATTGATATTTATATTTTAAACATTTAAATTGAAGCACACATTTTACTATTTCAAATATACTCAGCAAAAAAAGAAACGTCCTCTGACTTTCAACTGTTTTTACTTTCAGTAAACTTAATGTGTAAATATTTGTATGAACAGTAAAAGAGTCAACACCATAAGACATAAACTAAAAATGTTTCACAATGTGTCCCTGAATGAAGGGAGGCTCAAAATCAAAAGTACCAGTCAGTATGTGGTGTGGCCACCAGCTGCTTGAAGTACTGCAGTGCATCTCCTCCTCATGGACTGGACCAGATTTGTCAGTTCTTGCTGTGAGATGTTACCCCACTCTTCCACCAAGGCACCTGCAAGTTCCTGGACATTTCTGGGGGGGAATGGCCCTGGCCCTCACCCTGCGATCCAACAGGTCCCAGACGTGCTCAATTCCTTCGACGATAAACACGAATCCGTCCATCACCCCTGGTGAGACAAAACCGTGACTCATCAGTGAAGAGCACTTTTTGCCACTCCTGTCTGGTCCAGCGAAGGTGGGTTTGTGCCCATAGGCGGCGTTGTTGCTGGTGATGTCTGGTAAGGACCTGCCTTACAACAGGCCTACAAGCCCTCAGTCCAGCCTCTCTCAGCCTATTGCGGACAGTCTGAGCACTGATGGAGGGATTGTGTGTTCCTGGTGTGACTCGGGCAGTTGTTGTGGCCATCCTGTACCTGTCACGCAGGTGTGATATTCGGATGTACCGATCCTGTGCAGGTGTTGTTACACGTGGTGTTCCACTGCGAGGATGATCAGCTGTCCTTCCTGTCTACCTGTAGTGCTGTCTTAGGCGTCTCACAGTGCGGACATGGCAGTTTATTGCCCTAGCCACATCAGCAGTCCTCATGCCTCCCTGCAGCATGCCTAATGCACGTTCACGCAGATGAGCAGGGACCCTGGGCATCTTTCACAGTCGGTAGACAAGTCTCTTTAGTGTCCTGCGTTTTTAGAACTGTGACCTTAAATGCCTACTTTCTGTAAGCTGTTAAGGTCTTAACGACCATTCCACAGGTGCATGTTAATTCATTGATTATGGTTAATTGAACATGCATGGAAAACATTGTTTAAACCCTTTACAATGAAGATCTGTAAAGTTATTTGGATTTTTAAAACATTATTGTTGAAATACACAGTCCTGAAAAAGGGACGTTTCTTTTTTTGCTAAGTATATATCACAAAACTATCTTTGATTATTATGTACTTTTACCTCATGAAGTTAATCATCACATTTCTTATGAACACCCCAAGTTAAGGCGGCTTACGCTAATTCAGGCTCTTGTTCCCTTTGACTGCCCAGTTTTTTTGACCTCTTGTTCTTGATTCTGTCTACAGTTTGTTTGGAAGATTGGATTGACTTTTGATATCCTGACCTTAGCTTGCCTTTTGACTATGCGTATCTCCTGGTCTTCTTCATTGAAATAATTTACCACCTCACCCTGAGTCATCACGACTATTCTGAAAAGTCGGCCATACTTAGGTACTGCATTTTGGAGCTTAACATCACATTTTCATCCATGCCTCCCTTCATTCATTTCTATTATGTCAGCAAGCTGACAAGCAAGTTTAGTGAGCACAGGAGATAGATGCGAGACAGAAAAATCGGGAGTGGTCTCCCCTCGACTTTCTCGTGTACTCAGATATGGGAATGGATATTTGAGGAGTAATCCACAAGACAATGATTATATTTTTATATTATGTACATTAAAGAACCATCAAGAATAACCAACCAACCTGCTATATCCTAACTACAGGGTCACGGGGGTCTGCTGGAGCCAATCCCAGCCAACACAGGGAGCAAGGCAGGAAACAAACCTCGGGCAGGGCGCCAGCCACACACACACACCTTCACACCAAGCACACAGGGCAGGAGGAGGATTACAGAAAGTTAATCAAAGACTTTGTTAAATGGTGCGACTCAAACCACTTACACCTGAACACCAGCAAGACCAAGGAGCTGGTGGTGGATTTTAGGAGGCCCAGGCCCCTCATGGACCCTGTGATCATCAGAGGTGACTGTGCAGAGGGTGCATACCTATAAATATCTGGGAGTGCAGCTGGATGACAAATTGGACTGGACTGCCAATACTGATGCTCTATGTAAGAAAGCTCAGAGCAGAATATACTTTCTGAGAAGGTTGGCATCCTTCAACATCTGCAGTAAGATGCTGCAGATGTTCTACCAGACGGTTGTGGCGAGTGCCCTCTTTTATGCGGTGGTGTGCTGGGGTGGCAGCATAAAGATGAAAGACGCCTCACGCCTGGACAAACTTGTTAAGAAGGCAGGCTCCATTGTAGGATTAAAGTTGGACAGTTTAACATCTGTGGCAGAGAGACGGGCACTAAGCAAACTCCTGTCAATCATGAAGAATCCACTGCATCCACTTAACAGTGTCATCTCCAGACAGAGGAGTAGCTTCAGTGACAGACTAAAGAGATCGTTCCTCCCCCACACTATGCGACTCTTCAATTCCACCCGGGGGAGTAAATGCGAACATTAATTTTATTTTAATTCTTTTCATTTTTATTACTATTTAATTTAATATTGTTTCTTTGTATCAGTATACTGCTGCTGGATTATGTGAATTTCCCCTTGGGATTAATAAAGTATCTATCTATCTACCTATCTATCTATCTAGGGAGTGCACCTAAGCTGCATGTCTTTGGACTGTGGGAGGAACGTGCAAACTCCACACAGGGAGGACTCGGGAAGCGAACCAGGGTCTCCTAACTGCGAGGCAGCAGCGCTAACTAATGTGTCACCGTGCCGCCCCATCAAGAGCAAATGAAATCAAATTAATAATATACTGAACAAGCATTATAAAAGTAAATTAGAATAAATCGGACTCTGCAGCTGCATGAATAGAAGGTAAAGTACCACTTCTGCTTAGCAGAAATAGCTCAAAAGTTGATAGAAATCTAAGTTTTGTACCTAATACTTGTATGCAAAATTTCGTTAACCTAAGTTGGACTCCGCAAGGTCTAAAATGTCAAGATTCATCAAAGTCTTGAAATCGCATTTTCGGACGATTCCAATACTTTCCCTACACAGTGGTACCTCGGTATATGTCCGCTTTGGAATAAGTCCAACTTGGTATACGTCCGATTTGGACTTGAAAAATTTTGCTTGGTATACGACCTTTGTTTGGAATACGACTCGTGTGCTCCCCTTGTTTACCTCTCTCTCGAGACAAAGCCACGACTGCCCACGAGCCTCAGTACGCCAGTTGCTAGCATTCAGTGAACAACCCGCGTGCTACCTGTTGTACGCGTATATGATTGTTCAATGATGCTTTTGTCCATTGCTTTATGTTCGGGTGTTGATTGCTATGGTCTGCGTCTTTTGAGACGTATAACTGTCGGAGGGAGGGGTGTGGTTTAGAAGGCACGCTGTATGGAGAGTTGGTTAAACATGGCTCAAAATAAACAGCATTCGAAACGTTATTCTGAGCGTGTCGCTACTTCAATCTAGAGAACACTACACTACCCTTGTTTACCTCTCTCGAGACAAAGCCACGACTGCCCACGAGCGTCAGTGCGCCAGTTGCTAGCATTCAGTGAACAACCCGCGCTATAACTCGATGTGAATTTTCACGTGATTTTGTGTTTTTTCATGTACGTTTGAATTGAAAGGACCCCTCTACCTGATGATTCCTGTGATTCTCCATCAGAGATGACTTTACCTTAGGCAGGCAAAACAACGTGGCAGGAAGGCAATGGCACCAAAAGCCACATTTGAGTACCGAGAAGAGAAACAAAATAGGTGAGGGTTAGTAAAAAATGATAACTGTCATATTACTTATGCTTTAGTACTAATGACTAACAACAGAGTTGCAGTCTGCACAGTTAATCCGCAGCTCTAGTCAGGGTGTGCTAAACTGAAGTAGTGAGTCTTCAGCCTGAGAGTGAAGGAGCATCTCTTATAGTAGCAGACAAACCATTACACAGTTTAGGGGCTCTATAACTAAAAGCTCGACCTCCCAGTGTCATTTTATTAATCCTTGGAATCATAAGCAGACCAGCGTCTTGAGATCTTATAGTTTATACCCATCTAAGACATGTTCAAATCTAAGTAATCAAAGTAGACCTCAGTGTTAATGTATGCAGTGCACCATGCAATGTATATGTCTCTGTTAAATACCTTGTGGTGTAGGATTTATACAAGCAGTGTTAATGTTTGTGATGCGCCATCTGTTGGAATGAAGAGTGCAATGCAGTTTATCAACAAAAATGTTTATGATGTGCCATCTTTTGGAATGACAGGGACATAGCAACCAGATGGACAAAGAGACAAAGACGATAATCCTTTTATTAAGGTTGATCATATGTACAGAGTACAGTGATATACTTATTTGGTGTTTTGTTGTGGTCGGGTCCCAGGGTCAGCCTGTTGTCCCATTTAAACGTTTTTATTACGTAGACTTGAACAGAGTGCCCCAAATTCCATATTCGTACCACACTATCAGGACTAACTGTTATTGCAGTTCAGTATTTCCTCATTTCTTTTACATCTGTAACCGCAGGATATTAGATGGAATATCAGAGTAAGAAGGAAACAAAGTTACACTTTTAGTCATGTATACGAGGTCCGACACAAAAAAAAAGAAAAAGACTAACACTAGCTCGAGAACCAAGAGTGAGAGAGGAGAAACAAAGAGATGGTTATAGAGCCTGGTCTAATTTGTCACAGTGAGAAAAGTCACAACTCGATCACTTTACTAAGTATGAGTGGGCACGTGTTCAAATATAGACTGTGGACACCAGGGCGTGCTTCAGCTCCCCAAACACCCAACACAAACAAGCTCAGACACAAGATAAAAGGCTAAAGAGTCTTCAAAATAAGCATTTTCCACCACTACAACCACAAGTACAAAAAGCACAGGCACAATACAACTTTTTTCTGTCGCTGGTCTCTGCCTCCTCCATGCAAGCATTGTCCTCCTCCTCCTGACTCTGGCTTGTCGATATGAGGCTGGCAGCTCCTTTATCTAACACCTGGGAGTGCTTCTGGTGACTAGAAGCTGCGACCCCGAAGTACTGTTCCTCTGGGTGAAGGTGGAACCCTACAGAGTATGGACTCCCAAATCTGGCGGCCCCCACAAGACCCAATAGGGCTGTCCCCCAGGACTACAATACCTGGTATGCCCTTTGGGCACACATGCGGGGATCCCCACCTGGGTTTGCCGCCATTTAGCATTAATAATAATAATAATAATAATAATAATACATTTTATTTATATAGCGCCTTTTCCATGCTCAAGGCACTTACAGAGTATAAAAAAAAACGGCAGGGTATACAGTATATATAGCATTGTACAAACCAAATAAATAAATAAAGATGATTAAGACAGTAAATTCAGAGAAAAGCCTAACAGACAACACAATTGATGGTCTCGCACACACATAGGTTACATGAGCATCTTGACATGGAGGTAAACTGAGAGAAGGGTAATAAAGTCAAGTAGAGCTAAAAGCCTTCCTGAACAGATGAGTTTTGAGTTATTTCTTAAAAGAATTTATGGAGTCAGCTGACCTGATTAATTTCGGTAGGTCATTCCAGAGTCTGGGCACTCGCTATACAGCTGAAGGCCCTGCTGTCACCCATGGAGTGTACATTAGTGTGGGGCACAACAAGATTACCAGAATCGGAGGATCTCAGTTGGCAGGCAGGCACACAGTGATGGAGAAGATCACAGATGTAGTTTGGCGCGAGGTTATTTAAGGCTTTGTAGGTTATTAGTAGGATTTTATATTCGATTCTGTAAGACACAGGGAGCCAGTGAAGACGGAGCAGAATGGGTGTGATGTGCTCGCTGCTGCTGGTCCGTGTCAGGACTCTTGCAGCTGAGCTTTGAATAAGCTGGAGCTGTGATATAAGATTAAAAGGGACACCTGCCAGAAGCGAGTTACAATAATCGATGCGGGATGTGATATAAGCAGGGACAAGTTTCTCAGCATTAGAAAAGGAGAGGAAGGAGCGAACACGGGATATGTGACGGAGGTGAAAGTAAGAAAGTTTCTCAATGTGATTTATGCGGGTGGAATAAGAGAGGGAGGAATCTAAAATGGCACCGAGATTCTTTGCAGTAGAGGCAGGTCTGATGAGATCACCGCCAAGATGGACTGGGAAAGAGCTCATTTTATTAAGTTGCATTTTAGTCCCAATTTGCAGGAGTTCAGTTTTGTTGCAATTTAATTTTAAAGAGTTCTGCTCCATCCAGGTCTTAATTTCATTAAGGCAGGTTGTAAACTGGGAAAGCTCTGATGAAGTTCCATTTTTAACATTGAAGTAAAGTTGAGTATCATCTGCATAAAAATGAAAGCCCAGTCCATAGCTATGAATAATATGGCCAAGGGGAAGCATATAAATACAGAAGAGCAGAGGGACAAGGACAGAGCCCTGAGGAACTCCTTGTGTGACTGGCACCGAGCTGGATCTGTTGTTGCCAAGACTAACAAACTCTTGCCTATCAGTCAGATAGGACTTGAACCACTGGAGGGCAGTGCCAGAGATACCCACAATGTTCTCCATTCTGGACAACAACAACAACAACATTTATTTATATAGCACATTTACATACAAAAAAATTGTAGCTCAAAGTGCTTTACAGAAAGAAGAATAGAAAAATAGAAGACACAATAAAAAATGAAAATAAGTCAACATTAATTAAAATAGAATAAGTAAGGTCCGATGGCCAGGGTGGACAGAAAAAACAAAAAAAAAAAAACTCCAGAGGCTGGAGAAAAAAAATAAAATCTGTAGGGATTCCAGACCAAGAGACCACCCAGTCCCCTCTGGGCAATCTAACTAACATAAATCAAACAGTCCTCTTTGGATTTAGGGTTCTCATGGAAGGACTTGATGATGATGGTCACGTAGACTTCTGGCTTTCAGTCCATCAGTGTTGGAGCATCATGGACAGTAGAATGTCATGTCTAACCTGAGTGTCAAATGCTGCACTGAGGTCTAATAGAATTAATATGCTGGTTTGGCCAGAGGCTGCTGCCATCTTGCATTCTGAGAGAGGCGGTGCCCTAAAGAAGCTGTCTCCCCCCCGTCGTTTCATTGAGAGGACGTCCCGGCTGGTAAGGACGGTGGCTGTCCCTTACAAGATGTTTTCTTCAAACACTTGTTTGGAAAATATTGGAGTGCAACAGTGAACAGCGAACTGACATCAAGTATCTTGTGAAACGGAAGAAATCTGCGACCGGAACTTTTCAGATATTGACTGAAGCTTGCAGTGAAGAGTTCATGTCTCATGCACTCGTTTTTGAATGGCACAAGTCGGTGTTCAAAGGAACACTTTTTTTTGTCTGTAGAAGATGTGACAGCAAAAACGATAGAGATCCTCAACAACCTTTCAGAAAATGATTTGTGGAATTGCTTTGAATGTTGGCAGCATCGCATGAAGTTGTGTGTCAAATCAGAAGGGAACTATTTACAAGGTGATCATAATTAATTTTCGGAATTTGTTAAATAAAAAGAGTTACAGGCACAGTCTTGTTTTTTATGTGTCAAACCTCGTAAATTACTGTAAGGTTTCTAATTATGCTCAGAATGAAAATAAGTAGACAAAAATACCATTACAAAGTAAGCAGCAACTTATCTTGTATCCATATGCTTACTCACAGGTGGTTATCTGTCTTATGTTGATTAGTCACTGGTCTGGCCTGATCTTTGCTTCCACATGGCCTTTGAATGGTGTGGCAGAAACAGACAGCATGGTGTGGGCTTCTCTTCTCAGGATGGAAAATGGCAGAGAGAGAGAGAGAGAGAACAGCATGGAAACCTATACTCTTAATGGCTCTAATGCCCCGACACACTTCTGGGAAACATCCTGGACCAGTGTAGGTGTTCAGCATTCACCAACAAAACATCTCAGACACACCTAGTTTCAGCTGTTTTGGTCGTACATATAAATATCCTCTCCAATTTCAGACCTACAAGAAAAAAAGGATACACACCGGTAATCTCTTATGTATATTTCTCTTCTGGTTTGTCCTGCTTCCACTTCAAAACCGGTCCCGCCCACAGGTAGCTGACACGGCATTTCTCGATTCCTTTTTCGTCCTCTTCCACAGATAACTCAACCTCCTGGCCACGGACCATACTGTTTTAAAATACATGGTCAAATGTATCACCAAATCTCTCCACGATACGCTAACACTTCTACCTCTCCTGGATATGGTCAGTTGTATGTTTTTGACACAGCGCAAGCTACTGAAGTACGCTTACAAAATAAAGCAAACTGTGCATGCAGCGAAAATTTACTTCTCCAGCTAGATTCCATGCTCAGAACCATCAACCCCTTCGCTAAATCATACAAACACATGCATGAAATCGCTCAGTCCAATCCAACAGCATCTGTACGAATGGTTTTCAACGGAAAACCCTGGGCAGGATTTACGACGATACAATGCCCCGATGTTGCAGCGATTTTTGTCGGAGAAGATGGCGAACCCCCTGCCGAAATGGACATTTGCATTTATCCCAGAGGCAACTCCTGTAAACAGATTTCCACGTTCAATATGAATTGCGATCCTGTGGTTTACCCACTTTTATTCCCTTACGGAGACATTGGCTGGCACAAAGATTTACAACATGTTCCCGATAAAAGAACCGGCAACCGAATCAGGCTTACTCAATGCCAATTTTACGCGTACAGATTATGAATGATGAATACATTTAGTATTTTGCACTCCAGCTGCAAACTATTCCAACAGTACGTCGCAGATGCGTATGTTAAAACACTATTTCAGATTACAACAAGATCTGCGCGTGGAACAATACAAAGGACTATCAGACACACTGCAAGCAAAGGCTGATTGGCTATTGTTGTGCATGGCTTTTTCTATGGTTAAATCTTTCGACTCATTATCTGTCATCTCCAGCAAAACACCTGTTCACAACTGCGTCTTTCAAGAAGTATGTCTTTCTTCTTGATTTCTGAATTCCTTTCTCACCGTTTTCTGTTCCTATTCTTACACTGCCGTATGCTACGGTGGGCGTCGGCTAGTTAGGTCATTATTATGCTAGGCAAGGTAGCAAGAAATATCTGAGTAGTAATGGGAAGAAAAAGGCGACGTCCTAACTGAAAAGCCAGCAACGACAAACTGTGAGACAAAAATCAAAGTCAAAAATCTGAGCCAAGTCAAAAACAAGAGAAGCAAAAAGTAACCTCTAAAAACACACCCTTAACAATTTGAGAGGCTGTCCTAACGACAGGATGTGGTGATTGTGAATAAATTCACCAAGGACACAGGGACACAGTTGAACACTTTTAGGGGTGAATTTCACACAAACATTAGGACAGAGAACCATAGACACACTGAATAAATGACTAAGTGGTATGGTAGACGGTAGGACTTTTAAGGATCTTTAAAACTCGACTTGATGTTATTTTAGAAGAATGAAGTGGATAGGTCTTGTGAGCTTTGTTGATCTGAATGGCCTGTTCTCGTCCAGGTTGTTCTGATGTTCTAAAAAATGTGAGAGATTCACATCAGAATGTGGCTGAGCTGAAGCAAATCTATAATGAAGAATAGTTCAAGATTCCTCCTGAATGTTGTGTGGGTCTGGTTCACTGATCCTGGAAGTGCTTTTGTCAGGTTACTGCTGCCAAGGAAGGTCTGACTAGTTTTTAAATCCAGGGCTTCACTTAATTTTTCGACAGAACCCTGTGAATGTTTGATAGATGTGTTTAATAGAGACATGAAATATTAGAATTGTGAGTTATTAGCGTAAGTATATTGTGTTTATCTCTACTGATGACTTAGATGAAGATCAGATTACATCTTATCAACGCAGAAAATGAGGTCATTCCAAAGGGTTCACACCATTTTTCTTACCACAGTTAAGAAGGCTGCTTTTGCTACCTCAAGGATTTCAGGTCACGCCATTTTGGCCCAAATCGCATGCCTTTGTGCTAAATTTAATTTTGTTGGAACTCCCTTTCACCAGTGCATTTTAACCATTAATTAGAGGTTCTGTTTCTTTCATTTTCCGTGCCGCCACTAGCCAGGCAAAGAGCCTGTTAATGGCTGGCTGCCTTTACGGGTGAGTGACAGGGTTATGTAATGGGCTCGAATGCTAAAAAGAACGGACAATAGCTGCCCTCGTTTTTTTTGTGTGTGTGTGATTCACTCAAGTTCTCTTTTCCTTTCATTTCATTTATATGTATTGTCATTTTGTACGACACGGCCAGATTTGAACACACAAGCACTTGGCATTTCCGAGAGCTCCCTCCCTATACATTTTAAAAACACTTGTTGAAATTAGAATTTCCATCAGGGAAGAGAAGCTAATTCATCATCTCGGCGTGCCAACATATTAGCAACAGCTTGCTAAAAATAGATTTTTTGGGGGTATTCTTATTAAGTGTGAACATGACAGATGGTGTTTATTTTGTTGTGTATGTCATCTTGTCCTGCTTTCCCATGCGCCACCACACAGCGGGTCTTCAAGCTCTTGGAATGAGGGGTGTTATGCTCTCAGTCTCTGAGGAGGAGTTTTCCAGATTGGCACTGCCGCGGCCTACAAAAAAACAGGTGGGGTCAGTTTGGGATGCTTATGTTAAAGGGATAGAAGAAAATTTTAGGTTTATCACTTATTTTTTTATTTGTTACAGATTAAATAAACACAAATAGAAATCCATCCATCCTCTTCCGCTTATCCGAGATCGGGTCACGGGGGCAGCAGCTTGAGCAGAGATACCTAGACTTCCCTCTCCCCAGCCACTTCTTCCAGCTCTTCCAGGGGAATCCCGAGGCGTTCCCAGGCCAGCCAAGAGACATAGTCCCTCCAGCGTACCCTGGGTGTTCCCTGGGGCCTCCTCCCGGTTAGACGTGCCCGGAACACCTCGCCTGATCAGATGCCCGAGCCACCTCATCTGACTCCTCTCGATGCGGAGGAGCAGTGTCTCTACTCTGAGCTCCTCCTGGATGACTGAGCTTCTCACCCTATCTTTAAGGGAAAGCCCAGACACTCTGCGGAGGAAACTCATTTCAGCCGCTTGTATTCGCGATCTCGTTCTTTTGGTCACTACCCACAGCTCTTGACCACAGGTGAGGGTAGGACCGTAGATCGACTGGTAAATTGAGTGTTTTGCCTTACGCCTCAGCTCCTTTTTCACCATGACAGACCGATGCAGAGCCCGCATCACTGCAGATGCCGCACTGATCCGCCTGTCAATCTCATGGTCCATTCTTCCCTCACTCGTGAACAAGACCCCGAAATACTTGAACTCCTCCATTTGGGGCAGGATCTCTCCCCCAACCCTGAGAGGGCACTTCACCCTTTTCCGGCTGAGGACCATGGTCTCGGATTTGGAGGTGCTGATTCCCATCCCAGCCGCTTCACACTCAGCTGCGAACCGATCCAGAGAGAATTGAAAATCATGGCCTGATGAAATAGAAATCTATGGACAACATAATAGGGAAGGGGAGAAGATGGTAGATTTTGTAGCATCTGATTTGATAAAAGTTAACATATTTTTTGAAAAGAAAATATATCTGTTTGTGACTTACAGTAGTGAAAGCCCAATAGACTTTCTAAGGTGTAAAAGATCTCATTTGAAAGACATAAAGAACTGTATAATCATACATGATGAAAGTTTGACAGTGCAGCATAAAGTGGTGGTGATGGACTGGGACATCAGAATCAGCAGGAGAATAAAACCAGAGCTTGCAGCACCAAAGATAAAATGGTGGACATTAAAAGAGGAAGGGCTTAGGAATATGTTTAGGGAGAATGCCTGAAATGAGGTGCAGCCATCTGAGAATGTGGAGGAATATTGGGAGAAGAATAGCAAAGTTGTATTAAGAGCAGTGGGGACCACCAGGATGCGTGCAACCACCCTAACCCGACAAAGACAGGGAGAGACGCAGGTGCAATGCACAACACTCTTTATTTACAACAGGGAGACGCTTTTTCTCACTCCCCAGAGCACAGCACAAGAGAGCACTAAAATAGACAATGGCAGTCCTTGTCTTTCCTTCCTTCTGCCTCCACTCCACCTCACAAGCTTCATCCTTCTTCCTCCCAACTCTGGCCTCAAAGTAGAAGTGTCTGGCACCATTCATAGGGCACCCGGAAGGACTCCAGATGTCCAACAACCTTCTTCTGGCAGCACTTCCGGGTATAGTGGAAGTGCTGACAAACAGGGCCCAGTAAACACCCAGGCACCCCCTCGCAGAGGCCACAGGCCCCAGCAGGGTTGAGCAGCGGAGTGGAGTCCTTCACCACACGTGAGTGAACGGGCTCACGTCCTACATTGTTTGTGGAGACCTGATCTTCCTTCTGCTCTGGGGTCCAGCGACAGTCTGGGTCTCTCTATTGCATTCAGACAGACCCCGTAACTGTCTGCACTCCCTATGACTTGTGGGTGACCGCCAGGAGTATCTGAGGCGGGGAGCTCCAGGTGCCAGTACAGACAAGCCAGCCCCATTACACCCACATATACTGTCGGAGTTCTGGCTACTCGTCTCCCTTCATACGTCACATCCAGGGAGAATTTGCTCGGAGTTCCGGTTTTATCTACGGTACAGGAAACACTCACCTGTACCGCCACCTATACTTAAGCGGAGAGTCCTGCACTGAGCTTCTTCAGGTACTCCCATGTCACCTTTAGGGGTACTTCGGCCGTCTTCTCCATCCTCTCTACTGCCAGCCTCAGCAGACCAATCACGCATAAAATAGACTGTACGGGCTGGACAACAATCTCCATGTCCCATAGAGCTGAGGGCAGGTTATTTATTTCAGCCGACACTGGACTCAGGCTTCGCTCATCCTTGCCCACTGGTTGCCATTGAGCCCATGCGCCTCCTGCACTGGCTCCATTGGGAGCTCTACTTGTAGTCAGTCATCTACGGGAATCCAACACATGCCGTCCATTCCTTACCTGCTTCATGGAGTGTGGCCCAGCCCTCCACCACCCCTCCTCCCTCTGATTGGTCCCGACGGGGACATGAGAGTCTAGGCACTCCTCATCCTTGAGCACTTGTCTTTCACAGAACAGTGGGCTTGGGTCTTGCTCGGCTGATTTTTCCGAGCTTGCCCCATAGTCGTTCCATGGATCGAACAGATCCAAACATTCATCGTCTATGAAGTAGGTGTACGGGACAGAAAACCTTCCCAGGGCAATCTGTCCCTGGGACGACACCTACCAAGCTCTCTACCCTGGTCCTTCAATTGTTGAGTCCCAGCAGGGTAAGGGCCCCGGCCGTCCGCCACAGCAGCTGAAAAGGTGTTGGGTAGGAAGTGGCCCACCTGGGGAAATATGGTGGTTGGAGGGACAGAGAGGTACAGAATGTGATAAAGGGTAAGAAGGAGACAAAAGAAGACATGGTACCTATCAGGGAGGGGGGGGAGGAAGATGGAGAAATGTATAGACAAACAAAACAAGGAGGGAAAGATGGAAGTGGCAGGGGACAAGAGAGAAACTTTGGAGGTTTATGAGCAAATGGAGACAAAAGAGGGAGAGAGAATGATTTTTAAAATAGTGAGGGCTAGCAATAAGGCTAGGAAGGATTGTAGTCAGATAAGTCAGATGAGTGAGTATGATAGGATCAAGAAGAGGATAGAAGAAGTACTTTGAAAAGCTGTAGAATGAAGAAAATCCAAGGGTAGTACTTGGGGTTGGAGTCCCAAATGGAGGGTGAATACCAAGAATAAGGATGAAGGAAATAAAGGAGGCACTGAAAAGAATGAAAAATGGAAAGGCAACAGGACTGGGTGAAATACCATTTTCAAGAGAAGAGGGAGTAGATGTGTTGTGGGATCTAATGCAGAAGATCTATGAACAGAAGAGAATACCAGAGGATTGAATGAACAGTGTGATTGTACCCATTTATAAGGAGCAAGGCGATATTCAGAACTGAGGAGACTACAGAGGGATAAAGCTAATATCACACACAGTGAAAATTTGGCAAAGGGTTATAGAAAGAAGGCTTAGGGAAGAGACCACCATAAGGGAGAAGCACTGTGGTTTTATGCCAGAGAGGGGAACAATTGATGCAGTCTTTGCAATGAGACAGCTTATACAGCAACACTGAGAAAAATCAGAAAAGTTCACATATGGTGTTCAACTGATTTGGAGAAGGCTGATGATTGAGTGCCACATCAAGAGATCTGGAGGTGCACGAGGGAGAAAGGAGGACCAGAAAAGAGAAGTATGTGAGGATTGTCCAGGCTGAGCAAGCACAAGAAGAAGAAGAAATAATAATAATAATAATCCAAAATACTGCTTTTGTAAGTTTGGGTAAAGAATACACTAGCAGGGTAGTAATGTGGCTAAAAATACTACAGTATATAACGTGAACCAAGTGGGAGAGGATTTCGTATTTCTTTTAATCCTTGATGCACAGTTTGGTAGCTGGGAAAGCAAGCCAGTCCACTTGAAAATTATCGAACCATACCCTGTACAGGCTGAAAGGGGCAATTCTAAACACAATGAGGTTATGTAATTTGATACATTCGTATTGATCATGTGCTGGAGAGTGGAGACGTGCTGAGTGGCGGTACATGAAAGTGTTTAACTGTACTCTGTACGTATAACAATGACTATACTATTACTATTACTACTACCCTCACCAGAATCAGCATCACATTTATTGACCAAGTATGCATGCATACAAGGAATTAAACTCTGGTTTTGGTGACTCTCCAAGTATAAGTTACATAATTGACATACACACACAACTGTTTATCACAAAACTGAGACAAAAAAAAAGAATCTTATATACGCGTGGAAGTGCGAGGCTACAGCATGAAGCTGAAAGAAAGCGACTCAGTCTCCAAAGTGAAACCACCAACGAAAGACAAATTCGTTTAGCCGCTAATATACAAGCGAGGCAAGTACATCGGCAAAACGAAACCTCTGAGGAGAGAGAAAGTCGCTTAGCCGATGATAGACAAGGGGGGGCGAGCACATCCCCAAAACATCCCCGACTCAGCATTTTTATTTTTTTTTCTGACAATTTCAATAGTTTCTAGGAGTCCGGGTTTTTACTACATGGGCTTACACAGCTAGTGTAAATATAAATATGTAAATATATATGCATACAAGATGCAGAGTGCAACTCTGGAATAAACACTGAAAAACATATACAGTGGAACCTCGGTTTGCGAGCATAATTCGTTCCGGAAACGTGCTTGCAATCCAAAACACTCATATATCAAAGCAAATTTCCCCATAAGAAATAATGGAAACTCAGATAATTCGTTCCACAACCCAAAACTATTCATATAAAAATGATTAAGACAAAATATAAAGTAAAATACATAATACAAATTAACCTGCACTTTACCTTTAAAAAGAATCATGGCTGGTGTGAGTGAGTTTCTAAACTCATGTGGGATTCCACCCAACAGGAAGACACGCGGAAGAGTGTCCCAAAGCAATCGCAGTCTCCCAGCGCTGTAGCAGTTCGCCGTATAAGCGCATCCAAAAAGATCGCAGACATGCTATAAGCGCCTGTCATCAATGGGTCATACAAGGAACATTATAAAGATCCCGCTACAATAAATAACAGCGCTGTTGCTGTTTCAAGCTGAATAAAGCTGGTGTTAAAGTACTGAGACTCAGCTTCGTGTTTTGGGGAGCAAGATGGGGACTCGCACTTCACAGCACACACACACAGTCACAATGCTGTAGTAAACAGAGAGACGCGCTGGGCGAGCGAGATAAGGAGAGAGAGAGAGACGCGCTGTAAACAGAGAGACACGCTGGGCGAGCAAGCAAGCAAGATAAGGAGAGAGAGAGGTGTTGGGCAAGCGAGCGAGATAAGGAGAGAGAGAGAGAAGAACCATCAGCTCAGTTGTGATCACATGACGCTCAGCAGACAAAGTGTATCCATACTGCTCGTATTGCAAAACATTGCTCGTTTATCAAGTCAAAATTTATTAAAAATTTTTGCTTGTCTTGCAAAACACTCGTAAACCGAGGTTCCACTTGTATTAATAATATGTAAACATGCAAGACCCTGGGAGGCCTGGAGGTTGCTGATTAAGCTGAATTAACCATTTGTGAGCTTGATGGCCTGTGGGGAAAAAACTTTTTTTATCTGCTTGTTTTGATGTATATTAATCTAAAATGTTTGGACGATGGAAGAAGTTCAAAAAGGTGGTGGTCTGGATGTGAGGGGTTGGTAATGATTTTCCCTGCCCATGCCATGACTCTAGAATAGTGCAGCTTCTGTAAAGTAGACAGACTGACACCTGTGACAGTAGGGAGTGCTCTTGCTCCTCCGAACCCACAGACAGAACGTCCAAAACTCCAGGTAAAAGCACCAAGAATTATTTTTTAATTATTTTCTTCAATAAAGTGCCCAAAGCACCTCCAGCACCATGAACAATAAATCAATAACAATACAATAACAATAAATCAATCCTCCTCTCCACCCAGCAGCTCCGTCACACTTCCTCCCAACTCCGGCTCAGCTTGCTGGGTTTCCCACAGTCCTTTAAATAGTCCGTAACCCAGGAGTGCTCCTGTCCTTCCATCCACGTGATTCACTAGCACTTCCGGGTCAGTTGAAGATTCATATCTTTACTTCTGTTCTTCCATCCCTGTGACTTGGGAGTACTTCCAGGCTATAGGGAAAATAGAAATCCTGGTGTCTCCCTGCAGCGTCCTCCGATGGCACCCATGGCACCCAGCATGGTTGTGAAGTCACACTCCATTTCCCATGATGCCCTGCGGGAATCCGGGGCACCTCCATGCTGCAGGGAGGACTCCATCTAGCGGCCGGGATGAGCTGCCGGCCATCTCTCACACACCTATGATATTTTTGGCAAACCCGACTATTCATTGTAGCCTCTTTTGTCATGTTTTAGTTGCTCTTTCAAACCTCACTGTTATGGATGAGCTGAGAACAGATTCAATGACTGCTATGTAGAACTGAATCAGCAGCTCCTGTAGAAGGTTGAACTTCCTCAGCTGTCACAGGAAGTACATTCACTGTTGTGCCTTTTTGAACCCTAAATTGGTCTCCCATTTCAAGTCCCGACAGATTACGGATCCCAGAAATGTGAAGGTATCCAAAACTGACTACACCAAAGAGCCAGTTGCTCAACCTCCCTTCTGCATGCTGTTTGTATCGAGCTATCAAAGATCCCATATAAAAGGTTGGAAATTAAGTTAACCCTTAACTGCCACATAGTTGGGGGTTAATGCACCCCTTGACGCAAAATACTTTTTTGCTGCACTTTTAAGTAAACGTCACAATTCACAAAGAAAAAGTGAAATTTTAATGGAACACATTTTTTTCATGCAAAGAGCATCACTATTACTGCAACACTGATCATTTTACACACTGCCAATGAACTGTAAAAGTTATTAAAAAAACTATTGGAACAATATTTATAAGGTGCAACTGACGCCATTGATAAAATTCAGTAAATCATTGAGCCAACTGCGCTTGAACTGGCTCCCAGCAAGCACACAGAGGCCAAAGCTGACACTTGCAGGCTAGTCTAGTGAGTGCAGCGGCTGAATCCCAGGGAGATTGATGCTGCAGGGGATGGCAGTGGTCATGAGCTGGATTATCAACGAATGTACATCACTGATTAATCAGCTCCTGCGTGCTGGCAAGTTGCACTGGGAAGTGACTTTAGCCGGTTGCAGCATTCAACGAATGTGCGTTACTGAATATACTCAGCTCCGGTGTGCAGGAAAATTGCATTGGGAACCAACTATAGCTGGTGCCAGCAGTTATAAGGGTTAAGATAAGTTGGAGTTCTGGGTGTTGTGTTTAGATGAGTGCAGGATTGGTTCCATTACAGGAAACAGAGGGTGATGGTGCGAGGAACCTTATCAGAATTGCCTTATGTTAAGAGTGGTGACCCTCAGGGGTCTGTGCTGGGGCCTCTGATCTTTTCAATATATATAAATGATCTGGATAGCAATATAAACAATAAGCTGGTTAAGTTTGCAGGTGATACGAAGCTAGGTAAACTGGCAGATAATTAAGAATTGGTTGAATCATTATAGAGGGTCCTGGATTGAGCTGGGTGGTATGACCAAAATTCTATATCACGGTATTTTTCAAAATTGTGTGGTGATTAGTTGTCCGGAGAAAGAAAAATGAAGGATAGGAACTGGGGGTTTGGTACATCAGACAGAGACAGCACGTATGCAATAAAGAAAGCCTGCTCAGAACATCCATTTAATTCTGTTTTCGTGTCTCCGACCACCAGATCACAAACCCAACATTGACACAATATTTAAGTTAAACCTACGTGATACCCATTTATACATCCAGTTTTGTGGAGCCTCGTCACACCTGCCATAAAGTTCTCTACACTGAATGTACACTTGAGGACCCCTTACTGCGAGGGGGCAGCACTACCGCCACACTACCATGCATGTTTAACACCTGCTTTAATGCACTTCATCCTGAAAATGATATCAAGTATGTATCTTAGCATTCTAAATGTTCAGGGAGCATATCATGAAATTAATGTATTCTTTGTGCGGCCTGCGCCTCCTCTTAGTGCAAGAGGAAGTCAGTTTAAGAAGCATGTAGCGATTAACATGGCTCCGGGAATACTTAAGACAAAGCATTTAATGTGCTACATAACTTATGACAGGGTTTGAAAAAATCTAGTGAATTAAATATTCATTTTAAGATGAAGTTTAGTTTACGATGTCCTACTTTAATGACAAATTACGAGAATACAGTGAACATGTCGAGCATGTGTGTTTAGTGGTGTAGCAGTGAAAAAGAGCTCCCGTGCAACACCTCCACTAACGCATGTAATCCGTTGCATGTGTGTTTAGTGGTGTACTAATGAAAAAGAGCCCCCGTGCAACACCTCCACTAACGCATGTACTCCACTGCATGTGTGTTTAGAGGTGTAGCAGTGAAAAAGAGCCCCCGTGCAACACCTCCACTAACGCATGTACTGCACTGCACGTGTGTTTAGAGGTGTAGCAGTGAAAAAGAGCCCCCGTGCAACACCTCCACTAACGCATGTACTCCACTGCATGTGTGTTTAGAGGTGTAGCAGTGAAAAAGGTCCCCCCTTAAACAGTTTCCCACTGCTCCACGTTCTGAATGTTTTTTTATGCAATTGAAACCGGTGTTGCGGTATAAGAAAAATCCATATCATAACAAAAATTAAAAACGGTTTTTGGTATGGACCAGTATACTGCCCAGCACTGGTCCTGGACAGCATACTGCCTTGGGCAGATGAAATTTAATATAAATGAAAGTAAACTATCACACATTGAAAGTTAGAACAAGCAATGCATATTTTAGAAAATGTCGGTGCACATGTGTAAACAAAACAGCTTCATGGCATAACACTAAAAATATTACATCTCAGGATGATTTAAAACACAAAGTAAATAACGGAATTTAATTCCTTGCATATCAAAATCATAAGATAGGCATACAGTTTAATTGTAACAAATACTTTAGGGAGACACATTAAAAAGAGATTAAAGAAAAAACAGCCTGCCATCCAAGCAATTGGTTTAGTTTACTTAAAAACATGTGGGTACGGATTATGAAGAATGATTTGCAGAGCCCACTTGTTGAACTTGGCACACCCTTCCTGCTTCCTGGAAGTGGTGGACATGGAGTGTCTTCAATGGCCTTTTACAGGTTTCATCGGATAGCTGATACTGCAATGCTGTACCAGAGCAGACACACTTTGTGCACAACAGGAGATACAAGAGGAATCTGGACACATCCTGGATTAGCTCCCCCTCTTTCAGAAAAGCCCACCCTTTACTAATTGAACAGAGAATGGGATCCAGTCAGAAGCTGCTATTTTACTTTCTAAAAGAATGTGATGGAGAGCTTGCCAACATCCTGTACACTGGCACCAGGTTAATCTCCAACACTCTGCCTTTTATTTACACGTGTTGTGTCTGCCTGGTAAACCTCGTAAATGTGCACGGCTGTGTGCCAAGTATGTGAGGAATTCAGTCATGCTGGTGTCATCTGCCCAGTAAAACACTTGAAGAGTTTGAGGTGACAGTATTCAGTCTGCCAGCATTCAGCTCCTTATGCTCCCTCCGGTTCAGAAAGAATTTCTTGGAGTGCAGCAGATGGCATTACTATCATGCAAAACTGCACATTCGTAACATACATAGATGCCAACGATTCTTTTACAGATAGGTTTTCCCGAGTTTGAATGCTTAATGTGCTCTTATACCTAGGCTTGACAAAATTGTGAACCATTTTAGAAGATACAACTTTGGGACTCAGATAGCATAACCCATAGTGGCCAGTTGCTGGTTCCTTACACCTCCATGGACATGGGGGTTTGAATCATCCCTATTTATGACATGTCATCGTAGGTTTCTTTCAGATATTCTACTTTCTTGTACTGTACATTCCAAAAGTCAAACTCATTAACTTATTTAACAACAGTCAATTGGTCCATTATCGGTGTCTATGTGAGTGAACCTTGTGCATTTGTTCATGCTTTGCGTCCAGTGGAGCTCCGACAAGATTTTTATCTGACTCGGGCCCAGTGCTACTAGAATAAGATGCATTGGAATGTACAATTAAATTAAGTGGTTCAAGTAAGTGGATACTGTGAACTGAAGAACGTGAAGCAACCCAGCAATCCCCCGTTTAAATCTGAACAAAACAAAAAAGTAAGGTAACAGAATATAAATAGTACACTTCTTGTTTGCAGTTCGGTTACCGTCTATGAGAAGAGCCTCATGTCTCTCCCTCTCTCTTTTTCCTAGGTCTAAATAATGACCATGATCTATAATCTCAAAGTTTATACCTACCTGCTCACCAATGCTGTGTGAGGGCAGAGTCAGGCACTGTTGTTTCCTGCTAAAAGCTTCCATGCTGTACAGGAAATCAGAGATATGGTTAGCAACAGTGCCACCTCCCAGGGCCGGATTAAGGTGGGTGCTATTGATGCTGCAGCATTAGGCGCATTCCTGAAATAGGCCCAGATGAAAACAGACGAGAATTTTCCGGAAGCTGAGTAGTTTTCCTTTGCTATATTAACCTCAAAATAATTCTTAGAATGAAATCTGGAGTCCGACTTTCAGACGCCTAGACACAGCGTTACTTATTATACAGTTACTATTGTTCTTTGCGCTGTGACGTAACTATAACGTCGTTGTGTTTATTGTTAACCGAAGATTTCAAGTTAATGCTATCAATTTTACGTTAAACAGTTAACTTAGTAATTTAGCTGTGTTTTTTTGCAATACCTTGGGGATTCTTGCCACTTTATTATTGTTCGGTAAGTGCCACGTAGTACATTTTTCACCTTGAAAGTTAGTTGTACAGTAAAAATCGATGGCTATTTAAATGGTTATCTGTAAAGGTAAAACTAAAAGCCGACCCGCGGGCCCGGCATGGATGTTTTAGAATTTTTAAAATCCTCGACAGGATTCTGGTCTATTATGAAATTTAAATCGTGGACAAATTTTTGTCACTTTGACCCAATGTCTCTGCAAATTCATTTTTTCTTACTCTGTTTCATAAGAGAATTGTGAAATTTTGTGTACTGTATTTCATTGTTAGGTTTTCTGCATTAAGTGCACTTTTCAGACAATTGCTATTGAATGTTGGTTGATCGCAGTGGTAGCGCTGCTGCCTCGCAGTTAGGTGACCCGGGTTCGCTTCCCGGTCCTCCCTGCGTGGAGTTTGCATGTTCTCCCCGTGTCTGTGTGGGTTTCCTCCGGCGCTCGGTTTCCTCCCACAATCCAAAGACATGCAGGTTAGGTGGATTGGCGATTCTAAATTGGCCCTAGTGTGTGCTTGGTGTGTGGGTGTGTTTGTGTGTGTCCTGCGGTGGGTTGGCACCCTGCCCAGGATTGGTTCCTGCCTTGTGCCCTGTGTTGGCTGGGATTGGCTCCAGCAGACCCCCGTGACCCTGTGTTCGGATTCAGCGGGTTAGACAATGGATGGATGGATGGATGTTGGTTGATGTTACATAGTTTGATGTTAATCTCGAGTTGTTACGATACTACGTCGTTATGATTATTCACGTTCAATAAAGGCTGGCTGGTGGCGTCTCAAGCAATTAAGGCTCCTTGGTCGGTCTGAGTGCGCATGTACGGTGAGTGTCGAATGCACATGCATCAATGGCGAGGAAAAATAGGCCTTTTTTTCGGATGCAGCATCAGGCCCAATTTTGTCTTAATCCGGCCCTGCCACCTCCTAACCCAGTGTCAGTAACGCTGGGATTACTGAACCTTTTGGGAGCTACTAAGGCGTGCATGCGTATGGGGTTATGACTGTTGGCTGGTGAAACTCAAAAGCAGGTGTGATTTGTAGGGGGTGTAATAGACCCTTAAACCTCAGACACAACTTCACCCAGACAAGTCTCAGATTCAGATAAATAAGTTCCATTCTTGTGATCATTTTGGGTTGGCTGTACAGCTTTCCCCGCTCACATGTGGACACAAATTTTGACCTTGATCAGTCAGTTTCTCATATATCAGTCAGAAGAGCAACGATATCCTTTTTATTGGCTGAAGGTTTACTAGAGGTCAGAATCTATAGAAGGCTTTCTGCACAATATGGAGACACTGACTTTTACTATGGTGGAGCATATAGAAATCAACAAGTGTTAAGCATGGAGAAGGAGCTGGACGTTCGTCCACTACCAACAACGACATTAAGCAGGTTCATATATGATTATATATCAGGTTCAGATTCATGATTCTGATGAACCAACGGGGATTTCAGCCCACAATAGCCCAGGTAACTGCTTGCCGCTGTTCTTTGGGGCAAACAGACAGCAGAGCGGACATTTGTACTCCTAGAGAACAAGAGAAACTGACTGACCAAGGTTAAAATTTTACCCCTGTGACCACATACACATCATGTTTCAAAATGTGCTCGGGGAAAGTTGTACAGCCAAACAAAACAAAATTGATCTCAAAAATTGTGTATCCGTATTCAATTACCCTCATAAGTGTATTTTGCATTGAACTGATCCTTATCCAAATCTTGCTCTTGTTTTTGCACCCGTTGCTGCTAGGATAGGGTCCATGTGACTCTGAGATTAGATTAAGCCGTGTACCAAATTATTGGCTGGGTAGACAGATAATATGTCATAGCAGCCTCCCAGCTCCCAGTAACCCAACAACCACAAGGCGTGCCTTACAGATACAGCATCATGGGTTCAATTCATGCTGTGTCTGCATATGTTTTCCTTGGCATGCTATGTTTTTTTTTTTTTTCCTTCACCACATTCCCAAAAATGTGTTGGTTAGGTTAACTGGTGATTCTGAATTGGTCACAGTGAGAGTGAGAGTGTGAGTGAGTGTGGGTTTTACCCTCTGTGTGCCCTTTCAATGTCATCCTGGTCCTGCAGTAGTAAAACAATAACTCTTGGAAGAACACTGTGTGAAATCAAGACCTCCTGGTACGGGCCGTCTTAGCAATACAACATCTACAGAAAATGTTCTGAATACATGCCTCTGTGGTGAACGTGAAAAGGGAGGAATCTTAATGTGTCAGTGACTCACTGCTGGACTGGGTGGACAGATGGCTGCTTCAGTTCAATTTCTTCTATTATAGTGTGCTGTTCCTTAAAGACAGGCTTAGAGTGCTTATGGAGGATAGATAGATAGATAGATAGATAGATAGATAGATAGATAGATAGATAGATAGATAGATAGATAGATAGATAGATAGATAGATAGATAGATAGATATGAAAGGCTCTATACAATAGATAGATAGATAGATAGATAGATAGATAGATAGATAGATAGATAGATAGATAGATAGATAGATAGATAGATAGATAGATACTTTATTAATACCAAGGGGAAATTGAAAACTGGAAACTGTAGATATACAAATATAAAACAGATCTAGGGGTTACCAAAAAATTTGTAACTGACAATTATTGCTCTTGACATTATAATTGCATTTATTAATTTTGATTAATAACACTATGATGAAGCATGTATTTTGTGTTGCCAACTGCAGGTTCAGAATTTGGTTTACATACAGTACAATATACAACCTTCATTTCACTGGTTAATGTGAATTTATTAAACTAGCCAACCCGCGGCGTACCACATGCCGCATAATCAGGCCAGTTTTTTAATAATTTTTAAGCACAGGGAGAAAACTTAACATTTGCAAAATCGGTAATGTAATAAATCAGCAAGAAAAGCAACATTGTAACAATGCACGGAACGAACCAACACACAATCATCCGTGCGGCGTAGCGAGGTGAGAGGGGGGTGTGTACAAAGTGCAGGAGCATCTAAGAAGACGCATGTTTGTCGCGGATGCGAATTGCTGTATGTAGCGTGTACAACACTTTGCTATGCTGCACATGGTCGTGCGTCGAAACTGAAAAGTCGTTTTTTAAAGACTGCTTCACTTCATTGTGTTTTAACCTCAGTTGTAAAGGAACGTTTTAATGATCCCATGGGATACCCCTCGCAAACCGTTTTACACGCCGCATACAGCGATTCACATCTGCGACAAACAAACTGTTTTACACACTGCATACAGCGATTCACATCCGCGACATGATTTTTCCTAGATGGTCCGGTCACGTCCACCCTCGCACTCGAAGCATACACACTGCCTGCTCATGTGCCCGGTCGCAAGCCGCGTCCAGCCTCGTTCTTGAAGCATACACACCGACTGGTCATGTGTCCGCCCGCAAGAGAAACTCACGGAGAGCCGCCCACCAGCTGCCTGTGTGTGTGTCTCTGTCTGTCTCTGGCGCGGCTTTCTCTTGCGCTGCCTCTGTGTGAACCGGTCAGGCACAGAGAAGGTCAGCTGCTGACAGAGCGTCTCGACTGTTGCAGGGCCTGCATTGGTGAAGCAGGTGAGACGGTAATGAAACAGAGGCACAGGGCTTATTGGTTTTTAAAGACTGATTCCTTCATTGTGCTTTAAACTCAGTTTTAAAGGATTGTTTTAAGGATCCCATGGGATACCCCTCGCAAACCGTTTCACACGCTGCATATGGCGATTCACCTCCGCGAGAAACACGCCTCTATGAACAGTCAACGTAGCTCGGAGGTACATGACATTAACCTGACCTGCACTGCATGTGGCCTCTATGACAGACGAATATAAATGACGCCGATTTTTCTGTGTCGTCGCGTCCGATTTGTTCGGCATGGCCCTGCGAGTTGTCGTCGTATCCAATGGTCTTGGAGTTGGTGGGCGTGGCTCCTTCCTGTGTGCGCCATAGGTGTCTCACTTGTCGGCGGCTTAGTGAATCCACGCCCTTTCCGGCGTGCTTTTCATGGTTGTCTTGCCTTAGTGAATTATATATATAGATGCTGGATTTGCTTAAAAATTTACCAGTCAGTCAGTCATTTTCCAACCTGCTATATCATAACACATGTTCACGAGGGTCTGCTTGAGCCAATCTCAGCCAACACAGGGCACAAGGCAGGAAACAAATCCCAGGCAGGGCGCCAATTTATCACAGGACACACACACACACACCCACACACCACACACCAAGCACACACCAGAGACACGCAGACACGGGGAGAACATGCAAACTCCACGCAGGGAGGACCCGGGAAGCAAACGCAGGTCTCCTTCCGGCGAGGCATGCAGCGTTACCACTGTGCTACCCAATATGAAATCAAATTTTTAAAATTTGATGTCACGCTTTTGAAATTTGATATTGAGCTTGTAAAATTTGATAATCGACATCCTCAAACTTGTTATCAGATTTCAAAAGCGAGATATCAAATTTTATAAGTCATGTCATTTTCACAAGCCGCTATATCCTAACACAGGGTCACAGGGGTCTGCTGGAGCCAATTTCAGCCAGCACAGGGCGCAAGGCAGGAACATATCCCAGGCGGGGCACCAGCCCACCGCAGGACACACACACACACACACCAAGCACACACTAAGGACAGTTTAGGATCACCAAAACACCTAACCTGCATGTCTTTGGACTGTGGGAGGAAACCCACGCAGACACGGGGAGAACAAGCAAACTCCACACAGGGAGGACCCGGGAAGCGAACCCGGGTCTCCTAACTGCGAGGCAGCAGCGCTGCACCTTAAAAATTCACCATTTAAACATAATGTTTCTTCAACAAGCCGTTGCCACCATTTAAAAAAGTAAAAGGTCAACTATAGGAATGTTAAATTTGGGTTCTGCTGTATTAAGAAAACAAAAGTTGCATGTGTATGTAAAATGAAAGCAGATAATAAAATCTTAAATCATGACAGGAATGTAAGATTAAGAAGTTATCACAGTGGCATGGTAGTAGCGCTGTTACTTTGCAACAAGGAGACCCCAGGTTCACGTGTGAAGTTTGAAACATATTTTGTATAAAATTAATCGTTTCAGTCAGGTATAAAATTCACTACAATAAATGCATTACATACATCACACAGGCAGCACGGTGGAGCAGTGGGTAGCGCTGCATGCCTCTCAGTAAGAAGCCCTGCCCAGGGTTTGTTTCCTGCCTTGCGCCCTGTGTTGGCTGGGATTGGCTCCGGCAGACCCCCTTGACCCTGTAGTTAGGATATTGCAGGTTGGATAATGGATGGATGGATACATCACACATCATACTTTTCACATTTGTGTGTTTTAAGTCCAACCATTCATCATCAGACCCACTTAATCTGACTCAGAGATAGAGCGGACAAAGCCAGTGAAATTCTTAGTTGCATGTGCTAATCAACATGCAACACGTCACCATTTGTTTTCTCCTGATGTCTTAATTAATGACTTTAATTATAATTTGTGTCTGAGTTTTCAAATACAATTTAAGCTTGTCACAGTCGATATCTTAAGTCAGCCTTTCTTGAACATAAAGCCGCCATCACAGGAGTGTAATCTCTGTTGATGCAGCCAGGAAATCAGATGTTTGCCCATGGCAATCATTTAGCAAGGCAAGGAATCCGCCCAGAAAGCTTGAAGATATGTTGATCAACGATAGCACAGCCTGCACTGTGCCCTTTAGATAGATGGGATAGGTAATTAACTGTTCTCGAAGCAGAAGTTGGTGCGTAATTGCCTAACAATAGTTCTTCATCATGCAGATGTCATTTTCTTTGTAATTAATGAGTGGTCGCCACACCCACACTTCACCTTATAGCTTTTTGTGAACAACAAAAATAAAAATAACCTGTTCCTGGGTTGGTTTCCGCCTTTTCCCCAATGTTTACAAATAAATTCAATAAGAAAAGTAGAGATATTTCAGAGTAATAACTCCCCAAAATGCTGAGAATGCATACTGTCATGCATGCGCATCACAGGGTCATTAGCTGGCCTTGTCAAAGGTAAGCACTACCACCCTGGGACACCAGTAGGTGTGATCGCTAACTACCTTATCTCCTTTTCCACACCCAGCTTCGAGAAGCTGCCCAGTGAAGGCAACTAACCCCTTCCTGTGCAGGAGCTATAAAAACAGGGGCCTTACAGAAGGTGGAAGATGGCCCACCTAATAGAAGGAAGTCTGACAATTTCCTGCGTGAAATATTAGAATAGCCGACGGCTGTATTGAGTTCTGTTATATTTGGTGCCAACGTGCGCTTGTTAGTTTGCTACGGACATCAACAAAGTAAACTCGGTGGCCTGGTAGGCACCCCAACATTTTGTCCAAGGTGCTGTGTTTACTAACAGTTGACGACAATATACTGTGGACGCAGAAAGTATTCAGACCATATCTGCCATCTTTATTGTGTTATAGATTTTATTTTAAATTGATGAAATTTTCAATTTTTGCCCATCATTCCACACTCAGTAATGTACAGGGTGGGCCATTTATATGGATACACCTTAATAAAATGGGAATGGTTGGTGATATTAACTTCCTGTTTGTGGCACATTAGTATATGTGAGGGGGAAAACTTTTCAAGATGGGTGGTCTCGTAGGGTGTCTTGCATTGAAATCTGCTGCAATGACCCGGTTATGGTCCATGGTCACCACCCATCTTGAAAAGTTTTCCCCCTCACATATACTAATGTGCCACAAACAGGAAGTTAATATCACCAACCATTCCCATTTTATTAAGGTGTATCCATATAAATGGCCCACCCTGTATAATGACAAAGTGAAAGCAAGTTTTCGGAAAGGGTCGGAAATCAAAAACTGAAATCACTAATTCATACCTGTGTGACAGCCACTTTGGTAGCAATTCCAGTTTCAACTTTTCTTTGGTAGGGCTCCCCAAGCTTTGCACACCTGGATTTGGACAGTTTATCCCATTCTTCCTGGCAGATCATCTCAAGCTCTGTTAAGACTGGATGGGAAGCGTCTGTAAACTGCCATCTTCAGGTCTCTCTACAAATGTTCTAAGGAGTTTAAATCTGGGCTTTGGCTGAGTCACTCAAGGACACTCTTGAGAACGTGTCTTGAAGCCACTCCAGCATTATCTTCGCTATAGGCTGTGAGTTGCTGTCGTGCTGAGAAGTGAAATGCCGCCACAGTTTGAGGAGGCGTACACTGTGGAGCAGGTTTTCTCCATGGACCTCTCTGTATTTGGCTACATTCATCCTTTCCTCAATTGTGACCCATTTTCCTGTCCCTGACACTAAGAAGTGGCACCACAGCATGATGCTGGCACCACCATGCTTCACCATAGGGACAGCATTAGGCAGGCAAGGAGCAGTGCCTGGTTTTTATGACATTTAGCTTGGAGTTCTACCCAAAAAATTCAATTTTTGTCTCATCAGACTAGAGAATCTTTTTCCTCAAGCTCTTAAAGTCCTTTAAATTCTGGGTGTCATATGCCATTTACTCAGAGTGGCTTTTGTCTAGTTGCTGTACTATAAAGGCCCAAATGATGGAGTGCTACTGAGATGGTCCTCCTTTTGACAGGCTCCCCCATCTCAGCAGAGAACTTCTGAAGGTCTGTTAGAATGACCATTTGGTTCTTGGTCACCTCCCTGATCAAGGCCCTTTTTGTGCGATTACTCAGTTTGGCCAGAAAGCCAACTCTAGGACAAGTCACAGTGGTCACAGACGTTTTCCATCTCACAATTATTAAGGTCACTGTGCCTCTGGGAACACTCAAAGCTTTAGAAAAGGCTGTATCCGCTTGCCTTAATTTATGCATCACCACAATTCGATCGTGGAGGTCTAGAGAAAGTTGTTTTGACTTCATGGCTTGGTTTTTCTCCTGACATGCAGTGTGAATTGTGGGACCTTCTATACACAGGAACATATGAGCCTTTCTAAATGATAGTTGATCAATTCAGTTTGCCACAAGTGAATTAAAGCAAACATTAGGCACCTGAGCACAATTTGGGGTGGCACAGAAAAGGGTCTGAATACTTATATAAGGGTGGTTTCAATTTTTGATTTTGAATACAGATCTATTTTAAACATGTTTTCACTTTGCCATTATGTGTTATTTAGTGGTGATGGATGGGCAAAATTCAATTTAAAATTACATCTACAACACAATAATAATAATAATAATAATAATAATAATGCATTGTTATCACTCTTTAATTTAATATTGTTTTTTATCAGTATGCTGCTGCTAGAGTATGTGAATTTCCCCTTGGGATTAATAATCTATCTATCTATCTATCTATTATATAGTGCCTTTCACTTCTATCTATCTATCTATCTATCTATCTATCTATCTATCTATTATATAGTGCCTTTCACTTCTATCTATCTATCTATCTATCTATCTATCTATCTATCTATCTATCTATCTATCTATCTATCTATTATATAGTGCCTTTCCTATCTATCTATCTATCTATCTATCTACCTATCTACCTATCTATCTATCTATCTATCTATCATACAGTGTCTTTCCTATCTATCTATCTATCTATCTATCTATCTATCTATCTATCTATCTATCATATAACACCTTTCATTTCTATCTATCTATCTATCTATCTATCATAGAGTGCCTTTCCTATCTATCTATCTATCTATCTATCTATCTATCTATCTATCTATTATATAGTGCCTTTCATTTCTATCTATCTATCTATCTATCTATCTATCTATCTATCTATCTATCTATCTATCCAGCACCAGGTGTTATGGACTTGGGTGCCATGGTGTTCTCACCTCAGAAGTATTGCTGGTACCTTGACCAGCCAGTAAAACATCACAGAGGTGTTGGAGGCTCCGGCTGTATCCTATCTATAAAGGTTCCTTGGTGCCATATTCCAACAGGACAATGATTTGCCAAACGTGGCACAAAAAGTCCTATAGCTCCTGAATGACCACAGTGTGTCACTTCTTCCCTGACCCACACGTTCACTGGGTATGACCATCATTGAGCACGTCTGGGACATGGACTGATGACGACTGGAATGCCAGAGACCACCAGAGATTACCATGGATTAATTTTTGGCAGGTATAGAGGCTGCATGGCATGCCATTCTTCAAGAGCACATCCAGTGTTCCTTGGCAGACTGTGTATAAGTGGTTATTTAAGACCATGGTGGATACACCAAATGCTGATTATTGTAAATTCTGTATAAATGAGCAAGCTGTTTGTACGCCATGTATCATAAATAATCTGTCATATACTATTTCTTGGTGTTACAATTTTGATGGCCAACAGTGTATTTTTTATACTGCATGTCCCAATTTTCCCAGGTGCTCTATATCATCATCCCACTTCCTGAAGGCAGTCAGGTGAGGCTAATCTGTGACTGTAACCTGGCATGGCGCGAGTGAGTGCGAATAATCCCTGCTATAAACTGGTAGTCCATCCAGGGTTGGCTCCTGCAATACCAGGCTAATCTCCTGCCCTGACGCCCTGAACCTCATTAATCAATTCCGATAACGGATGGATGGAAGCGTGCAGGAAGTGATGGGGCTCTAAATACTTACTGAATCCACTGCTGAAAAAATATAATATGCCTGAATGATTAAGATCCGTGTCCAGTACTCACTCTGACAATTCATGCAGTAACTTAAGAAATGCCATAGAGATTTCTAGTTTTGGTAACCCACTCAGGGACAGATCTACCATCAGGGCATTCTGGGTGTGTGACCAGGGGCCCATGAAGGCAAGGGACCTTTTCATTAATTTGTGGAATCATAAAACAATCGAGTCTCTAGGTGCTGAAATGACCAAGAGGGGCAACAAACTTCAACCCCTGCTCAATAAAGGTTATGCCCAAATTAGCACAGGGAATTAAACTACCAGGTGTCCAAGCGCTGCACTGTGAAAAGTTTCATCAGCTCTCTGTTAAATAGCCAAGTCACCCAGGGGCCTGTGGTGGTTTTAATCATGGGTTGCTCCCCCACTTTAAATTAGACAGCGACCCATTAAATGAATCCATTTTGTGTATTTAATTCTTTATGTGGAAATAGTAGGAATGAGGGTTTAAAGAGGGAGACACACGCAGATAAACAACCAGAAATATGATGTGACAAGCATGTTAGCTTGTATTCAGCATTCTTATCAGAGACAATGAGGACTTTTATGTAAACAGAGCTGTGGGAGGCCTTGTTTAAAATACTGTCTATTTCTCGAAGGCTGTAAGCACAGTCATGGGGATGCAAGATTGTTGACTGAAATGACAGCTGCCTTTTAACTCAATGTGGAATTGTGTTTCTTAAATATCGTGCGTGATGACCTAAGGAGAAAAACGGTTTAGTATTTTGTTTTGTTTATAAGCAGGGTCTGTGCAGTGGAGGCTTCAAGGGGTGCATATCCACTTTGGCCCTGACTCAGTAGGATTTTTAGGTGGAAAATAAAATTATGAAAAACCTAATATCTGGACAAGCTGTTAAGTGGCGAGCTTATTGCCAATGATTAACTGATATAACTACAGGTTTGCGATTAGTCTATGATCATTTTTTATTATACATATATTACACAAAAAATATAGATATTGAAACAATGCAAGTGATTACAAGTAGTACTTTTTTCTTATTATTATGTAGTTATATCTAGGAGAGAGAGAGAGAGAGAGAGAGACAGCACTTCACATACAGATAGATGGATAGGTAGATGATAGGTCCCCATGGGGAAATCAGATTTTTTACAGAAGATATATTATATTATATTATATTATATTATATTATATTATATTATATTATATTATACCAGTAACGGCGTACTGCATGACAACCTGCAGTGAACACACTTGACTTGATCATTCCTAGTTTTCATCCTCTTTCTCTGTTTAGCGTTCGTTTGCTCAGAGGTTGATGCGCTTGCTGTTTCCTGAGCAGCTCTTCTTTTTGTCCACCCTAGCAGTCTCTTCTTTCGTCAGCATCTTTTCGCGTTAAAACTGACTAAGTTAGTTTTTGTGTTGCAATTACTTTAATTTTTCACTTAAGATGGCACTTAAGTCTTCAATCTGCCTCAAGAATGATTAGCGAAGGTGGTAGGGAATGAGAACGGCGAACATACGCATGCGCTGCATGGCTGCCTTGCTGCATGCTGCCGAGTCTACAATAAAATATAATAAAAATAAAAACAGTAATACAAACCATCACCCTGAAAGCGGATAGCAGACATCACGTAGTATATGTGTACCAAATTTCAGGTCAATCGGTGAAACGGTTTTTCGAGCTACAGGTGATTAAAAAATCCTGGACAGACAAACGAACAGCCACGGTAATATAATATCCATCCATCCATTTTCTAACCCGCTGAATCCGAATACAGGGTCACGGAGGTCTGCTGGAGCCAATCCCAGCCAACACAGGGCACAAGGCAGGAACCAATCTTGGGCAGGGTGCCAACCCACCACAGATAATATAATATAATATAATATAATATAATATAATATAATATAATATAATATAATATAATATAATATAATATAATATCCATCCATCCATTATCCAATCTGCTATATCCTAACTACAGGGTCATGGGGGTCTGCTGGAGCCAATCCCAGCCAACATAGGGTGCAAGGCAGGAAACAAACCTCGGGCAGGGCACCAGCCCACTGCAGGGCACACACACCCACACACCAAGCACACACTAGGGACAATTTAGGACCGCCAATGCACCTGACCTGCATGTCTTTGGACTGTGGGAGGAAACCCATGCAGACACGGGGAGAACATGCAAACTCCATGCAGGGAGGACCCGGGGAGCGAACCTGGGTCTCCTAACTGCAAGCCAGCAGCGTTGCCCACTGCGCCACCGTGCCGCCATATTATATTATATTATATATGGATTAGATTAGATTAGATTAGATCAAACAGCAGCCCCTCTAAAATACTTACAAGAATGACTAAGACAAAAGAAAGCTAAAAAGAAAGAAAACTTTGGACTTGGCTAAAGATAAAGTGAGCAGTCATTTAACACATATCAGTCTTATTATAATGTAGCTTCAGTAGCGTTTCCTGACACACTTCTGCTGAATAGTTTGTTGGCTGAAAGCTGTCAATGTTGGTGTGTCACAAGAGAGGATGTGCAGCATTGTTCATGATGGCACTCAGTTTTGTCTTCATTCTGTCCATTGCTACTACCTTCAGGGGGTCCAGATTGTGTCCCAAAACTGAGCCTGGCTTTTTAATTAGCTTGTTGATTCGGTGGGCCTCTCGTGAAGTGATCTTACCAGTTCAGCACATCATACCAGCTATCACAATGTTGTAGAACAGGGGTTGGCTGCAGGTTTTCATTCCAGCCCAATTGCTTAATTAACCAATCCTTGCCAATCTCAGACCTTATTTGATTTTATGGCTTGTTAGTCTGCAATGTTAGGTTCTTATATTGTAGATTTTTTCCTTTCCAAGGATATACATCCAAATGATTTGAAGCCTAAAACGGATAATCTTCATTCTGTTACATATTTCTTTTACGTGTTTTATTAAATCAAACAGTGCATGATGAACACACACGGATGTAAATGGAAAAAAAGAAAGGAGAACTGCTGGTTGCTTTGTCATTTACATCTTATGGTTAATAAGGAGCCATTAAAACAGGGAATGCAGCAGTTTAAGATTGAAATAAACAATTAAGGATGGGGAACCTTAACAAGCGAGACCACTAAAATGAAGCATCAAAATGTCACTTAAGCAGTAAGGGCTTCATCAGCAATAATTGACTTCTCATTAACTTCTCACTGGGTTGGAACAAAAACCTGCAGCCACTGGAACTCTCCAGGACCGACATTGCCCACCCCGTTCTAGAACAAGTAAAGAATGTCATTACTCACATTAAAGGAGCGCAGATTGCTAAGAACAATGTCTGCTCTGCGGCTTATCTACCGTTTCTGTGTGTTATGAAACCAGTCTATCCTGTCATTGATGTGGACCCCCAAGTTCTTGTAGTAATACCCCACATTTCCTTGAATGGTATAGTAATCCCTCTCTATATCGAGCTTCGACTTTCGTGGCTTCACTCTATCGCGGATTTTATATGTAAGCATATCTAAATATATTACTCAAATTTTTCGCTGCTTCGCGGGTTTCTGCGGACAATGGGTCTTTTTACTTCCTGTACATGCTTCCTCAGTTGGTTTACCCAGTTGATTTCATAGAAGGGACGCTATTGGCAGATGGCTGAGAAGCTACCCAATCAGAGAACGCAGTTAAGTTCCTGTGTGCTGATTGGCTCAGCGATGGAGCGTCGAATTCGATTCCGCTGCGTTAACCAGGAAGTCTCGTCTCGCTCATTCAGCATCAACGTGTTTCGCTGTGTAAAGAGCTAACTTTTGTGTTTATCTTTGTGCGTAGTCAAGCCCTTTGTTATAGGTCATAAACGATCTGCTCCTGCTACTGCTTCAGGGGCCGTGCCCAGGCGCCAACGGAAGATACTAACGATTGCTGAAAAGGTAAAAGTTTTGGATATGTTGAAAGAAGGTAACAGCTACACCGCAGTAGGATGCCATTATGGCATCAATGAGTCCACGATTCTTTTTATTTAAAAACGAGGAAAATAATATGTCTGCAGTGTCCTTTAACTAGGGCGCAAAACGAGTTGTAAGTGGACGTAATAAGGCGGTAGACTGGATGGAATCTACTTTAGGGATTTGGATTGAAGACTGGCGGAAGAAGAGCAATGGCGGTGCTACACAGTCGCCTGAAGAGGCTCCTTTAGAAGAGCTGTAACGCTCTCCTTTGTTGTACAGTAAAACTAAACTCATCGTTATCGGACAAGTCGTCGTGTCATTATTGGTGAGCAACCATAAATAATTTTCTACGTACAGTACTTAGTACATGTGCATACATTTAGTGTCACTGTACACACATTTTACTGTATACAATTTTTCCTACATTGTACGTATTTATTGCTGGTGGCCTGTCTATAGTATTGGCTGTAACATACGTGATATCGGAGACGCTCGATATCTTAAAAATAATATTTAGGATTTACTGTATATAAACAGTGTGTTTACATACATAATTTCAACGAATCTTACCCAATATCTAAGAGAATACAAAGGGTTTATGCTGTATAACTGTGCAGGAAATGTTTATAGGAGTGTGGGAGAGTTTATAAGGGATTAAAATATACAAAAATAACCATATGAACATATGGTTTTTACTTTGCGGATTTTCACCTTTCAAGTAGGGATTACTGTATGTAATTACTTTCAGGCAGAAACCAGTGTTTGCTTCTGCCAGTAAAAAAATCCTTTATGCCTCCTTTGTGGGCTTGTCTGGCATATATTGGCAGAAAAAAGGCATCCCCTTGATTTTATCATAGAGTCATGCACAGACAAATCGCAGCCAGGCTGATCAAATTGTTTATATGTTGGTCCCACAATGTCAAGCAGGGGCTGAACTTTATACATGGGGTTATAGTTATAGCCTGACTCACCTCTTGGGATTTGCTTCTGTTTATTACAGAAGTGAATGAAACTTTGCAGCAGCACGTACCTATCATCACGCGGCATAACCTGTCCAAAGCCACCAGGGGACAAAGCACATTTGGACCAAAGCTCCCTGAACTTATATCGCCAGTCTAGTCCCATCTCTATTTGTAATGCCGCCTCAACGCCCTTCATCTCATCTTTTGTTGTGGGTTTCCACTTTGAAAAACGAGAATGCGTTTACATACATAATTTCAATGAATCTTACCTAATATCTAAGAGAATACAATGGGTTTATGCTGTATAACTGTGCGGGAAATGTTTAAATATAGTGTGGGAGAGTTTATAAAGGCTTAAAATATATAAAAATAACCATATGAACATATGGTTTTTACTTTGCGGATTTTCACCTTTCGCGGGGGATTCTGGAATGCAACCCCCACGATTAAAGAGGGATCACTGTACTCGGGGGTAGAGGCTCTTTGGTGTGGTTAAAGTCAATAAGCAGTTCATTTGTTTTTCTTATGTTGAATTAGATAGATAGATAGATAGATAGATAGATAGATAGATAGATAGATAGATAGATAGATAGATAGATAGATAGATAGATAGATAGATAGATAGACAGATAGATAGCGTAGTTGGCAGGACTGGATGGATAGATAGATAGATAGATAGATACTTTATTAATCCCAAGGGGAAATTCACATAATCCAGCAGCAGTATACTGATACAAAGAAACAATATTAAATTAAATAGTAATAAAAATGAAAAAAGAAAAAAAAAAAGAAAAAATGAATGTTCGCATTTACTCCCCCGGGTGGAATTGAAGAGTCGCATAGTGTGGGGTCTCCTCAGTCTGTCAGTGGAGCAGGACAGTGACAAAAGTCTGTCACTGAAGCTACTCCTCTGTCTGGAGATGATCCTGTTAAGTGGATGCAGTGAATTCTTCATGATTGACAGGAGTTTGTTTAATGCCCGTCGCTCTGCCACAGATGTTAAACTGTCCAACTTTAATCCTACAATGGAGCCTGCCTTCTTAACAAGTTTGTCCAGGCGTGAGGCGTCTTTCAACTACATGCTGCCACCCCAGCACACCACCGCGTAGAAGAGGGCACTCGCCACAACCGTCTGGTAGAACATCTGCAGCATCTTACTGCAGATGTTGAAGGATGCCAACCTTCTCAGAAAGTATAGTCTGCTTTGACGTTTCTTACATAGAGCATTCTCAAAGTTCTCCATCTGACTCCTCTCCTCTGTCTCATCGTCCTTGTCAAGACACCCCATTAGTGCAGAATTATCAGAGAATTTCTGTAAGTGACTTGATCCAAACGATTGATTAGAAAAATACAATCATTCATGCTATTTGAATAGAATTTTAGAGTTACAAGTAAATAGCCATTTGTAATACAGCTGTTATAAGGAAAAGTCATCAAAGTCAGGGGTATGGAATGCTCAATGAAGAACTAATAAGCAAGCAGTGTGGCTCAGTGGTTACGGCCTTGGAGACTCACAGTTCAAATCCCGCCACTGACACTGTGTGACCCTGAGCAAGTCACTTCACTCGCCTGTGCTGTAATTGGTAAAAGAAACGTAAGCAATTGTATTTCAAATGTTTTAAGTTGGGCGGCACAGTGGCGCAGTGGTAGCGCTGCTGCCTCGCAGTTAGGAGACCCGGGTTCGCTTCCCGGGTCCTCCTGGCGTGGAGTTTGCATGTTCTCCCCGTGTCTGCATGGGTTTCCTCCGGGCGCTCCGGTTTCCTCCCACAATCCAAAGACATGCAGGTTAGGTGGATTGGCGATTCTAAATTGGCCTTGGTGTGTGGGTGTGTTTGTGTGTGTCCTGTGGTGGGTTGGCACCCTGCCCGGGATTGGTTCCTGCCTTGTGCCCTGTGTTGGCTGGGATTGGCTCCAGCAGACCCCCGTGACCCTGTATTCAGATTCAGCGGGTTAGAAAATGGATGGATGGGTGGATGTTTTAAGTCATTTTGGATAAAGGGCATTGGGGTAAATAAATCAATGTAAATAAAGGTTCAAAATCACAAAGGAAATCTGCATCAGCCGTGCTGCTTCTATTGTTACATACAGTAAAGAATATAAATATAGTTCATCATTTTACATCACTGAGTATGCTGTATATGTAGTGTTTACAAAACAATAAGGGGATTCCCTGGGAGATTTCAAAGACCTTTGCCTGATGTCTATTAGAGCATCTCTTTCTGTGTCACTGCCTAATGAGGGCTATGAAGCTTGAACATCTGGCACAACCAGAGTGGAGGTAAGGCCTGTCCCGGCTGGGAGCAGAGGGGGGCTGGTCAACACAGGAGACAGCTGCTGGGTTTCTGGCACACAGGTTTCTGGAGCTTTGATCCCAGCTCCATATTTCCTGGTAGGAAGGAAGCCAGAGTGTTGCCTGCTGCAATAAACTCTAAAAATGCTGCATTCCGTCCACCTTTAGAGAAGCTAAATTTGTGTCCTTCAGCCTGTTGGGTGACAAATATTTAAAAATGCCTTGCCCGGGGCCTCTTCAGGAAAAGAAAAAAATATTTTTATGGGTTTATTTATTTAAATTCGACTAGGAGTTTTTCTTTTTATGAGTTACAGTGAAGGAAATCATTATTTCAGTGGTGCAAGGAGGCTGCTGCTGCCTTACGAGTCCTGGGACTTTGGTTTAAATCACTGCTCAGGCACTGCCTATGAGGAGTTTTATGTTATCCTTTTGCTTGTGTGGGTTTAACTCCATTTATTGGAATGTGGGAGGAAAAGTAGGTGTGAAATAGGCGCTATATAGCGCCCGACCCGGCACAGATTCACACTGAGGCACGTGAGCAAATAAGGCTTTTTATTTTTCTTCACCTGTGGGGCACGTCTTCCCCGTGAACCCCACAGACAATACACAGTCCCAAGTACTTAAACACAGCCCCAACACTCTTCCCCTGTGGGGCACGTCTTTCCCGTGAACCCCACAGGTATAACACCGTCCCAAAGCACAGCAGTCCTTCCACTGGCACCACCACTCTTCTCAGGCAACCTCATCCTCTTCCTCCCGATTTCGGCCCTGAGTGGTGGTTGCTGGATTCCTTTATGGCCCTCCTGGAAGTGCTCCCAGTGCTTGCTTACCTGCTTCTAATTGCACTCCCGGGTGAGGCCGAAGATTAGACCAGCTAGGCTCAGCGATCCATGCCACGCCCCCTGGCGACCACCCCTGATCCCCACAGGGTTGTGGAGAACTTCATCTCCCAGGGAACCCTGCGGGAGACTGATGGACCATCATCCACCAGGGAGGCTGCCACCAAGTGTCCCGGAGGAGGTACTGAGGAGCCCATGGATGATCCCCTGGAACATAAGCAGAAGGGACGTCCCGGCCGGGCATGGGACCCGGCTGTCCGTCACATAGGTTAATAGGTGGTGTTGTAGTACACTAATAATCCTTTTGGGGTTTTTATCTTGAGCCTGAACCTACAGCAGGGGTGTCAAACTCCGGGTCTGGAGGGCCGCACCGGCTGCAGGTTTTCATTCTCACCCTTTTCTTAATCAGTGATCAGTTTTCACTGCTAATTAACTTCTTTTCCCTTCATTTTAATAGCCCTGTTTTTAAGAATTCAGTCCTCTGAATTGATTCTTTTCTTAATTAAATGGTAGCCTGTGACGATGTGGGTTCTGGCTCCACACTCCCTTCTGATGTTTGGAAGCACTTGAACCCAACACCGTTGATAATGAAACCGAGTGAGCTAGTCAATGGAGGCAAATAAACAATTGAGCAAGGGGTGGTGCAAAAAGTGCAATAGTGCTTTTATTTAAAATCCAACAAAACAGGTGTTCAAATAAATAGTGCAGTTCTCAAAGTTCTTTAAATAAATAAATAATCCATTAAAAGAACATGGAGGTAAAACCAATAAATAGAAAAAAAAAACAATCCTTAAAAACCAGAGGTTAAAATCTTCTCATGGAAGCAATCTTAAAAACAACAAACAAGCTCGGTGCTTCTTTTTTGTTAGCGTTTCTGTTAGCGTCTCACCTGCTTATCCCGTTTGGGCTTAGCAGCAGGCAAGACGCTCTCTGCAGCTGCCCTCCTCTACACACTCGAGACTGGAGACCTCCCGATCCCTGGCTTCGGTTTGGCTCTCATCCCAGTCCCCGAGACTTGATTACCCCAATGGCCAGGACGCACACATTGGGGACTCCACCACCAAGTCTCCCGACTTCCGCTGCCTTTCCGCGGCCTTCTGCGGCTCATCGCTTTCACCAGGTCACTCCGCTACATGGTCGCTCAGCGGAGCAACATCCTCTCAAACACCCGGGTGACGGCCTTACACCCAGCTTCCTCACAGCTGCCCTCGAGCGCTCAATCGCGCGCTCACCACACGCACGCACCGCCTGCTTCCTCGCTCCCTGTAACCTCCGTCTTTTTCCTCATCTCTTTTTTCTCCTCTCTCCATTTTTCCACACCCTCACAACCGACTCGCGCTTCTTTTTAAATGACGAGGGCCACAGCAGCTAAAGCATTAGCCATGGGACAATCACGAATGTGGGCAGTTCCTCACCTGTGCACTCGGTGAGAAACACCCACACCCTACAGATCGCCCCACGGCTCGCTATGGCCCAACGTCCCCTCGCTAAGCCGCAAGCGCGTCGATTATTTATTTAAAAATGGCCTTTACTCAGTTAGCTGTGGACCCGCTATACCACATAGCCGAACAGAAAAGAGGCGTCAAACTCCTACCAATTTCACTCCAACCAGTTTCTTAATGAGAAGCTGATTTTTGTTGTTAATTAAACCATTTATTTAATTTTGTGGTCTGTTCCTGCTCTCATTTTGCCACAGCAGACATTTCCAAAATTGTTGATTTTCTGTTTTTTCTAAGCACACTGTCAAAATGTTTTGGTGAGCTGAAAGATCAACCTTACTGAGATCTTCATCTTTCTTTATTTTCAGATATTGTGTGATTGGCACAGGTGAGCTGCTCATGTGGCGTCTCATTTTGTGTCTCAGTATTGTTTGGCTGCTAATTAATGAAAAAGAAACAACTAAGGGGCCTGAGTCAAGTTAATTAAAAATAAAGCAAAAGAAGTTAATTAGCAGCAAAAAGTGGTTACTAATGAAGAAGATGGTTAGAATGAAAACATTTAGCCACTGCGGCCCTCCAGGACCGGAGTTCGACACCCGTGACCTACAGAATTAGCTGCTCTGGCATCCCATGATACTGAATTGAAAATGGAAAAATTACGAAAGCTAAAACGGGAAATTAGGAATTTATGCAAAATTATTAAAATTTAAAAAATTGAAATATTACATTGACATAAGTTTTCAAGCCCTTTGCAATTATGCTTTGAGATTTGGCTCAGGTGTCTTGCATTCACTTGATCATCACTAAGATGTTTCTACACCTTCTCTAGAGTCCATCTGTGGTCAGTTCACTTGGTTGGGCTGTTTAGGAAAGGTGCTCCCCTGTCTATAGAAGATCCTAAAATTGACCAAGCCGTAAGGTGGAAGGAATTGCCTTCAAAACCTAGAGACAGGATTGTGTCGAGACATAGATCTAGGAAAGCCTACAAAGAATTTCTGCTGCATTGAAAGTTCCAGCGAGCACCGTGGCGTCCATAAATCTTAAAAGGATCAAGTTTGGAACAACCATGACTATCCCTGGAGCTGGCCACCCTGCCAAACTAAGAAATCAGAGGAGAAGTGCCATAGAAAGAGAGTGCGCACTCTGGCTGAGAAATTTCTTGAAGGAAAATCACCATTACAGCACTCAACTAATCGGGAGCTTTATGGCAGACAACACATAAAAACCCACTTGGAGTTTGCAATAAGGAGTCCCAGACTATGACAAACACGATTCTTTGGTGTAAAGAAACCAAAATGAAACTGTTTGGCCTCAAATCTAAGTGTCACATCTAGAAGAAAATAGGCACCACTCATCACCTGTGCAGTACCATTCTAAGGGCTTGTTTATACTTCACGCTCAGAACGCATACGTGTACGCATCATGGCTGCCACACGTTTCCAGCGTTCATTTGACGCGTCCTCTAAGCAGGTCCTCAGAAATTAACGCAACGCACGCGTGAGTTGCAGTACCAGCGAAAAGTCGGGGGGTGCAGTGTGATAAAAGTTGGAATGTGACGTCAGAGTCTCTGTTTACTATCTGCATGTGACAGAAAGCCGCAATGCGGATCCTACGGGATCGATGTGCGCGCTTTGATTCTTGATGAATGGTTCGATGTGGTGAAGCAAAATGCCAACATACAGATGCATTCGTGGTGCTTTTATATTTAAGCGTTGCATATTCCCCATCATAATGACACGATACATTTTAAAAGTCTCACATATCATCTTCTGTGCCGTCTGTTTTTTTGCAACATCACAACAGCAACATAATGTAAAGCGCCGTATTTGAGCCAGAGAAAAAAAAATTAAGGACACGGTGAAAAGGTGTATTTTGTGATTAAAGTGGAAATTTCGGCTTTAATCTAGAAATGTCCAAATTAACCTCGTAGTTTACTTTATCATTCAAGCAGACTGTCGTAAACGTCATCCCAGTTTTTAATTGCTGTGAGCTTCTGGGACTTCCTCCTGACCTGACAGCAGCGGCAAACAGCAATAGATCACCACACGGAGCACATTACATGTATGATATTCCAACTCTCTATATATCTTTAGATTTATACTTGATACCACTTTCATGATGAAATGCATTAAAGTATGCATGTTACATTTTACAGATAAATCATTGATTTTGTTTAAATAATGAATATTGTTAATAATTACACACAAAGGGGTGACATGGTGGCGGAGCGGTAGCACTGCTGTCTTGCAGGGAGTCACGTCATTGGTGTTCCCTGCCTGGAGTTTGCATGTTTTCCTGCGGGGTTTCCACAGTGAGCTCCGGTTTCCTTCCAAAGATATGCAGATTTGGTGACACTAAAATGACGCCAGTGTGTACGAGTGTGTGATTGTATGCTGGGTGGTCCAGATCTAATTATGCAGATCAAGATCGTCTGGATGGCTTTGATTTATGCGGAGACAAGTCCAGTTCGGCGCGAAGACGACTCTTCATGTCGTCAGTTCGCACACTTCTCAATGGAGAAGTCACGTCATTGGTGTTCCCTGCCTGGAGTTTGCATGTTTTCCTGCGGGGTTTCCACAGTGAGCTCCGGTTTCCTTCCAAAGATATGCAGATTTGGTGACACTAAAATGACGCCAGTGTGTACGAGTGTGTGATTGTATGCTGGGTGGTCCAGATCTAATTATGCAGATCAAGATCGTCTGGATGACTTTGATTTATGCGGAGACAAGTCCAGTTCGGCGCGAAGACGACTCTTCATGTCGTCAGTTCGCACACTTCTCAATGGTCAGGGATTTTTCGGGGGATTTTCTATGTAATAAACTTAATAAGTTATAGCGTAATGAAAATTGCATAATTAGATCTGGACCACCCTATACACCTTGCAATGAGCTGATGGCCCGTCTAGGGATTGTTTCTGCCTCTGGGCCAATGCTTGCTGGAATGGACACATCCCTGGACTGATGGATTTAATCATTAAACATCCTTTTCAGAGATATTGCGGTAAGGTGTCATCGGAATGTTCCAGGCAATTCACAACACAGCGAAGGCGAACCTGTTCTCACCGTGATAATTATTGTGCAATATTTAAATAATGTGCAGTAATCCAATAGTGCAATAGTTAGTTATTCTTTCCAATATTTAAATAATGTGCAATGACCAAATAGTGCAATAGTTATTTATTCTTTCCATATGTACATTTTCTGCAATTTTTTTGAAACTTTTTGCGCCATTTGTTTATTTATTTGTTGTGTTCTACATGTACTGTATGTCTGCACTGGACGCACTGCTTTTAATTTCTTTGTACACGTGTATAGTGACAATAAAAGGCATTCTATTCTATTCTATAATATCTGCCACCTGGTGAATTCTTCCAGATTTACGTAAAGTACGCGCCCAAGTATAAACAGTAAAATGCGTCCACTGCAGCATGCGTCGCGTGAAGTATAAACCCGGCCTAACAGGCGGTCGCAGCGTCATGCTATGGAGTTGTTTTCCAGCATCAGGGACTGTGAGATTACACAGAGTTGAAAGAAAGCAGAAAAGAGCAAACTACAGAGATATTCTTAGTGAAAAACCTGATCCAATGTGCTCGGGCCCAAAGATTCACCCTCCAACTGGCCAATGACTCTGCACAAAGCAAAGACTTACCCGAGTAGCTTAGGGTCAACTCCAGGAATGTTACTGAGTTGTCCATTCAGAGCTCAGACTGAAACCTAATTGAATGTCTCTGGAGAGATCTTAATATCTTGTGGACGCTGGCCTGGACACAGACAGGTAGTCATGGTTTAATCAGCCAACACACGTTTATTTACAACTAATATATATATAAATGTGCCAAACACACACCCCAATACTCCCACAAAGTCCAGGCCTTTCTCCAATGCCTTCCTTTCAGGTCCGCGTCCACTCCTCTCCACCAAGACTTCATCCTCTGCATTCCCGACTCCAGCCGACGAATGGAGGGATGCGGCCACTTTTATACACACCCGGATGGTGCCGGCACTCCCCAGTGTGGCGGAAGTACCGGCTGTGCACCTGGAAGCACTTCGGGTGTCCCTGGTCTTCTTACCCCCAGCACTTCCAGGTGTGGCGGAAGTGCTGAGGAACAGGGCTGTCCAGGCATCGGGGCGCCCCCTGGCGGTGACCACAGGCCTCTATAGGGTTGAGCTTCCAAGCTCAGTTCCCGTGGTCCCCAAAGCCACCAGGGCAGTCACCCCCTCGTGGTCTGGAGGAGGCGTAAGCCCTCCTCTGGTCCTCCTGGGCGTCCTGGCTGGGTACCACCCCTAGCCACACTCCACAATCTCTTCACTGATGGCCTCCATTCATCCTGACACCACTTGAGAGGATCGGCAGAAAAAAATGGCAGAAAATACCCAAATCCAGGTGTGTGACGCTTATTACTGCAAACCAAGAAAACTCCAAGCTTTGATCGCTGACAAAGGTGCTTCAACTAAGTACTAAGTAAAGAGTCTGGGTGCTTGTGTCAATGGGATAGTTGGTATTATTTCTTTAATGCATTTGGAAAGACTTCTAAAATCCTGTTTTCGCTTTCTCAATCAGAGGTATTGAGTGTTGCATGACGAGAGACAATATGAATTTAAATGATTGTAGGACAAGGCTGCAACAAAACAAAATGTGAAAAATGTAAAGGGCTCTGAATATTTACTGTAGGTGCAGTATATCTTTTAAGAACAGTAAAATGTGAGCCTACAAAATGAATAAATGATTATATTTAAAAGCCTGTAGAGCAAAATATTAGCCCAGTGTGCACTAGGATCCTTAACAGATGTTACTTCTCAGCTAGAATTTTGCTGGATGCCTATGTGGTTCAAGCTGCTTGCTTTCACTTTAATGATTAAACACGCAAAACTAGACAGGCATATTTCTGAGAAGGTTTTATATTTGGCTGCTGTTCAAAGGTCCACTCCTCCTTGTAAAAGTCAGTGGCTTAGGGGGCAATGTTTTGTTTGTCATTTTGCTGGAGCAAAGGTCAGAAACTTCACTAGAAGAATGCTTCATGACTAAGATGGATAGAGACAAAGCCTAGCATTAATACAGACACATTAATAAGGATGAAGACAATTAAACAATAACAATTACATGGCTGCGTTGTGGGCTGTTTAAGTGAGAGAAGCTGTGGAAAAAGTACTGACATGCATTGTTTTAGCTTGAACATACGATTCAAAAACTTACAAAATGAGACATAATCCATCCATTATCCAACCTGCTAAAACTACAGGGTTACGGGGGTCTGCTGGAGCCCATCCCAGCCAACACAGGGAGCAAGGCAGGAAACAAACCCCGGGTAGGGTGCCAGCTCACCACAGGGCACACACACCAATCACACACTAGGGACAATTTAGAATCGCCAATGCACCTCACCTGCATGTCTTTGGACTGTGGGAGGAAACCCACGCAGACTCAGGGAGAACGTGCAAACTCCACGCAGGAAGGACCCGGGAAGTGAACCCAGGTTTCCGTACTGCGAGGCAGCAGCGCTACCCACTGCGCCACTGTGCCGATGAGACATAATAATAAATGGTATTTTTCTAAACAAATACTACTGTAGATTAAAATCTATTGCCATTTTAATTACTTGAATTTCATGCTGAATATCTATCCGTATTTAGAGCCCACTTTCTCTTTGCCAGGGTCACAGAGACCTACAACCTATCCTGGTTATAATGAGTACAAGTATTAACTCTGGGCAGTCTTGTCAGTCCACTACTTATCTCGTGGGGCCAGACGTGATTCTCTAATAATTTAGTTTTTTCTGTCCACCCTGGCCATCGGACCTTACTCTTATTCTATGTTAATTAATGTTGACTTACAGTGGTGTGAAAAACTATTTGCCCTCTTCCTGATTTCTTATTCTTTTGCATGTTTCTGATCATCAAACACATTTAACCATTAGTCAAATATAACACAAGTAAACACAAAATGCAGTTTTTAAATGATGGTTTTTATTATTTAGGGAGAAAAAAACCTACATGGCCCTGTGTGAAAAAGTAATTGCCCCCTTGTTCAAAAATAACCTACCTGTGGTGTATCACACCTGAGTTCAATTTCCGTAGCCACCCCCAGGCCTGATTACTGCCACACCTGTTTCAATCAAGAAATCACTTAAATAGGAGCTGCCTGACACAGAGAAGTAGACCAAAAGCACCTCAAAAGCTAGACATCATGCCAAGATCCAAAGAAATTCAGGAACAAATGAGAACAGAAGTAATTGAGATCTATCAGTCTGGTAAAGGTTATAAAGCCATTTCTAAAGCTTTGGGACTCCAGCGAACCACAGTGAGAGCCATTATCCACAAATGGCAAAAACATGGAACAGTGGTGAACCTTCCCAGGAGTGGCCGGCCGACCGAAATTACCCCAAGAGCGCAGAGACGACTCATCCGAGAGGTCACAAAAGACCCCAGGACAACGTCTAAAGAACTGCAGGCCTCACTTGCCTCAATTAAGGTCAGTGTTCACGACTCCACCATAAGAAAGAGACTGGGCAAAAACGGCCTGCATGGCAGATTTCCAAGACGCAAACCACTGTTAAGCAAAAAGAACATTAGGGCTCGTCTCAATTTTGCTAAGAAACATCTCAATGATTGTCAAGACTTTTGGGAAAATACCTTGTGGACTGATGAGACAAAAGTTGAACTTTTGGAAGGCAAATGTCCCGTTACATCTGGCGTAAAAGGAACACAGCATTTCAGAAAAAGAACATCATACCAACAGTAAAATATGGTGGTGGTAGTGTCATGGTCTGGGATTGTTTTGCTGCTTCAGGACCTGGAAGGCTTGCTGTGATAGATGGAACCATGAATTCTACTGTCTACCAAAAAATCCTGAAGGAGAATGTCCGGCCATCTGTTCGTCAACTCAAGCTGAAGCGATCTTGGGTGCTGCAACAGGACAATGACCCAAAACACACCAGCAAATCCACCTCTGAATGGTTGAAGAAAAACAAAATGAAGACTTTGGAGTGGCCTAGTCAAAGTCCTGACCTGAATCCAATTGAGATACTATGGCATGACCTTAAAAAGGCGGTTCATGCTAGAAAACCCTCAAATAAAGCTGAATTACAACAATTCTGCAAAGATGAGTGGGCCAGAATTCCTCCAGAGCGCTGTAAAAGACTCATTGCAAGTTATCGCAAACGCTTGATTGCAGTTATTGCTGCTAAGGGTGGCCCAACCAGTTATTAGGTTCAGGGGGCAATTACTTTTTCACACAGGGCCATGTAGGTTTGGATTTTTTTTCTCCCTAAGAAATAAAAACCATCATTTAAAAACTGCATTTTGTGTTTACTTGTGTTATATTTGACTAATGGTTAAATGTGTTTGATGATCAGAAACATTTTGTGTGACAAACATGCAAAAGAATAAGAAATCAGGAAGGGGGCAAATCGTTTTTCACACCACTGTATGTTTATTTTTTATTGTGTCTTCTATTTTTCTATTCATTTTGTAAAGCACTTTGAGCTACATTTTTTTGTATGAATATGTGCGATATAAATAAATGTTGATTGATTGATTGATTGAAATCTGGGGACAACTTGTTAAAAAGTTTGCAGTGAACAGGGGAGAATTCCGCTGCTAAAAAGCCTTTGTCAGTGGGGTTTCTTCCTAAAATCCTGCCCCCCAATTTCCTCCATTCTGCGCATTTAAAATGGCCACAATGTAGTCGAAAACACAAGTGAAGCAAGTTATAAAAGAAACTGAACAAATGGCTTGACACTGAAAGAAAATAAAAGCTACAATTGTTGCTCTCCACTAAAGAGCAGAGTAACACAAATTCAGGAAAGCATAAAGATTAATTTATATGTCTCTCTATCACTTTGACTAGTGAATCCCTCTTTGGTATAGCAACAGCAACTAGTCTTTAGAGGGGCACTGTGGTCTATATATATATACTAGCCATGTGCGCCCAACTACGTTGCACATGCTAAAGTTGTCTGTGAAGGGCTCCCTGTTTAAATGTGGCTGCCATTCGTGAACTGGGCCCTTCGTCGCACAGCATTATGATTTTTTGTAAGGGAAACAAAATTTCAAAAGAAAACCCTTGGATATTGATTCGACAATCTCGCAGGTTGCTTTGTGGCAATCCAAAGAGTAAAGCAATATACACGGAACAATGGTTATAAAAGGGGGACACAAAGGTATCCAGGCTCTTTAAAGCATAAATAGGCATCACTTCACTGACATGTGACAAGCCACTGTACAACTGTGAGACGCGCAGCACTCGCCGGCTACAACGTAGCAATAATAATTTCCGGAACGTGCTGTTACGTTGTCATTCATTTTACCCACTGCCTTTCTTTTATATGTTACGTAGGCACGTACCTTTTATCTTTGGCAATCTCATTCTCTAACCAGGCCTCAGGAGCTAACCAGCGAAACACTGTCCACCACAACTTTTGTTATTCTGGCACATTGTTGACATCTGTGAGTAACTAAACTAGAAGGTGGTCTACGCATGTGTGGAATTCGCGGACAAACAAAGATCAAGATCTAAATGAAGATTTCTTTAGTTAATTTAAAGCACAACAATTTGTTTAGTTTGAATGTCTGTGTTTTGAGGTGTGACTGGCGAACTACAGTCTTCAGTAGTATAAGCCTGGAGGAGATTCTTAATGCAATGCCTAGGTTTTAGCTATCTCTCTACTGCCATCTAGTGCTTCTTCTTCTAATTCATTCGCGTACAAACAAAGATCAAGATCCAAATGAAGATTATTATTATTATTATTATTATTATTATTATATATAGCATGTGTTTAAAGCAATGCTGACTATGAGGAGTACTGGTGGCTGTGGGGCTAAGGATCTGCACTGGTATCTAGAAGGTTGCCAGTTCAAATCCTTTTTTAAACCTAAAAATTGCCCCAATGGTGGACCCAGTGCTCTGACCCCCAAAGGTCATGTGAAAATTAACAAAGTGTATCAAATCAAAAGTCTATATTATATTATGGTGTGTTTGACATTTCCTATTAGAAAGTAATGTTAACTTCCTTTCATTATTGGTGTACACTGTGCATAATCATCTGTGGTTTGCTGGCACATTAACTGTTTCCGGTTTATTGTGTCCCAAAATCTGCTTCTCTTATGGCATTTCATTATCAATAGCAAAAATACCTTGTTTAACAGGAGCTCTTTTTACCTCCTTTTTACTTGGTGTGACAGCACACTGTTCAGTACAAATAGATACTGAAAAGCTTTTTTTCCCCCACAAACATAACTGTCCGTTTATCGCACCTCATTGACTCTGACTGTACCGTCTTAATTGTGACCAACACTGATCACAAAAAGCCACAGGCAGTGCATCGTTCACTCCAGTGATGTGTGCGAATGTTAAAGTATAACCTCATTCCGCAGAAAGATTTTTCCCTTGCAAAAGGTTATGTTTGTTTTTCAACACATGCAATGTGCTCTTCGTACACATGCCACATATTTTAGTTTGAGTTTTTAATCGGGTTCTTTTTAGGAAACTTTTCTGCTGTAGACAGTTCATCGTATGCAAAAGCTTGCTCTCTGTCGGACCAGATTGACGAGAGCACTATGCTGTTCAAAATCACTGCCTCTTTTTTGACCTCTGCCTTCAGGAGACGTTGGATTGGTTTAGAAATGTGGAGCCCAGTGAACTGCCTAATTGGTCCCATCCACTTTTAAGCAGAATTCACTCATGGTGGTCTCCAGAAATACAGTATATATTATACATCTGGCTCTGTGACTCTAGTCCACTGCCGTTTACACAGGTTAAGTCATTTCTGACTTGGTCTAAGGCCCTTCAAACCCCCTTCTATACACTGAGGGTCCTAACCAGCAGCCTCATCAATTTAGCCACAAGAGTTAATGGGTTATTTTAAAACAGAATTGTAAGGTTTCAAACGACAGATCCCTGGCATCCATGTTACTAGTTTGGACCTAGAACAGGGAAATTACAGCACCAGTGTTCATTATGGAAGTAAAGTGTTCACCATTAGCAATTCCTTACTCCATAAAAACCAAGCAGTCCCAGTAAAATATTTCTTAGGTAACTGAAATTTAGGAATAACTCTGAATGCTCCACTGTGATTTCCATGTTGCCACTGACATCTATGTATTATACAGGAAATGTATACCAAACACTATATCCACATATACTGTTTTTTTACCAACTAACATGTTAAATAGGTACTTCACAAAAATGAAAAAATAAATAAATAAATATATATATATATATATATATATATATATATATATATTGTGAACTTGGACCCGGACACAGACAGACGGACATCTTTGTTTCCACTACACACTGTTTATGTACAATAATATTTACACAAACAAGTCACATGCACAAACCCCAGTGCCTCCAGCACCGATTCCCCCAATGTCCAGTCCACACAGTCCTGTGCCTCTTTTCCTCCTGGCCGCCTCCAGTCCTCACTCCAGCTCCGTCCTCTTCCACCCGACTTCCACTAATGACTGGAGGGAGGCGGCCCCTTTTATAGGAACCAGCTGCTTCCCGGCAATCTCCCGCGGACACACCCCCGTGTGGCAAAGTGCCGGCTGCGCACCCGGAAGCCGTCCGGGTGTCCCCTGTCGTCTTCCCCCCGGCACGTCCTGGTGTGGCGGAAGTGCTGGGCTCCGGGATAATAAGGCACTGGGCGCCGCCTGGCGGTGGCCACGGGCCCCTACAGGGCTGGGCTTCCAAGCCCTCTACCCGAGGCCTCCAGTATAACCAGGACGGACGCCCCCTTTCGGTGTGGAGGAGGCACAAGCCCTCCTCTGGTCCTCCTGGGTGTCCCGGCCGGGGACCACACGGGATATACCGGCATCGGGGCGCCGCCTGGCGGTGGCCACGGGTCCCTACAGGGCTGGGCTTCCAAGCCCTTTACCTGAGGCCCCCAACATAACCAGGACGGACGCCCCCTCGCGGTCTGGAGGTGGCACAAGCCCTCCTCGTCCTCCTGGGCGTCCTGGCCGGGGACCACATATATATATATATATATATATATATATATATATATATATATATATATATATATATATATATATTACAATTAATAGTACAGGTCATATGAAAAACTGAGGGTTCAAAAAGTTACTTTGCCAACAGGCCAGCCATTGTATAAAGTACTATCACTTCTGCCAAAGCTACTTTGCCTTAAAATAAATACATCTCAGGATAATCTGGGCAACCACGCCATGACATTTGTCAGTCTCATCTTGGCATCATGTATGGCTTGTGCATTAATGGAATGTAAGTGCTTACAGTAAGCAAACGCAGCTTCATTCTCGCTAGATGCCCCTATTGTAATATGAGTGCAGTAAACTACTCCGATTATGTTAAGAGAACCGAACATTGCTGCAAGTTGCCTTTTTATCTTAGTAAAACATGTTGTGTTTTATGTAAGTTCACCCGCACCATACAAAAACTGGATGTAGCCCCTCACTGGCTGGTTAATGGCAGGCATGACAAAGTGAAGCTTGGCTGAGATATTCCTGACTTATCAGTTGACCATTGGAAACTTATCAAAAACCAAAAAATGTCTTCAGTTTGAATACGCAGCATTGACCTTCTTGAAAGAATAGAAATACAGTCTGTACATCTTATTCATCACTTTCTAATATATTTGTCATGTCAATGCACTTTCTAATAAAACCTTGGTGATGGGAATTATTAAATGTATGAGTTGTCCTTTAGCTGGTTTGGCTGCATTTCCTTACTTGATCAAGGGTATTTTCATTTTCCAGGTTCTCCAAAATGTTTTGTATGGATAGATGACAGCTGCTATAAATAAAAGTTTTGCGGTCAAGTTTTCTTTTATAAATCCCGATAGTTACATGGAAAGCTGTCTATGCACATTTTGAGTCTCTTTTTGTGCGTATGCAGGTTTTATAAATCTGACCACTGGACTTGAACCTGAATTTTAAATTCACCTAAAAACATAACCTTTTGTGAATAATTATTACCATTTTGTGAACAGATTTGATTTCTAAGTAAGGTGTTCTTCACCATAATTGTAGATAATTATTTGTTTTGTTCCACGATATAGGTACTTTTTAGAGCTGCATTCAGGCTACAGCATTGAGATAGTAAATTACAGGCTTTATATTATACCATGAATTTGCGGTGTATCCACAAAGGGCATCTCAAAAAGATGTTTTGCTACCAGATAGAGATTTATTAACTAGATAAGTGCCTGCCCTACTGCCTGTCCGACTCTGGCCTTTTCGGTATGAAAGCTTACAGATCCTGCTAAATGCCTTTAGCCTCAAATAGAAGAAAAGAAGAACACTGGCTCGTCCTAGACCTAAGGTAATCCACTGATCAGCTTGTGAAGAATGTGAAGTTGCCCACCTGCTCTGGCTGGAAGGAAGTGGACTAAGCCATAAGTAGGCTACAACTCAGAGTGGTTCCCTGAAGAATGCAAGCCAGTCACGCAGAGGAAGATCATGATTGTGGAGGAGGTCACCAGAGTATAGCAAGATTGCTACTTAGTGAAAGCAGTGCCACAGTGCTGCCAGGGAGCCAGGAAAACCACCATAAGTAGAGGGATTGGTTTGGGTAGATATATGGAAAAACCCATAAGCACAGCTAAGCCTCCTCAGAAGGGCGCCCTATGATACCCTACTGTGCACCCCGGAACCTCTGTCAGTGGTTTGGAAGTAAAAACAACTGCCTACTGTGTAACAATAGTACTTAAAGCCTACAACAGATCCGTTCAGGATGCAAGTCCTGACAAAGCTAGCCGAGTTTCTGGAAAGCTGCAGGGTGAAGGCGAATAACACCTTAAAATGTTGCAAAACCCAAATACATAGCATTCATAAAGACAGGTATGAGAGAGTGCAGCAAGAAAACCAACATCCCTGTTCCCTTCTGGTCAGGCATGGGAAATGTGCGTAGACCTTAAGAGGCAGTTTGTTTTTCCAGCTGAGATCACAACAACTATTCTCAGGCCAGACACCGTGATGTGGTCAACAGCTGCACAGAAGGTCCTTGTCATTGAGCTGAGGGAGGAAGGAATGTCAGTGGCACATGAGTGGTAAAGATCAAAGTATTCAGAACTGGCAGCTAGATGCCAAAAGGATGGTTGGAATCCGACTCTGTGGAAGTTGGATACAAGAGTTTTGTCAACTTCTTTGCTTTTTATTCGATTACACATAGCTATTTTCTCTGACCATCATCCTGGTTTTTTAAACAAATTGTACTTCTGGCATTAGATCATCAGAGGTGACTGTGCAGAAGGTACAGACCTATAAATACCTGGGAGTGCAGCTGGATGATAAATTGGACTGGACTGCCAATACTGATGCTCTGTGTAAGAAAGGACAGAGCCGACTATACTTCCTTAGAAGGCTGGCATCCTTCAACATCTGCAATAAGATGCTGCAGATGTTCTATCAGATGGTTGTGGCGAGCGCCCTCTTCTACGCGGTGGTGTGCTGGGGAGGCAGCATAAAGAAGAGGGACGCCTCACACCTGGACAAACTGGAGAGGAAGGCAGGCTCTATTGTAGGCATGGAGCCGGACAGTTTAACATCTGTGGCAGAGCGACGGGTGCTGAGCAGACTCCTGTCAATCATGGAGAATCCACTGCATCCACTGAACAGGATCATCTCCAGACAGAGGAGCAGCTTCAGCGACAGACTGCTGTCACCATGCTGCTCCACTGACAGACTGAGGAGACCCCACACTATGCGACTCTTCAATTCCACCGGGGGGTTAAACACTAAAATTATTCAAAGTTATTGTCTGTTTTTACCTGCATTTTTAATTTAATTTATATTGTTTTTTTATCAGTATGCTGCTGCTGGATTATGTGAATTTCCCCTTGGGATTAATAAAGTATCTATCTATCTATCTATCTATCTAGATCTTTGGAATATTATTTGATGATCAGTCAGCAGTCCTTTGGTATTGAACTGTGCCTGTTTTCTGACCACTTCTTTTCTCCCGATACCATTTTCAAATTTTCACTGTCAGTAGAAACACATGTGCATTGGTGGATGTGCAGTAGGCAGTTAGTGGGAACAACAGCTACCTGTATGATGATCAGTCAGATCTATCATTGGAATTACTCTGTGAATAATCTGTTACAAATAAAAGGTTAGTGTCAGCAATTAAGGGAAATTTTTGTCTATTTGTCTTTATGATTTTTATTTATTTTTCTAATATCGAGTTGATTTAATGGTGACATTTGCAAGAATCCAAATTTTATAAGTGGTTCTTAAAATTCTGTATTGTGTGGGGGGGCAAGTCACGCCTGTGATTTCACTAAAGACCAATTTACTGTGAGAAAAATAGTGTGCTATAGAGACAAATAGCCATTTTGTGACTGCTGGTATTTTTCTAAAGCGTCGGCGATTGTGACTGAACTGTGACCTTTAAGCAACATATTTGAACTGCTGCTCACAGATGTTTCTTGTGTGGAGAAATGGCCAAGGGACTCTGCATTGTTAGTTTGGTTTATAATCTAGTGTTAGCATGTACATTTTACATATAGTGTCTTTCCTGTTTTGACACTTGCGTGTTATTTTTGGTATTCATTCATCTCCCAATCCTTTAATCAGCCTGTGTGGCCTGCCGTTTTCCACCTTTGGCAGTACAGCTACGGAGACCCAAAATCAGAATCACAAAAATACATTTTTTGACAATAATCTCTCTTTTGAGAAACAAGGAAATTCTGTAGTCAAGAGTTGCTTTTTCCAGCTTCGTCTACTAGGTAAGATCAAGCCTTTTTTATCTTCTAGGGATCTTGAGAAAGCTACTTATGCTTTTATTTTTTCTCGCCTTCATTACAGCAACTCTCTGTATTCTGGAATTAGCAAATCTCTGATATGCAGGTTACAGTTGGTCCAGAATGCTGTCGCTCGCTTTCTGGTTGGGGCAAGAAAGTCTGATTCTGCTTCTCCAATATTAGCTTCTTTACACTGGCTGCCTGTCAGTTTTCGAATTGATTTTAAAATCTTGTTGCTAGTTTTTAAATCTTTACATGGGCTCGCTGCTGCCTATTTATCTGAATTGTGTGTTTTACACCAGCCATCGAGAGTGCTTAGATTTTCTGGTCAGTTGCCTCTTGTTGTCGCTCGTACTGAGTGTAAAACTAAGGGGGACAGCTGTGGCACCTCATCTGTGGGACTCTTTATCTCGTCACATAAAGGAATAGTCAACAATTGAACTGAAGATTAAAGATTCATTTCTATTCACTTGCATTCCGTGACCTTCAGTAATACTGATGGTTTCCTCATTGTGATTATATAACATTACTTCTATTTATTATTTATTTTACTTATGTTCATATATTTTATTTCTATTTATGTTATTTGTTTTCTTTTATTCTATTATTGTAAAGCACTTTCGCCACATCATTCCTATGTTGTTTTAAATGTGCTATATAAATAAATTGACATTGACATTGCCAAAATTGATTAAACTACAGGAACTCAACCAGAGGAATATAGTTCATAGGGTCATTATTGTCAAATGTACATGTACGTTGGTCACAATGTGTCAGCGTTTTTATTTCCTCTGCTCCTCTCATTGTATGACTGCTACTTAATTCGAGCTGTAGAGCAAGAGGTTGTAGGGGCAAAGAGCTGGTAAAAGGAGAGTTTTGGGCAGACACAGGATTGAGGGACCAGGGCTGAATAGCAGGCCAAAGGAACGCTACAGGTGGAAGCAGCAGACACGTAAGGGAGGGGGCCACAGCAAATAAGCAGACATTATTATCTGAGATTTAACATCAACTAAGGGTGCTTTCACACCTATAGTTCGATTGCTTTAGTCGGCACCAGTCAGAAAAATGTTACAATGTAGTAAACAGACGTGGGTACGGTTTGCTTTCACATATGCCGAGTTCTAAACGAACCAAAATAGACCGCGAAGCCCATCGGCACCAGGGAAACTTGTCTTTCTCTTTTCCAGAACTTCCCGTCTTGCTAAGTGCATCACGCGCTTCTATATACTTCGCCCGAAGTTTTTTTGTCTTAATACGGCATTGTTCAACTGTCCGAGGACAGCCTTTCTCCCTTAGCTGCTTACTGAACAGCGCGTAAATGCAGCTGTTTTTATGTGTCGTGGACAGTTGCTTTTGGATATGCTCATCCGACCATATATCTATGAGGCACTTAATTTCTTCGGCACTCCACGTTTCTCCGCGGTTTGATTTCATCGCGTGTCAATAGCTTGAAAAATTTAATGGAGTCAACAGGAAGTGAAAAGAATTTTACCCACAACCCCGTATCTCTTAATACACAAAGTGCATTAAACTATACCATTTCGTCAGATTTGGTTTGGTTGCTTTCACACCAGACGAACCGTACCAAAGTAGAGCGGATAAAGCGGTCCGAGACCACCCCTTCAGGCAGGTCTCAGATCGATTGATTTGGTGCGCACCAAAGTACAGAGATTGCATTCACATCAACGCAAACGAACCGAACCAAGGGACCAAACACGTTTGGTGCGCACCAAATGCTGTAGGTGTGAAAGCACCCTAAGTCCTTGTTGATTTTTGTTTCTTTCTCTCTCTATCTCTCTAGGTGTTCCTTTCCCAAAGAACTTCATTCCGATCTGCAAGAAGATCCTGTGCCGCCTTTTTCGAGTTTTTGTTCACGTCTATATTCACCACTTTGACCGAATGATCTTAATGGGTGCTGAGGCCCATGTCAACACCTGCTACAAGCACTTTTATTACTTTGGAACTGAATTCAGTCTTCTAGACCGTAAGGAGCTGGAGCCATTGGTAAGTATTCTTATGATCCCTATGTGATTTTATTTTATTTTTTGATACTTGAATTCTTTCTTAAAGAGCTGACTTTAGTGTTTTAACTCTTTTTGATTTCCTGGTTTTGACCTGTGCTTGTTTTTTGAATTAATTGTCTCTTGTTTCTTGGTTCCTGTGGCAATTATTTTTTCTATGCCCATTTTCATTACTGTGGCACAACAGCTGACTTGATAAACATCACACAAGTTCTTCAGAATTTTCGGCTACACATTCATGCTTTGAACTTCCTGTTCCTCCTCATCCCTAAGAAGCTCTACTACGTTTACATTAAGAACTGTAGACCACTAGAGAAAATTGAAGTCACTGTGGTATTTGAGCAACCAGATTGAGATAATGTGTTTTGAAAAAGTGGACAATTTAGCCAAAGTGATGACCACGGTCATGGTTAGTGGCCAAAGCGCTTTTCGTAGTAAATATGCTGTATTTGTTGGTGACTTTGTTTCCCGAATATTTTCCTAGAAATTCACTGTGTGCCTGGCCTAGACAAACATTTTTTTCTCAGTACCCCATGTGAAGTTAGCAGGTGTGACAAATAGAGGGCGCTATCGTTCTCTTGAACCCTCAGACTATATGCCAGACACCAGATAAAAGTATAAAATAATGACTTTTTATTAATACACAGTGCACAAAGCACCCTCCTCTCCACAATACTCATAAATCACAATAATACTCAATCAATAAACAATCCATCACTCCCAGACGCATTGCCACCCTTCCACTCAGCTCAGCTCAACGCTCTGGTGTTTCTCACAATCCTTTATAGTCCTTGACCCGGAAGTGTTTCGCTCTCTCTGTCCACGTGACTAGGAACACTTCTGGGTCAGATAAAAAGTCCTCCTTCTTCAACCTGGAAGCACGTCATTCCTCTTGTCCATGTGACTCGGACGTACTTCCGGGGTGTAAGGCAAATAATCGCTGTTCCTCCCTGCAGCGCCTTCTAATGGCCCCTGTGGTATCCAGCAGGGCTGTAGAGGGAAACTCCAATGTCCATAATTTCCTGCTGGCATTCGGGGCACCTCCATGCTGCAGGGAGGGCTCCACCTGGCGGCATGGGGGTACTGGCCGGGATGAACGGCCGGTTATATAACTTACAGGACATCACAGAGCTGAAACAGCCATGTGAAGAACTTTCATGTGTGCATAGTGTAAGATCACTGCCAACCTGCTTCAGGCATTTGATGTCATAAGTCCAGCCTTCCACGCTGCATGCGTTAAAATAAAAACTTGTATTTTGATTTGAGGGGTACGTTAGTGGACCATAATGTAAATATTATGAAAGAACTTTGTTGTATAGCACAGATTCATTGTACATTGTGTCTTCACTACTGGATTAAGCATGTTATATACTACTTGCTAGGTAAAGCCGATTGCTTAGTGACAGGGACTGCCACCCCCCCCCATTCCACAAAGCTTATAACGCTGACCCATTGCATCACAGGCTATATGAGTGTTAGGTTAGTTGGAGTGATAGGAGATCAAGAGATGCAGAGAGAGATAAAGGACTTAAGTATTATGGACTTAGAGGATATTTTTCTCACACAGGCATGACATCAGAGTGGTTAGCACCACTGCCTCACAGCTCAGGTCACATTTATGGCCAAAATAATTGGTCACAGCTCAGGTCACATTTACGACCACAAAAATTGGTTTAGCATAGTTTGCTGACACTTCCCTAGATCTCAGGAACACTTAAAAGACCATTGCACCATTATTATCTACTCAAAAAAATGAGTTCAGTTTCTCATTCCCCACTGACTTCAATGCATTTTCCAGGCTTCACAAAAATTTCAGAACATTTTCATGTTTTCGCTGAACTCGACGTGAAGCAAATTTATCAGGACTCACTGATCACTATCCAAGACCTGGTATAATTCATGGGAATCTACTTCCTTGATTTATGCGTGAAGTAAGTTGTGGAATGTCCAGTTCCAGCAAGTAAAATGACAGGACAGCTTTAACTCCAATGTGTTGATGTTAATGTGAGTGACCCTGAGACGTGGGCAATTAATATGCAACTATCTGAAGAGTTTGCACAAGTAAGTGTTGGTCTTTTAACGTTTTTTTTTCGGTTGTTTGGCAGGAGTAATTATATGAAAAATGTCTGGAAATTGAACAGACTCTTAAACACAGGCGCTAATCTTTATCTGAGCCAGAGGGAAATTGTTATGCAATTGTGGGAAAAACAAAAGGTTCAGCAGTTGTATGCAGCCTAATTACAAAGGAGCTAAATGAGCCTGACATGGTTAAACAAAAGGACTTGGGTCATAAACAAACTGAAGACTCTTTGGAATGTTGGTGGTCATCAACTTTTTACAAAACATCTAGGACGCTGCCCTCCCCCAGTGATTCTCATTTCAAATGTAGGCTAATAAAAGTGCTGTTGACCCAGAAAAAGATTATAGATTGTATTTGTAAGTGAAAATGAATCAACACCACCAAATTTCTGGTCAAGCTACCCTGGTCCTGTCTTGGGATCTATGTGGGGAAAGTGCTTAATTTACGGCCTAAAATCTCGACTGTGGGTCTTGCAGCTTTCAAATGTAGCTTTTTTTTTTCAGATATAAAACGATGAACTTCAGTCCAAGGGTGAAAAGTGCTACTTTCAGATGGGTAGTTACTTGAAATTTCTTTTTGTTTTGTTTTAAGGATCAGGTCAGCAGTGAGACTTCCATCCATCCATTTTATCCAACACGCTATATCCAAACTACAGGGTCACGGGGGGTCTGCTGGAGCTAGTCCCAGCCAATACAGGGCGCAAGGCAGGAAATAAACCCCAGGCAGGGCTCCAGCCCACACACCAAGCACAATTTCGGATCACCACTGCACCTAACCTGCATGTCTTTGGACTGTGGGAAGAAACCGGAGTACCCGAAGCAAACTCCATGCAAGGAGGACCTGGGAAGCGAACCCGGGTCTCCTAACTGCAAGGCAGCAGCACTACCACTGCGCCACCGTGCCAACCACAGTGAGACTTATATACAGTATATTGACAATTCTAGTGAATAGTGACCCATTTTGGGTGGCTGGGGACTGAAACTGATCTCTTATAGTTAAATAAAAAAAATGGACCAAGCCTGGATTAAACAACCAATAACTGTGCTCTTTGTGGCTTTTCATTACAAAATCTGATTATTTGCCAGTTTCCTTGGTCATACTTTTTCATTTAATAAATCATCAACTAATAGATCAACATCATTATTTACAAGGGCTTCACCTTGAAGTGGCAACACAGCTCAGCTGTGAATATGAAATTGACTCTATCCAGTCAGCACCATAAAATATCTTTTGTCATGTTTTCTACTGTACACATTATATTTTCATTATTGTTGTAATTATTATTGTTATTAAACAGGTTTACTATTTTAAATACAGTATATTTTAAGCTTCAAAAACTGCATTAACCCTAACCTTCATAGCATTGGTAAGCTAGGCAGAGTATGTATGTTGTTCCTATGTACTCTTAAAAAGTCATGTAGTTTAGGCCATGCCAGTGTAGTGTGCTGTGTGAGTGTGTGTGTGCCCCAAGATAAACTGGTGTCCTGTATAGGTTTATTTTGTACCTTGTAAACAAGGCGCTATATAGCGCCCGACCCGGCACAGAATACGCAGAGGCACGTGTTCACACTCAAAGGCTCCTTTATTTTCTTCAGCTGTGTGACACGCCTTCCCCGTGCCACACAACCCTAACACAGTCCAAGCACAAAACACACAGTTACCACCAAACCAACACTTTCCTGCTCCACCACTCCTCCCAGGCAACCTCGTCCTCTTCCTCCCAATTCTGGCCTCGATTGCTGGGAGGCAGGCCCTTTTATGCCCCACCCGGAAGTGATCCAGGTGCCTGACCAGCTGGTCTTAATTGCACCTCCGGGTGGGCTGATAAACCGTCCAGTGTGGTGGCTGGTTCTCTGCAGCACCCCCTAGCGGCCACCCCATCTCCCAACCGGGCTGCTGTGGTGGACTCCATGTCCCATGGAGCCACGGGGAAGATTGAGGAGGAATCCACTGCCAGGGAGACTGCCCCCAAGCGCCCCGGGGAAGGTATTGCAATGTCCATGATGGCTCCCCTGGGACGTATGCGGCAGAGGTGTCCCGGCCGGGCATGGGACCCGGCTGTCCGTCACAACCTCAAGCTCAATGCTGCCTAGAAAATAATACAGTACATTATGTACAGTGTACATAAATACATAGCTAAGTGTGCCTCTGACTTGGATTAAAAGTAAGTAAGGTTTATTTTCTAACATAAAACAGGATTACATAAACTAATTTTGATATTCAGTGTTTAAAAAAATATAATAAAAGTTTAGGTTAGGTTTTGTTATTCAGTAAAATCAGAGAATTTGTAAAGGGTCTGAATACGTCTGCAGGGCTATGTACACTGCAGTATATATAAAACTGACTTATAAAGCCATCTGCAAAAAGGCACAGCAGCGCCTCATCTGTTTAAGGAGCTTTTTAATGTGAGTCCTTCTATTATATCTCTTGTATTCAGCCTGTCTTTACTTATGTTCTGCTGGCTTGGTTTGAAATTCTTAATGTAAGCAACAAAAACAGAATAAAATAAAACTGTAAAAAAAAATAATAATAATAAGGTTTCAACACGTAAATCTTGTTTAATAAGCAAGGATTACGGAAAGCAGACAGACATACCCTCTAAATTCGCAATTCCAATTGGTGCCATCAGGTCCAAGGATAAAAAAACAACCAGATTAAATACTGTTACATTCCAAATGCTATTAATCTTCTAATTAAGTTTAATTTTTTTAATTAACATCCACAGGCTTAAATCATAGGATTAGCATTTGCATCAATCATTAGTCAAGTTGATGTTGAATGTTTTAATTTAATTATTATGTCTAATATGCTTGATCTAATGCTTCACCACAAGTATTATTAGTTTATATTTGATGGCTGTCTTCTCTGTTGATGTGTTTGTAATATTATGTTTTGGTCTCTCTGTTAAACCTGCTGACAAACTAAATTTCCCTCTTAGGACAATAAAACTGAATTGAATTGATATATATGTTTTCACCTGCGGTGGGCTAGCACCCTGCCCGGGGTTTGTTTCCTGCCTTGCGCCCTGTGTTGGCGGGGATTGGCTCCAGCAGACCCCCGTGACCCTGTAGTTAGGATATAACGGGTTGGATAATGGATGGATATATGTTGTCACAAACTCCACAAAGAGCCATAGCAAGGTTTGAGGCAGCAACCCGTATATTTAGTTTCCTGGCTGCAAATTAACGTTTAAATGATTGCACTGCTGTGCACAAAACCGATTCCATTACAGAACTGAGCGAATAAGGAAAAGGTTGAGGCTTTTAAAGGAGAAGACAGGAAGTGAGATCAAAGGGGTCGGGCTCATAAAGGTCTTCGGTCATTGGTTCGAGCCCGGACGTTACATCACAGGAGCCGGAGCAGGCAAGGTCTTCTTCAATAAGCTCGGTCCCGGAAGTGATGTCATGAGGGCCAGGTGGAAACTCCTGTGAATTGTCTGTAGGAAAGGGAGAAAAGGAGTCAGTGCACTCTGTCACATCCCGGTATGCCTCGGAACTGCCCTTACTCAAGCCCTTTAGGTGCCTCCCATGCACAAGTGTGTGACAATGTTGAATTCAGAAAGTATTCAGACCCCTTCACTTTCTGCACACTTTATTGTTTAGCAGATTTAATTTTAAATGTATATATTTGCAATTTTTGCCTATCAATCTACACTCAATAGCCCATAATGACAAGTGAAATCGTGTCCTCACAAAGGTTTGCAAATTACTGTATTTTTCACTCCATAATACACACCTGACCATAAGACGCGCCTAGGTTTAGAGGAGGAAAACAACAAAAAAATATTCTGAATCAATTGGTGTATTAATATCTATACTAATAAAAGGCAAAGCCCTCACTCACTCACTCACTCATCACTAATTCTCCAACTTCACGTGTAAGTAGAAGGCTGAAATTTGGCAGGCTTATTCCTTACTGCTTACTTACAAAAGTTAAGCAGGTTTCATTTTGAAATTCTACACGTAACGGTCATAATGGTCGATAACGGTGGACAATGTCCGCCATGTTGAACTTTCTTATTTATGGCCCCATCTTCACGAAATTTGGTAGGCAGCTTCCCTGCGCTAACCGCAAGCGATGTACGTACTTATTTCGATGGTATAACGCCACTGTCGGCCACCATATTGAACTTTCCAACGTCACTAATTTTCCAACTTCCCGTGTAGGTAGAAGGCTGAACCCCATCTTCACGAAATTTGGTAGGTGGCTTCCCTGCGCTAACCAAAACCAATGTACATACGTATTTCGGTGGTATGATGCCACTGTCGGCCGCCATATTGAATTTTCCAAACGTCACTAATTCTCCAACTTCCCGTGTAGGTAGAAGGCTGAAATTTGGCAGGCTCATTCCTTACAGCTTACTTACAAAAGTTAAGCAGTTTTCATTTCGAAATTCTACGCATAACGGTCATAACGGTCAACAACGTCCGCCATGTTGAACTTTCTTATTCATGGCCCCATCTTCACGAAATTTGGTAGGCGGCTTACCTGCGCTAATCGAAAATCAATGTACATACTTATTTCGGTGGTATGACGCCACTGTCGGCCGCCATATTGAACTTTTCAACAGTCTTTGTTACTCATGGGCCCATCTTCAAGAAATTTGGTATGCGGGTTCCCAACGCTAACTGAATCCTACTTACGTACATTTTAACGTCCATAGCCTGCAGCTCGGTCACCGTGTGAGGCGGGGTTGGGTCCCCCATCCCAACGCCTTCCACGTTGTTGCCTGCCTGCCTATATAAGGCCGTCCGTCACTCCAGTCTCTACATTCCCTTCCTTGCTTAGCCACGGGATTCATGTCTCCCTGCTGATAACTACAGCCTTTTTATTTAATCCACGGCTTCTCCGCTGTTTTATTGTTCATTTATTACGATTATAGTTATTGTGTAGGTATTTTAGACTTACTTTACATTGTTCGGGTACCCATTTCCTTCATCATTCCAACCGTACCCGCATTAACATGTCTATCGAGGTGATCACCATCGATCAAAGAACTGTCACTTACCGAGTGGTTTCCATGCCCGGAGATGGCGCCTGCCTTTTCCATTCTCTGTGTTACATATTGCACGGCCATATCAGGCTCACTCTTGATATCTGGAGAAACATTGTGTGTCTTATGTATTGGATGACTGGGACAGGTTCAAGGTGTGGACTGATGACGGTACAGGAGATAATTAGACTACACAGGAGCACTAGAAGAGTGAAATGCTTAAGCCCTTCACCTATGGATCTGCATGTGAGTTGATGGCTGCCGCTGAATTATTCGGTTGTCTCTTTCAAGTGTACCGAAATGGCCAAATATTTTACACCTTTGGACAACCGCCAATGCCTCTTAAACATCTTAGATTCACAGGTGACGATTTCAGTAGTGGACACTTTGATGTTTATGAATGTTTAAACTCTCAAAAGCTGGATGTGAAGTTATCGATGAAACCGGTTGTGTGCTTACAACACTTGACAGATACTGAATGTCTCTCAACACAACAAGTCCTACAAATACTGTCGTAATTGAAACTAACCATGAAACTCAAACCGATTATGACAGCAGCAATCCAAGCTGTGAGATTTAAAACAAGATTACTGTTCACATGGCCAACTGTACGTTGCATGCTCAAGAGTAAGCTCAGCGCACAGCTTGGTCATATTACAACCGGAGGGCGAACTCACAATGTGGTATACAAAGAGATCCTTAACAAATAATTATTGGGATATTTTCCCTCAGTTTAAAAGGTTTAATTTTCTTCTTAATAAAACTTTTAAGGCAGTACTACGCCATGAAGTGCGGTATTTTTATATATATATATATATATATATATATATATATATTTATATATATATATATATATATACAGAGAGAGAGAGAGAGAAAGAGAGATACAGATATAGATATAATGTGTGTGTGTATGTGTATATATATATATATATATATATAGATATATAGATATATAATGTGTGTGTGTGTATCTATACTAATAAAAGGCAAAGCCCTCACTCACTCACTCATTCACTCACTCACTCACTCACTCACTCATCACTAATTCTCCAACTTCCCGTGTAGGTAGAAGGCTGAAATTTGGCAGGCTCATTCCTTACAGCTTACTTACAAAAGTTGGGCAGGTTTCATTTCGAAATTCTACGCCTAATGGTCATAACTGGAAGGTATTTTTCTCCATTAACTGTAATGGAGTTGAGCTGCAAACGTGGGGGCGGAGTTTCGTGTGACATCATCACGCCTCCCCGTAATCACGTGAACTGACTGTCAGCGCAGTGCGTAGAAAACCAGGAAGACCTCCAAAAGCGCTTAAGAAAACATGCATTATATAATTGAGAAGGCAGCGAAACAATAAGACGCGAGCGAGTGACATATACTACCATATTCATGAGTGTTGCTACCTCGGAAAGAAAGCAAGGTGTAAACCTAAACTTTAAATTAAGTTCATAGACAGGCTACGCTGGCGTTTCACATGCCCACAGGTAATGCGGGATACAAGTTTAATGAGAGGACGGGATATAAGCGAGAGTTTTGATCACTTTGTAACTAAGTTAAAATTGTAGGTGAAGGGGTGTGCTTATGCAAATTCCGAGACTGTGTTTGTGGGGATTGACAGTTAAAGGCGGGTGGGGGAGTCACGTCATCATCTCCCCTCCCACCTCATTTTGCTCTGAGCTGAGCTTCGCAGCTAACGCCGTCTTCCGAAGCAACCGTCACACTGCCACCAAATACTCACAGAAAAATCCACAAGTTAATACACACGCTGTCTCTAGAGTTTCTCACACTGAATCCTCCAGGCACTACTTACAAAAGGTTACATTGACAATCGTGTTCGTTATTTTTAAAATCTTTCCTTTTCTTAGCACAAGCACAGCTGAGAAGCTTGATGCATGTGCTCCATAAGCGTTAAAAATAATGCATTTAATCACACTTTGCATTACAAGCAAAGGGAGCTTTTGTCAATGCATGATTTCCTGGTACACGATTACATTGATCAGCGCATCCCGATTCATTTTACCCTCGCACCACCTTAGTTTGAGAAGAAGTATGAAAAATATGAGGTTAACACAGAAAAACAGATCACCAATTCAAGCTTTATGAATAATCGATTAAGCCATCAATAATTGTTTTGGTAAAGCCATCCTCCTTCCATTTTATAATTTTTCCGCCACTAGCCATGATTAAATGAGCGGTAAAAAGTAAGAGCAAAGCGAGGTGACTTATTTAGGCAGGCATATATATGACAGCAACACTCATGACAATGTCAATCATGTTACGTTATTATTAAAATGTTTCCTTTTCTTTTCATTACTTCTTTAACACACTACTTCTCCGCTGCGGTAGGTATTTTGCTATATATATAATATATGAATTACCTCCAAAGAGCGCTGAGACTTTTGATATCATGAACGTGTCTGCAAAAACTGGGTCTCCTGCCCAGCAAAAGTCAAGCAGCCAGCGTGCGCATAGCTGTGCCGGCCTTTGAGACGCTGACTGCGCTTCTGCCTTAAGTCAAAGTGAGCACTTTTAATTTTTTCTTCCTCCCCTGCGCTATAGCCCAGACAAGTGCAAACACGGGACCCCTTTTCTACACCACGGCAAAATAATATTAAGGCGATTCACACTTTCTTTTGCACGTATCGATTATGAGGTCCTCAGCTCGGATTATGAAGATACGCACAGGAGTGGAGGACTGACAGTGCCATCACAGCCGATTAATGGCGGGACGTCTCACCAGTCTACACAAGACCCACGCGACTGTCCCCAAAAGGCGATCATAACGTCAGCGAACACATCTCTCTATACTATATAAAAGAAAAAGGCAACTTTCCTTTCTTTACACCTTTTTCCTTTTATCCCAAACCAAAGCCTTTCTCTCTTAACACTGCAGAGGACACAAAACTAATTTTCTTTAAATGCCGGTAAGGCACATTACCAGAGGCACAAATTTGAGCGTTCACATAGAAAATGTAATTTCTATACCACAGCCGTCGTGTAGCGCCTTTCAAAAGGGATCTACTACCGAGAGATGATCCATATACATTTTAGCTGCTGTTAGTTACTTACCTGTTGTGTTACACAGTCTTTAAAATGTAGTTTACCCAACCACTCCAGTAGTGCTCAATGTACCTCCATCCATCCATTTTCTAACCCGCTGAATCCGAATACAGGGTCACGGGGGTCTGCTGGAGCCAATCCCAGCCAACACAGGGCACAAGGCAGGAACCAATCCTGGGCAGGGTGCCAACCCACCGCAGCTCAATGTACCTGTACTTCTTCGTTAATGTTTTACTGTTTAATAACTTATAGACTATATTTTATTATTTTTCCCTTGCACTCAGTGACCAAAGCTATACACACACATATAGACACATACAAACATACACACTATATATGACTATATTTTATTATGTTTTATATATATATATATATATATATATATATACACACACATATAGACACATACAACACATATATATAAGTTGTGTGTGTGTGTATATATGACAGCAGCAATCAAGCTGTGAGAAAACAGTAAAAGGAGGCGTGTCAGGCGTCATGGTACATTTTCTGATGCAGCTACACGAAAATAACTTTGTGATGCTGCCACCAAATACACAAAACAATTACTTTGACAATCATGTTACATTATTTCTAAAATGTTTCCTTTTCTTTTCATAACTTCTTTAACACATGACATGCAGCTAGCGCGGCTATATATATATATATATATCACAGCGACACTCATAACAGTGACAAAACAATTACATTGACAATCATGTTACGTTATTTTCAAAATGTTTCCTTTTCTTTCTCTTTCCTTCTTTAACACATTACTTCTCCGCTGCCAAGCGCGGGTATTTTGCTATATATATATATGTGCATTCCCTGTGCAGAGAGAGAGAGACAGACACACACACACAGGCGAGAGACAGACAGACACACACACAGAGGTGCGCGCTTAAGAGACACAAATGTGAGAGACACACACACGCAGGCCCGCAAGAGAGACACACACACACACAGGGGCACGTGTGCATTGTTGCAATGTTACTTTTGTTGGTTGTTTATTAAATTACAGATTTTTCAAATGTTCATTTTTTCCCCTGTGCTTAAAACTCATTAAAAAAAGAGTTTTTAGTGAGCGGGTCATAAGGCTATAGCTCAAATTCTTGCAGTGGTAGTTTTCTCTGTTGTTCAAGGTTTTCTTAGTGTTATTCAATGTTTTTACATTTAGTGTACTATTATGCTGTGCTTTCTATGGTATAGTTAACTATATTTGTGCTTAAAAACTTAAAAGAAATATATATTTACATACAGTTCACACGGTCTGGAACGGATTAATTGTATTTACATACAATCCTATGGGGGAAATTACTTCAGTTCACGACCAAATCGGGTTACAACCAGAGTTTTGGAACGAATTATGGTCGTGAACCAAGGTTCCACTGTATTACTGTCAGACAAAATTACAGGCATTTTACGGAAATACAAACCAGTATTACTGAGAGAGAAAATTAAAGGCACACAATACAGTGACACATATTACAGCCACATACAAGGTCCCTTGCCATTTATTATAGACTGTTCATACAAATGTTTATGCACTACTGTTCTAGCACCCGTTATTTTAACGGGCTTAATGTCTAGTGTATATATATATATATATATATATATATATATATATACAGTATATATATATATATATATGACAGCAACACTCATAACAGTGACAAAACAATTACATTGACGATCATGTTACGTTATTTTCAAGATGTTTCCTTTTCTTTTTCATTACTTCTTTAACACACTACTTCTCTGCTGCGAAGCTCAGGTATTTTGCTAGTATTTAATAAAATATACCAGAATATTTCAACCATGTCAAGTCAACAGCGGTATTAAGAACCATCATCACTGTCATTAAGAAATGAGGAGAGACTTTAAGGTTCAAGCACTCTTCTAGTATTCTGGAAACCCCAAGAACTCCTCATCGCTAGTGTCAGAATTTATGAAGCTCCAGTTGCTTACAATCACTGATGTCACTTTCTTCGCTGTCTTCATATATGATACTATCTTCAGTTCCATCTAAGGCATTGCTAATGGCAGCTTCCACCTGCAGCTATAGACTTTTCAGTATGCAAGCGACTCTCCACGTTAGTGTTTAGATCTGGACAGTGCATGTGCCCAAAACATTAACATTTATATGTTACTTACATAAAAGCCAGATCGAATGTTATTTACCTATTTACCTTGATTTATTTGATTACTTCCTACAGCATAAAGTCAAGTAGACTGCAGAGCTTCCTGTGTTTGATTGACATGGGCATGCTCAAAAAATACACGTGTAATGCCACGAAAAGTGCACGCTGACACTTCAGTTTGCAAGCAATGGTATGAGAATGCAGTCAGACTTCTTTTTTGGGCACATACACCGTCCAGATCTAAACACAATCATGTAGAGTCGCTCACGTACTGAAGAGTCTATAGCTGCAGGTGGAAGCTGCTTTCGCTGTACTTTATATATAAGAGCCAGATCGAATGTCATTTACCTATTTACCTTGATTTATTTACTTATCTTCCTACAGCGTAAAGTCACAAGTAGACTGCAGAGCTTCCCATGTACATATACAAAGTACAGCGACGACAAAAGTGCGACGTGCATTCTTTCTCCGATATAGAACCCTCATCATCATCTGAGTTCACCTCAGTTGACCTCTCACTCTATACAACTCTAAGCAACTGACACGCAGGTAAACAGACTTGAGCTAAGAAAACTGTGTGGCGGTGGGGGGATGTGCTAGCAGGCTGCTTGCTGCTTATCGACACATTTACAAGACAAAAGACGCTGACGGAGAGGTGCAAAGGGATTTAAGGTGGGACGAATTTATGAGTTTTTTCGTAGGCTTTGGTAATTCTAGCGTTAAGCGTCCCCAGGGGTTTCTCATGGGCCTACCACTTCCTCTTCTAACAGCTGTCGCTACCGCTAACAGTTTAGGAAATACACATCACGGGGTGTAACGCAATATTTGTTCCATAAGACGCACAGACATTTCCACCCACTTTTGGGGAAAAAAGTGCGTCTTATGGAGCGAAAAATACGGTAATTAAAAATCAAAAAATGAAATCTTTCATTCATACAAGTATTCAGACCCCTATTCCTTTGCACTCCAAATTGGGGTCAGGTTCATCCTATTTGCTTCAGTCCTACCTGGGATATTTCTGAAGCTTGAGTCCACTTGTGGTAAACTGAATTGATTGGGCATTGTTTAGAAAGGCACATATGCACCTATGTATAGAAGTTCCCACAATTTACACTGCCTGTCAGGACAAAAATCAAGTCATGAAGTCCTAGTAACTGTCAGCAGATACAATTGTGGTGAGGCATAAATCAGGGCAAGGGGATAAAACATTTTCTAAACCTTTTCTAAAGCTTTGAGTGTTGCCAGAAGCAGAAGCATAACCTTCAAATGGAAGAACTGTGAAACCACCAAGACTCTGAGTAACTGGGCCTTGGTCAGGGAGGTGACCATGAACCAAATGGTCAGTCTAACAACTTCAGAAGCCTTCTGCTGCGATAGGAAATCCTGTATGAATGGAAACCATCTCAGCAACATAGGACAGTTTCTCTGATAGCAGGAGGAAAGAGATTCTCAGAACAATTTGGGCAGAACTCCAAGCATTATTTCTGTTGAAGACCAAGCACTACTCATCATCAGCTTAATATTGTCGTTATGGTGATGCAGGGTGGTGGCAGCATTATGCTATGGGGGTGCTTCTCAGTGGCAAGAACAGGGAGACTGGTTAGTGTTGAGGGAAGGATGAATACATCCAAATACAGACAGGTCTTTGAAGAAAACCTGCTCCAGAGTACATAAAACATCAAACTTGGATGATGGTTCATCTTTCAACGCAGCAATGTGTGTATGTTAGTCGATCTCACAATGGTCTGGTACTCCATCCAAGGAGTGTCACTGTCTTGTGGCCGGCCAATGGATAGGTTCTAGTAACCCTGTGACCATGAATTGGATGCAGAAGATGTGAGGATGATATGTTGTCATGTTAAAATTAAATGAAAATATGATTATTTTTGAGAAATGCTACACATTTTCGAACTGTGTAGTTTAGCATTTAAAGTGATATGACATTCTGAAATTCGGGCAATCTTTTCTGATAACCTGTGTGTATTTATATATATAAACAGCAAAAAGTGTAAACTGTGAAAATGAAAATAAGAAACTAGGCTTGTTACACTGCCATCTTGTGTTTGTCTCTAAAATTACACTGCATTGACTCTTAAAATACTGGTATGTCAATAGTGCTGTAGATTGTAGATTCTGTATGTATGCTGAAGAATGTAAATTCTGGAAATGTATCTTACATTGACTTTTTTTGTTTTTACTTTTACAGAAAGAGATGACAGCAAGAATGTGTCACTGATGAGCTGGCCCAAACAAATGATGAAACGTTTTATTTTCTGGGAGAGACAGAAGCAGTTGAAGAGAACGTTGATATGGCGTTTCTAACACTCTCAGTATGAGAAGAAATAACGAGATTCAGCAACTGTGCCATGGTTTTACAGCTAGTATCCAATATGGCAGCCCCAAGAGATTTTTTTTAGCACACTAAAAAAGTCGGACATTAATCAACAAAGAAAACTGAGCCTTCGTGTGAATTTTGACCATGAAGCTCACTGTACAAATTTGTACTATGACCTAACTAATGTAATGACATCTCGTACAATCAGTCCATCGGGAAATAGAAATATTCATCTGATTTATGCCAATATCTTTCTAAACAGCACTAAACTTATTAATGTTTGCTATTTATTAAACAGGGAGACGCAGCCATGAGTCTTGTGTGTGATAAGCACTAATAAGTGGCATGACCACATAACTCACCCATTGGCTAATCAGGCTTCCCAACAAGAAACAACACCAACTGTGGAACTTTGGCTTCCGCACTTTATTTGTGAACAGCATTCTTGTCATTAAGTTGAACTGGAAGTCTCTTGGAAATGTTACAGTCTATAAATAAATACAAAAAAATATATATATATATATGAAAAAGAGGGGAGTCCAGGTTGGAAAAGCCCTCTTTAAGGTGAAGTGTAATGGGGTTGCTTCCATCTCGTCAATAAAGAGTGGTGAGCTCTGGGTCCATTTTAAAAGAGCATGTTAGCAGACAGAGTCAGGTTGGAGACTGCTGGACTGTAAAGGAAAGAACCTGTCATATCCTTGGCACCAGCTTGAATCTCTGCATATCTTTGCTTTAGTTTAGTCCCTACAAACACAACCAAACTGCCACATTCCCAATAAGTATTTAACATTCTGTTCTTTAAGTTAATACCATATATTCCCAAAAATAAGCCCTAGCACGATTTTGAGGCTACTCTGTAATATAAGCCCTACCCAAGATCGTCAGCTGAAAAAGTAGGGCGCATAAGACTGGGTTTATACTTCACGTGATGCAACGCGTGTGCGTCCATCAAATTCTGAGGACACCTTGCCACAATATCTCTGAAAAGGATGTGTAATGATTACATCCATAAATCCAGGGATGTGCCCAATTGCTTGCTGGGATTAAATAATTTCTATCTGAGAGGGTAAAAAAACACACACACAGGCTGAAAAATGTAACTTCATTTTTCAAATTTGAAGTTGCATGGTTAAATAGTAATGTCTACATTATAGAGAAACCGAGGATTTCTGATCAGTAGTTAAAGCTGGCCTGTTGTAAGTGTTATCTGCCAGATTGTGACAATTTTAAGAGGTGATCTGGGATCATCCATTAAAAGCCTCCCATGCACAAGATCAATGCATGCGACTAATTCTGTCTACAGCCAAATAAATGGCAGCAGCTTTGGGTGTTATGAAGGCATCTTTGTACATGCCAGCTGTTCCACTCAGTGCTCACATCAGGCCATTTAATTTACTGCACCCAAGAAATATTTTAAACGGAAATACGGGAACATTGAAAGTATTAAGAATAGCACTGCCCGTCATAAACAACATCATCCTCCACCAATTTGTGCTGCAGGCGCATGTTTGGCTGTGTGCATTAATGACAAGAACAAATCTAGTCAAGTGGACACTCAGCACTAAGTATATATAACCAAATAATTTCATATCCATGATTGCAATCACAGCTGGGCTATAGTGGGTCCCTAGTGTGCATATTTGCAGGCTTGCACCTGTCTTCCTGAACCATATTGTGCCATATACGGAGCAAAATACATTCCCAATTTTACGGAGGAAAAGTCAATAAATAAACAGGTAAAAAAATAAAAGTACAATTAAATGTGACAATAAATAATTACAACCAACATTAAATGTTAGTATAAAAGTGTGTAATAGAAAATAATTTTGTTGCATATTTTTTATGCATTTATTTAATTATTTCTTCATTTATTTATTTCAGTGACACTTCATGCAACTTGAAAATAAAAAGTCCTGAAATGAAAACTTTCACTTTTCAGAGTTGAGAGGGCAGGTAACTAGCGAGTTCAGTTTTTTTTCATTGGTCAATCACTGGCAGATGCCCAGCGGTGGGCTGGCGCCCTGCCCGGGGTTTGTTTCCTGCCTTGCGCCCTGTGTTGGCTGGGATTGGCTCCAGCAGACCCCCATGACCCTGTAGTTAGGATATAGCGGGTTGGATAATGGATGGATAAATCACTGGCAGAGCGGGAGTAAACCTTCAAGTGCCAGCAAGAGTCACATTTACAGGAAACACTTCAGATGCAGACGCCTAATGATTCATTTGAATTAAAATGGCTGCTTTGTACGGTAATTCTGGAAAACTTTTACTTGCACTCGTATCAGACGTGCAGAGTCAAGGCTTCAAATGAGTGCTTGAGCCACAGGGTTCCAAAGTCGAGCAAAGCACATATATAAAAAAAAAAAAAAGTGTTTGGTAGAGACTACCCACCTTCTCAACTTTGACAAACGGAAATGACAGTTTTCATTTCTGGGCTTATTTCTTGTTGTGTGGTGCATCACTGAAATAAGTAAGTGAAGAAATAATTCAATAAATGCATAAAGAAATTAGTAACCAAAACCTATTTTGTTACATTAATACGCACATTTCATGTTGTTATTATTTATTTATTGTCCCATTTTACAGTACTTATTTGCATAATTACTTACTTATTTTAGTTTGTTAAAAACATTCTTTCATACATTTGTAGACTTCTTTTACTGTTTTTAATTGTAAGTGGTTGTCTCAAGTGAGTGAGTAGTACATCAGGTTAGATTTTACTTGAGAATTGTGCGCAATTTAAAAAGTCAATAAGCATGTCAAAAATTCTGATCATTGTCTATCTGTTATCTAAATTTAAACAGCAGTCCTGGCCTGTCACTTTTCAGAACAATGGGGAGCAAGACTCTTTTACACTGGGCTATCTGAAATACTTTACATATCTTTTCTTAAAACTTGAAGTGGATGAGTTAAAAATAGTTTACCTACACAGTAGTGCCTTAATTAGTCACTCTACTGTATTTCTGTAGCGGTGATGTAAATTTAATCACATCATATTCTTTTCAGTGTTATCCTACATGAAATATAAAGAAAAATGTAAACCCTGTCAATGAAGCCAAATGTAAGAAATATTTTCCACTTTTTATCATCCAACTGAAGCCAGTAGTTTATGTTTTCCACCATCTGTGCATTTCTGTAATTGTTCTTCACTGAACAACTGTCAACTGCAGTTCTTGAGGGTTGTTCTGGTAGCTTCAGACAGTATTCAGACCCCTTCACATTTCGCTCTGTTCTAGCCTTTTGCTAAAATCACTTGAATTAATTTTTCCCTCATCAAGCAACACTCGGTGCCCCAGAAAGACAAAGCAAAAACAGAGTTTTAGAATTTTTTTGCAAATCTATTAAGAGTGGCAGAAAATCCCCACATCTAGGTGTGTGAAGTTTGTTGCGTCAGACCTAACAATACTTCAGGCTGGAGTCGCCACCAAAGGGGCTTCAACTAAGTACTGAGTTTGGGTTTGCACACTTGTGTCAAACTGATATTTCATTTCTTTTTAATATAAAAATACATTTAAACAACTGCAGTGGGCTGGCGCCCTGCCCGGGGTTTGTTTCCTGCCTTGCGCCCTATGTTGGCTGGGATTGGCTCCAGCAGACCCCCATGACCCTGTAGTTAGGATATAGCGGGTTGGATAATGGATGGATGGATTTAAACAATTTTAGCACAAGGCTGTAACGTAACAAAATGTGAAAAAAGTGAAGAGTTCTGAGTATTTTCAGAAGACAGAGTATTTTTTGGATAGGTCAACTTCTGATATTTCTGAGCTTTGAAAATGAGGATAGGAATCAAATACATTCAGATGTTTTTAAACATTTTAACACTTTCCAGGAGTGAACTTACACTGTTTGAAACCAGACTCTAACCAAATATGGACTTTTGTTCTTTTAATTTGTTTCTAGATAATATATTCTTGTAACAACAGCTGTGAGGAGCTGAGTTCTTTAAAGGAATACTGCTCTGAAAAATGGTATTTTTTAAAGATTTGTACCCCATGTGATTTGCTGTGGTTACTGAGGAAATTGTTTAAACTCATATTTTCAGGCAGAATGGAGAGAAGTGAGTTGATGATGTAACAGAAGCCAGTCATGACCAATACTGCACAATGGCAAATAATGTGAAAAGTACCCATGGTCAGGAAAAAAAAAACCAAAACAAACGTTACTTGTGCCGCACAATCCACATATCAGTTATCCAATTTGTATCATGAAAATGTTCAAAACGCATGCCGTTTTGCTAAAACATTGTTAAATAGTTATTTCAGGAGTAATTTGTGAACGTCATAAACATGAAACTAAGACTCATAGGATTCACCATTTGAATTAAAGTCAAGACACTTGATGCAGAATTGAAAGAAAAAAGTTTGATGTAGAAGAAGTGAATTGTGACCAATGCTGTACAAGAGTATGAAAAACGTTCCTGGGATTGAAGCCAATCCCACCCAACACAGGGCGCAAGGCAGGAATTCATGGGATTGATTTTTTTTAATTGAAGAGCCACCTCTCCCCCTTAATCGTTACTCAAGTGTCTTGTCTTAAATTCAAAAAGTAACTCCCATGAGTCTTAGTTTCATGTTTATGATGTTCGCAGGTTATTCTGGAAGTAACTATTTAACAGTATTTTAGATAGATAGATAGAAAGACACTATATAATAGATAGATAGATAGATAGATAGATAGATAGATAGATAGATAGATAGATAGATAGATAGATATGAAAGACACTATATAATAGATAGATAGATAGATAGATAGATAGATAGATAGATAGATAGATAGATAGATAGATAGATAGATACTTTATTAATCCCAAAGGGAAATCCACATAATCCAGCAGCAGTATACTGATACAAAAAACAATATTAAAGAGTAATAAAAAATGCATGTAAAAGCAGACAATAACTTTGAATAATGTTAGCATTTAATCCCCTGGGAGGAATTGAAGAGTTGCATAGTGTTGGGGAGGAACGATCTTTTAGCAAAACAGCTGACTGTTTTCACATTTTGATCGTACAATTTGGATAACATGCATGTGAATTATGCAAAACAAGTAACGTGAGATTTTATTTTTTCTTTTTTCCGTAGACATTTTTCACATCATTTGCTGTTGTAAGGCACTGGTCACTACTGACTTCTATTACGTCAAAAACTTTTTTTCTCTCTACTCTCCATGAAACAATAACATTAAAAGTGTTTCTCGAGCACCACTATAAACTATGGGTTAAGTAACATATTAAAAAAATATATCATTATTGTTTGGGGAATTTCTTTAAATGGCCCTCTTTTTGAGTCTGGAAACCTTTGTGTAAGCTTATTAAAAACAAAGACCATTTCAGCTGCGCATGGTTGTATAAAATTATATTCAGTTCTGTTTAATTTATTTTGTATAGATTATTGGCCAAGTGCTTAAACCTATTTATAACTATAATGCACAAAAAGTGAATTAATAAAGTATGAGACATCTATATTCAAAATTAAACAAATTATGTTAAGCACCTTGCAATTAAGAATTTGTATAAATGTTAATAATACAAACAAATCATGAGATTATTAAATCCCTCAGCATTAAGATGTAGGTATTTAATGATGGAGGAGAGAAAAACAAAAACTCTCCTCCACATCATTACTGGGTAAAAATAAACCTGGGAACTGGGAGAAGGGGGTTCCACAGCTGGTTGGAAGAAACAAAGTGACAGCTCTGATATCCAAGTCCAGGGATGTCCAACTCCGAACCCGGAGGGCTGCAGCGCACCTTCTCATCACTTTCTTAACAGTGACCAATTTCTGCTGTTAACCGACATCGTCTCCCTTCACTGTAATTGCTGTGTTTTTTGAGACTCAGTCATTTTTATTGCTTCCTTTTTCCTTCAATGGCAGCCAAATAAAAATAAGATGTGAAATGAGCCAGCTAAGTCCGGGCCTCAGACTCCAAGCAATTTCACACTAACCAGTTTCTTAATTAGAAGCCAATTCTTGTTGTGTATTAAACCCTTTATTTAATTCCATGAATTGTTGCTGCTATCATTCTGCTACAGCAGACATTTCTAAAACTTGATTTTCTTCAATCTAAGAGCAATGTTTTGATGACTAGAACAGGTCAATATTACTGGGACCTTTACCTTTCTTTTTTTGCAGATATTGTATGATAGACTGCGGTGGGCTGGCGCCCTGTCCGGGGTTTATTTCCTGCCTTGTGCCCTGTGTTGGCTGGGATTGGCTCCAGTAGACCCCCGTGACCCTGTGGTTAGGGTATAGCGGGTTGGATAATGGATGGATGGATGTATGATGGAAACAGGTTAGCTGGTCACATATTTTGTATCTCATTATTGTTTGTCTGCTAATATAGGAAAAAAGAAAGAATTAAGGGGCCTGACTCTTTAAAAGTAAGTCAGTTAAGTTAAGACAACAGAAAATGGTTTTAATGAAAACATGCAGCCTCTGTAGCCCTCCAGGATTGGAGTTGGACATCCTCGGCCATGCTCCTCACCTGGCCAAGGAGAGGGAAATCATTCCTGGGCAAACCTCGATAATAAACAATTTTAGGGGCTAAAATTAATTACCAGATATCTGCCTTATTATGTTTCATAAGATGTTGTTCCAAACCATTTCTCATAAACACACTGTGTGGGAGACTCATTTCAGATTCAGACCTTTCAGAACTTCTGGTTACAACATTCAGAGTGTATGGTTGTCTCAATCATTGTTCAGATAGACCTACATCGTATGAAAAATGATTGTAAAATTAATTGTCAAGATTAAGTCATCAAAAAGAAAATGCCTTCTCCAGATAAGTAATTAAGCACTGTTATATATGTTATAAATGTTTTTTCTGACAGCAGAAAAGTACAATATGCAACTGAAATTTTGTACTGTTTGACCCACCTGCACATATTGGTACTACTTCTGCCTGTGTGTTCAAATTACTGGTTAGCTAAATGTTTTTCATGACTTTTTAAAAAATTAAGACTTGTGAGATTGCTGTTTATGTTATTAAAAAAATATGGAAAATGAAAGGCTTTAATCTATAATGGCAGAGTCATGCGTTAAACTGATTAAACATTTTCTAAAATACTGGGCAATTACCTTGATTGAAAAGTAATTATTAAAAATATGCTTGAATAAACTATAATGATTTTTATTTTTTACATTGTCCAACTGTGTATTCTAGACATTACTGGATGTAAATATTTTTAATGGTTGATAAAACAGTGTAATCAACCCATAAAACATATCAATAAAATTAAAATTATGGCTGTCTGGTTATTTACTGTTGTATTATCGTGGTATTTCCCTCTACTTGCCCCTTTACCTGTTTCCTCAAGGGTAAGTGTTCTCGTCAAGTTCGTTATTGGGTTGGTCTACTGTTGCACTTTAAGATGAACACACACACACACACATAGATAAACACACACACAGACCCTAACCACAACAGTGCCCTATGAATGACACACGCACTTTAAACCACACAAGTGCTATAGGAATAACAGCCTGTCATTCAGCACTTCAAGAGACTTACTTATTTTCGGCACGAACACAAATACGATGTTTTAGTGATATCTCAGACCTGAATATTACTTTTGGTCTACAAGAATACATTTAAACATACAAAGACTCAGCACTATTGACTATAGGCCATTCATCAGCCAAGAATACCTTCCTTCTCGTATTTGTTCCTTCTATTGAGTATAGCGCTCTCACTCTCAGCCTTATAAACCTCGCAGCACAGAAATAATGGCAAAAATCCAGCTGTCACCAGGTGCTCAAAGAAATCTAACTTATTACTTCAATCACTCTAGACATTAAGACAAAGCATTGAAAGTTAAAAGCAGCATGGTATTTATTACAAGAATAATAATAATACCACAAGAACAAAGAATACTAGAAAATAGGTACTGATAGGAAAGTCTGAATATATAGTCTTTAGAAAAAGCTTACGAAAAAGTTACAGATGACAAGGATGAATGTCCCAGGGAGGCGTTTGATTTAGCAATCGATGTTCAAGATGCCTTTCTGACGACCAGGGCCGTCTTCGTCCGTTCCTCTTCTTCTTTGCTTCTCTCTTCTTCTCCCTTTGCTTCTCTTTTCTTGCTTTCCAAACCAAGGCATATTTATTATGAAATGTCAAGCCTTGGTTTCACAACATATGCACCTGATTGGCTGGCTGTCCAAATGATTGATGAATTAATTCACTGTCCGTTTTCCCACACAACAAAAACTTTGATGTACTCTGAGGTATCAGTAGTTCTTCCTGTCCCAGGCTATAAAGCAAATTGTTGTTCCAGATGTCCATCCATAAAGTAATCAATAGCCTGAGGTATCAGCTCATCCTTTCCCAGGCTATAAACCAAATTAGCATGAAGCTATGAACAAGTGTTATAAAAGTAAGGTGTAAGGGAAGAAAACCTGCTTTAATTTGTCTTAGTTCATCTGTTGTCTTGTCTTGAACAAAATATAATGGAAACCAAAATGTACAGATTTTATACACCATAACAACTGTGCGTTAGGTTAAATGGCAATTCAAAATTGACCCCTGTGCTGTTGTGTCAATGAGTGGGCAATGCAATGGATTGCCACATTGCATTGTACCAGGCACTGTCAGGATAGGCTCTGGTCCCTTGTGATCATGAATTGGCTTAAAAGGATCACAGCATTATAAGATATTATTATTTCTGTACGGAGGAGTTAAAGAAGGGCTTTCATCAGTGGGCATTTTTACTACAGTGTCCTTTTATTTCTGCTTCACAACTATGATCCGGCACACAGTTTGCAAAACTGCAGCTGCTGCCACCAATTTGTTTGTCTATCTCATTATCACCTTCCCTTTACCCCAACCTGTGAACAGGACCCTAAGATATAGCTGCACAACCCTCACCTGCTGGGAATAAGTCACTCTTTTCTGAGAGAAGACCATGACCTCAGATTTGTGGAGGAGCCGGTTGTCAAATCAACCACACCCCACCACACTCGGCTGCAGACCATTTTAGTGTGCCCTAGAGATCAAAGTACAATAAGACCAAGAATACAACATAATCTGCAAATAATGGGGATTGTGGAAGACCCCCTGGAACCCAGCCACAGGAGATGCACAAAACAGTGTGTTTCTTCGCGCCGGTCCCAAGCCCGGATAAATGGGTAGGGTTATGTCAGGAAGGGCATCCGGTGTAAAATTTTGCCAAATCAATATGCGAACAACAATACAAATTTCCATACTAAATCGGTCGAGACCCGGGTTAACAACGACTGCCACCAGTACTGTTAGCCAATAGGGTGCTGGCGGAAACTGGGCTACTGTTGGTCGAAAAAGAAGAAGGAGAAGAAGGGGGGAGACGTGTCCGGAGGCAGGAGGAGAGGAGGAAAGTAAAGAGAGTGGAACTTTGAATGTTGGCAGTATGACTGGTAAGGGGAGAGAGTTAGCAGATATGATGGAGAGAAGGAAGGTTGATATATTGTGCGTTCAAGAGACTAAATGGAAGGGGAGTAAGGCCAGGTGGATCGGAGGTGGACTGAAATTGTTCTATCACGGTGTAGATGGGAGGAGAAATGGAGTAGGGGTTACTAGCCAACCCGCGGCGTACCATACGGAGCATATTCAGGCCGATTTTGTAATGATTTTTAACCACAGGGAGAAAATTAACATTTGAAAAATTGGAAATTTAATAAATCAACAAGAAAAGCAACATTGTAACAATGCACGGAACGAACCAACACACAATCGTCCGTGCGGCGCTCAGGCATGGAGGGTGGAACGGGAGGAGAGGAGAAGGACGTTGTGGACGCTGGCCCAGACACACACAGACGGACATCATATTTCACCCAACACACGTTTATTTCTAATAATATTTACAATGCACAAACCCCACTGCCTCCTGCACCGATCCCCCAATGTCCAGGCCACACAGTCCTTCGTGCCTCTCTCTCCTGGCTGCCTCCAGTCCTTTCTCTAGCTCCGTCCTCTTCCACCCGACATCCGCCGATGACTGGAGGGAGGCGGCCCCTTAAATAGGAACCCGGATGGGCTCCAGCTGCTTCCCGGCATTCCTCTGTAGCCACGCCCCAGTGTGGCGGAAGTGCCGGCTGCGGACCCGGAAGCCGTCCGGGTGACCCCTGTCATCTTCCCCCCAGCACTTCCTGGTGTGGCGGAAGTGCTGGGCTCCCGGGATATTCAGGCACCGGGGCGCCGCCTGGCGGTGGCCACGGGTCCCTACAGGGCTGGGCTTCCAAGCCCTTTACCCGAGGCCCCCAACATAACCAGGACGAACGCCCCCTCGCGGTCTGGAGGAGGCACAACGTCCACTCCGCTGCCTCCGTCATGCTAGTCTGCTGATTTCTTGTTCAGTATGCACTGCCTGCTCATGTGCCCACCTCCAACTCGTCACTCGAGTCGTTGTCGTCTGTGCACAGTCCAGATGCAGCTGTGACTCACGTAGACCTTTCATTGCTCTGTGCGGTTTTGGCTGCCTTTCTATATATAATCAACCAAGACAACCGATCACGGTGGGAGGGGGGTGTGTACAAAGTGCAGGAGCATCTAAGAAGACGAATGTTTGTCGCGGATGCAAATTGCTGTATGTAGCGTGTAAAATAGTTTGCTATGGTGCATGCGGTCGTGCGTCGTGACCGAAAACTCGTTTTTTAAAGACTGGTTACTTCATTGTGTATACGACTGTAGGAGAATGAAAAGATGTAACTCTGGAGAGGGCAACATACAATAGAGCGTTTTACACGCTGCATACAGCGATTCACATTCGTGACAAATTGTTTTACACGCTGCATACAGCGATTCACATTCGTGACAAATATGAATCTTCTTGGATGGTGCTGTCGCGTCCACCCACGCTCTCGAAGCACATACACTGCCTGGTTATGTGACCGCTCGCAAGAGCAACTAACAGAGATTCGCCCACCAACTGTAAGACTATGGGATACCCCTCGCAAACTGCTCTACACGCCGCATACAGCGATTCACATCTGCGACAAACAAACTGTTTTACACACTGCATACAGCGATTCACAGCCGCGACATGATTTTTCTTAGACGGTCCTGTCGCGTGCACCCTCGCACTCGAAGCATACACACTGCCTGGTCATGTGCCCGGTCGCAAGAGCAACTGACAGAGACCCGGCCACCGAGTCTAAGACCATGGGAAACCCCTCAGAAACTGTTTTACACGCTGCATACAACGATTCACATCTGCGACAAACAAACTGATTTACACGCCGCATACAGCGATTTACATCCGTGACAAACATGCCTCCTCTTAGATAGTCCTGCCGCTTCGTGTGGTGTTAGAGTTGGTGGGCGTGGCTCCTTCCTGCATGTGCCATGGGCGTTTCACTTGTCGGCAGCTTAGTGAATCCACGCCCCTTCCGGCGTGCTTTCCATGGTTGTCTTGCCTTAGTGAATTATATATATAGATTCTGAAGGAACAGTATGTCAAGAGTGTTTTGAAGGTAAAAAGAGTATCAGGCAGAGTAATGATTATGAAGCTGGAAATTGGAGGTGTGACCACAAGTTGGGTGTGCAGTAAGTGAGAAAGAAGATTTCTGGAGTGAGTTGGATGAAGTGATGAACAGTGTAACCAAGGGACAGAAAGTGGTGATTGGAGCGCATTTCAATGGGCATGTTGGTGAAGGGAACAGTGAAGACGAGGAGGTAGGTAGGTATGGTGTCAAGGAGAGGAATGAAGAAGGTCTGAGGATAGTGGATTTTGCCAAAAGGATGGACATGGCTGTGGTGAATACGTATTTTAAGAAAAGGGAGGAACATAGGGTTACGTACAAGAATGGAAGAGAGTGTTGTACCGTGTTAGCCATAGATTGATACAGGAGAAAGTAGAGTGAAATGACACTTTTTATTGGCTAACTAAATAGATTACACATGCAAGCTTTCAAGGCAGCTAAGACCCTTGCCTGATGAAGGGGCCTTAGCTGCCTCGAAAGCTTGCATTTGTAACCTATTTAGTTAGCCAATAAAAGGTGTCATTTCACCCACTGTCTCCTGTACAACAGTGGAAGAAGATGCACACAGGTAGATTACATCCTATGCAAAAGAACTGATCTCAAGGAGATTGAAGACTGCAAAGTGGTAGCAGGGGAAAGTTTAGTTAAGCAGCATAGGATGGTGGTCTGTAGGATGACGTTGGAGATCAAGAAGAGGAAGAGAGTGAGGGCAGAGCCAAGGATCAAATGGTGGAAGTTGAAAAAGGATGACTGCAAGGTTGAGTTTAGGGAGAAGGTGAGACAGGGACTGGGTGGCCGTGAAGAGTTACCAGACAGCTGGGAAACTACAGCAGATGTATTAAGGGTGACAGCAAGAAAGGTGCTTGGTGTGACATCTGGAAAGAGGAAGGAGGAAAAGGAAACCTGGTGGTGAAATGAGGACATACAGGAGAGTATACAGAGGAAGAGGATGGCAAAGAAGAAGTGGGATTGTCAGAGAGATGCAGAAAGTAGACAAGAGTACAAGGAGATAAGGCGCAAGGTGAAGAGAAAGGTGGCGAAGGCTAAAGAAAAGGCGTATGATGAGTTGTATGAGAGGTTGGACATTAAGGAGGGAGAAAAGGACCGGTACTGATTGGGTAGACAGAGGGAGCGAGCTGGGAAAGATGTGCAGCAGGTTAGGGTGATAAAGGATAAAGATAGAAATGTACTCATAAGCGAGGAGAGTGTGTTGAGCAGATGGAAAGAGTACTTTGAGAGGCTGATGAATGAAGAGAACGAGAGAGAGAAGAGGTTGGATGATGTGGAGATAACAGATTAGCAAGGAGGAAGTAAGGACAGCTATGAAGAGGATAAAGAATGGAAAGGCCGTTGGTCCAGATGACATACCTATGGAATCATGGAGGTGTTTAGAAGAGATGGTAGTGGCGTTTTAAACAGATTGTTTAATGGAATCTTGGAAAGTGACAGGATGCCTGAGGAGTGGAGAAGAAGTGTACTGGTGCTGATATTTAAGAATAAGGGGGATGTGCAGGACCGCAGTAACTGCAGGGGAATAAAATTGATGAGCCACAGCATGAAGTTACGGGAAAGAGTAGTGGAAGCTTAGTTAAGAAGTGGGGTGATGATTAGTGAGCAGCAGGATGGTTTCATGCCAAGAAAAAGCACCACTGATGCAATGTTTGCTCTGAGGATGTTGATGGAAAAGTTTAGAGAAGGCCAGAAGGAGTTGCATTGCATCTTTGTGGACTAGGAGAAAGCATATGACAGGGTGACTAGAGAGGAGCTGTGGTATTGTATGAGGAAGTCAGGAGTGGCAGAGAAGTATATAAGAGTTGTACAGGATATGTACAAGTGTAACTGTGGTGAGGTCTGCGGTAGGAGTGACGGATGCATTCAAGTTGGAGGTGGGATTACATCAGGGATCGACTCTGAGCCCTTTCTTATTTGCAATGGTGATGGACAGGTTGACAGACGAGATTAGACAGGAGTCCACGTGGTCTATGATGTTTGCTGATGACATTGTGATCTGTAGTGATAGTAGGGAGCAGGTTGAGGAGACCCCGGAGAGGTGGAGATCTGCTCTAGAGAGGAGAGGAATGAAGGTCAGTAGGAACACCAAGACAGAATACATGTGTGTGAATGAGAGAGAGGTCAGTGGAATGGTGAGGATTCAGGGAGTAGAGCTGGCGAAGGTGGATGAGTTTAAATACTTGGTATTAACAGTACAGAGTAATAGGGATTGTGGAAGAGAGATGAAAAAGAGAGTGCAGGCAGGGTGTAATGGGTGGAGAAGAGTGTCAGGAGTAATTTGTGACAGACAGGTATCAGCAAGAGTGAAAAAGAAGGTCTACAGGACAGCTGTGAGACCAGCTATGTTAAATGGGTTGGAGACGGTGGCACAGGAAACAGAGCTGGAGGTGGCAGAGTTAAAGATGCTAAGATTTGCATTGGGTGTGACGAGGATGGACAGGATTAGAAAGGGTCAGCTCAAGTTGGATGGTTAGGAGACAAAGTCAGAGAGACGAGATTGCGTTGGTTTGGACATGTGCAGAGGAGAGATGCTGGGTATATTGGGAGAAGGATGCTAAGGGTAGAGCTGCCAGGCAAGAGAAAAAGAGGAAGGCCTAAGAGAAGGTTTATGGATGTGGTGAGAGAGGACATGCAGGTGATGGGTGTTACAGAACAAGATGCAGAGGACAGAAAGATATGGAAGAAGATGACCTGCTGAGGCAACCCCTAACGGGAGCAGCCGAAAGAAAAAGAAGAAGAAGTGGAAGACCCCTGGAACACAGACAGAGACGGACTCAGAATGTCCCAAACACACACGCTTATTTTGCTTTCTAATCCTCAGCACAACACAATGCAATGAACATGCACAAACCCCACAGTGCTCACAGTCTTTTACTATTACTCTTTCTTCTGCCACCTCCATTCCTCCTTTGCAAGCTCCGTCCTCTGCTTCCCGACTCCGGCTCCCTGAATGGAGTGAGGTGGCCCCTTTTATAATGCACCCAGATGTGCTCCAGGTGCTCCCTGATGACTGTCCTGCAGCCCTACCAGGTGTGGCGGAAGTGCTGAATGGACACTCGGAAGCACTACGGGTGTACCTGGTACCTGTTCCGGCAGCACTTCCTGATGTGGCGGAAGTGCTGCAGTCCATTGCTCTGGAACCATCCAGATACCCCCGGCGGTGGCCAAGGCCCTCCACAGGGTTGAGCTTCCAAGCTCCATGGCTCCAATGCAATCCCAGGAGCTGCCCTCTTACGTCCCGGGGAAGATACTGCCCCTCTCCCAGTCCTTCCCTTCTCCAGCCGTCCCGGATTCAACTCTTAGTTTACCATACTGGGTACCCTTCTAACAACAGTTGTGCTTCGATACCTTCTCTGTAAAAAATATGAAAGGGAAAGGAGACAAGATGCACCCTTTGCAGAGTCCAAAGTACTCCTTATGAGAAAGACCTAGAAGTCATGGTGGGCTTATCACTATCAACATCAAGATAAGTGTTCAGAAGCGATTAAGAAGCCTAATGGAATGTTAAGTTATCTAGCACCCTGATGTGTGGAATACAAGTGTGTGGAATACAAGTCAAAACAGGTTATGCTTAAGCTTTATAACACACTAGTGAGACTAGTGAGTTCTGAGTGCAGTTTTGGTCTCTGGGCTACAAAAAGGAGTGTTCTTTTAGTTATGAGGAAAGATTGAAGAAGTTAAACCTTTGCAGTTTAAGCAAATGGAGATCAAACAAGAGTGAAGTGCTTCAAATTGTGAAAGGAATTAGTCCAATAGATTAGGACTGTTACTTTAAAATGACTTAAACCAGAACAAGGGGACATAATGGTGGTGGACAGCAGGACTCTAGGGACATTCAAAACTTGACTTGATGTGGTTTTGGAGGAATTGGGTGGGATAGGACTGGAGAACTTTGTTGGGTTGAAGTTCCTGTTCTCGTCAAATTTTTTTCTAACGTTCTAATGTACAAATTAAATGGACTCTATAACTCCACATATGCACACACATCTATTGTGCCACAAATAAAAGATGAATTTCAGAATTGGATGATGTTTAAAGTTGTGGCTCTCAGAGATCAGTTTTGGTGCAGTTGCTCTCTTTAACATACATAAACAATCTGGACAAGGAATATAATTAGTAAGCTGGTTAAGTCTGCAGATGATACCAAAATAGCTGGTAGAGCAGATAATGGAGAATCACCTAATTTGTTACAGAACGACTTGGATAACATACAGGTTTAGAAAGCTTTGTGGCGGATGACATTTAAGGTTAGCTAAATGTAAAGTATTACCCATAAGAACTAGAAATTATAGATTTAAATACACAGTGGGTGTTTTGAAACTTAAAACTACCTCTTATGAGAAGAACCTGGAAGTCATAGTGAGCTCATCATTATCTACATCCATAGTGTGCTGAAGCAATCAAGAAAGCTAACAAGATATTAGGTTATATAGCACAATCTGTGGTGTATACAGTCATGGCCGAAATTATCGGCACCCCTGGACTTTTCCCAGAAAATGCACCATTTCTCCCAGAAAATTGTTGCAATTACAACTGTTTTGGTATACACATGTTTATTTCCTTTATGTGCATTGGAACAACACAAAAAACAGAGAAAAAAAGCCAACTCTGACATCATGTCACACAGAACTCCAAAAATGGGCCGGACAAAATTATTGGCACCTTTTCAAAATTGTGGGTAAATCGTTTTATTTCAAGCATATGAGGCTCGTTTGAACTCACCTGTGGCAAGAAACAGGTGCTGGCAATATAGCAATCACACCTGAAGCCAGTTAAAATGGAAAAAAGTTGACTCAACCTTTCTGTTGTGTGTCTGAGTGTGCCACACTAAGCATGGAGAACAGAAAGAAGAGCAGAGAATTGTCTGAGGACTTGAGAACAAAAATTGTGGAAAAATATCAACAATCTCAAGGCTACAAGTCCATCTCCAGAGATCTTCATGTTCCTTTGTCCACTGTGCACAACATAATCAAGAAGTTCACAACACATGGCACTGTAGCTAATCTCCCTGGACGTGGACGGAAGAGAAAAATTGATAAAAGACTGAAATGGAGAATAGTCCGAATGGTGGATAAACAGCCCCAATCAACTTCAAAACATATTCAAGCTGTTCTGCAGACACAGGGTGCAACAGTGTCAGCTCAAACTATCCGTCGACATCTGAACGAAATAAAACGCTATAGCAGGAGAGCCAGGAGGACCCCACTGCTGACACAGAAACATAAAAAGCCAGACTGGAGTTTGCCAAAATGTACTTGAGGAAGCCAAAATCCTTCTGGGAGAACGTCTTGTGGACAGATGAGACCAAGGTACAGCTTTTTGGTAAAGCTCATCATTCTACTGTTTACAGAAAATGGAATGAGGCCTACGAAGAAAGAACAACACAGTACCTACAGTCAAACATGGTGGAGGTTCTAAGATGTTTTGGGGATGTTTTGCTGCCTCTGGCACTGGATGCCTTGACTGTGTGCAAGGCATCATGAAATCTGAAGACTACCAAAAGATATTGGGGCGCAATGTAGGGCCCAGTGTCAGAAAGCTGGGTCTGCGTCAGAGGTCATGGGTGTTCCAGCAGGACAATGACCCCAAACATACCTCTAAAAGCACCCAGAAATGGTTGAAGACAAAGCGCTGGAGAGTTCTGAAGTGGCCAGCAATGAGTCTGGATCAAAATCCGATTGAACACTTATGGAGAGATCTCAAAATTGCTGTTGGGAGAAGGCGCCCTTCAAATCTGAGAGTCAGTTCGCAAAAGAAGAGTGGTCGGAAATTCCAGTTGATAGGTGTAACAAGTTTGTGGATGGTTATAAGAAGCGCTTGATTTCAGTTATTTTTTCCAAAGGGCGTGCAACCAAATATTAAGTTGAGGGTGCCAATAATTTTGTCCAGCCTAGTTTTTGAGTTTTGTGTGAAATGATGTCAGATTTGGTTTTTTTTCTCTGTTTTTTTGTGTTGTTCCAATATACATAAAGGAAATAAACATGTGTATACCAAAACATTTGTAATTACAACAATTTTCTGGGAGAAATGGTGCATTTTCTGGGAAAATTCCAGGGGTGCCGATAATTTCGGCCATGACTGTAAATCTAGGGAGGTACAGAATACTTAAGTTATATAACGCACAAGTGAGGCCTTACCTGGAGTACTGCGTTCAGTTTTGATGTCACATTACAAAAAAGACATACAAAGTACAAGTGATAGTGAAAGTCCAAAAAAGTGAGATTAGGCTGATTGTAGGGGGTATAAGATATGGGAAGAGATTGAATTTAGCTGACAAAGATTAAAACAGGAAATAAATGAAGTGTTTAAAAGAATGAAGGGAATTAGTACAGTAGACCCCAGGTTGTTACTTTAAAATAAATTCTGCAACAAGAACACGGGGACACAGTCTGAAACTTATTAAGGGCAAATTTTGCACAAATGTTAGAAACGTTTTCTTTATGGCAAAGAACCTCAGACAGACGGAATAAATGAGCAAGTAGGTGTGGTGGAGAGTAGGACTTTAGGGGCCTTCAGATCTTGAGTTTATGTTATTTTAGACAATATCGGTGAATAGGATGTGTAGCTGCGGGTGTGTAAGGTGGGTTCAAGCACAGGTAAAACGCGTGCCAAAAGAAATCTCTCAGTCCAAAAGTTTCTTTTAAAATATTTAGTGAAAATTCAAAGCAAATAGTCCACAAAACAATAAAGAAAAAAGGTTGTTACACACGTAGAATAAAAGGTAAAATATTAGAAAAAACGTATCTTCGTTAAACTTAACTTTTCTTGTTAAACTTTAGTTGTTTCTATACTTAAAGGATGCTTTACTTTATCTTCCATGCGCTTTAAATGTACGGCACTGCACATTCAATAGTGCTCGTTGTCTTTCATGATACTTGGCACGTAAGGCACACAAGGCCCGGTTTAAACCCATGTGCCCTCAACACCTTACACCTGGCAAGGCAGGTCACTAACTTTGTATAATGTATAGACAGAGAAGCTAGAAGTAATTAGAATATACCAATTCTATTCAACTTACCAGGAGTTGTAGGAACCTCCCATAGACTATGCATTAATATTTAGGCAAACATTTATATAACTTAAATAGCTAGCAAATGACTCTTACAGGATGAACAAGCTTGTTGGGATGAATGGCTTGTTCTCATCACAATTTTTCTATTACTATAATGGGAAATTAATTTCACACAAGATATAGTTAGATATAGATATTAGATATAATACACACTCTTTACATTGAACACCACCTAAACATTCACATACTGTGGTCCAAGTCATTTCCATAAACAGGTTAAGTGAATTGCTAAGATCACAGAACATAATGAATTAGAGAAGTGTTTTGGATTAAACCAGGCCATTTGGTTTACAGTCCAACACCTTAACTCCATTGCCACCCTACTTAACTCTGTTTGACACATTAAATACTGACAAAGGTCTACTCTTCCCTTCAACTCCTTTGAGGAGTTCACCGACCTCTCCATCCTTTTTCCCAATTTGCTAATCCATCATCACACTGCAAAGAGTAGAGATCTATCCCAGCAGCATTAGGCAGGTGGCAATGATCATACCTGGGTGAGACAGCAATTCACTGCAGACTTCTATGCAAATTATGATGATAATTAATTATTATGAGAGAAAAGGTATTCTTCTTTAACTTAATGGTAAAAAGTATCCGTAGCAATCACTGGCTTAAACTGATTTATTATGAGACAATTATAGTAGTATTAAGAGGCTTAAATCCCTCCCAGATTAAACATACACTGGTTCCCAGGTTTAGCTAATCAACTAATGCACCTTGTGTAATCAGTCTGCAATAAGGACCATAATCCTTGTATTACTGAATATCAGATACTAAGATATGATGGAACATCTGTTACCATGTTTAGTGTGTATATGAGACATAAAATCTCATTCTGCATATTCCATCTTCATAATCATAAACCTATATCTATAACTGAAAAAGAACCAAATATCCATTTCATGTGCTTACATAAGTGGACTTAAGGGAAAGGAATGGGTGAACATCAAAATCACGTAAGAGATATGTACATAGACAATGTCTTGCATCCTACGAATAATTACATTCCAAATTTAACTTTCCAGCAACATATTTCTTTACACTACCTTCAAATTAGAAACTTTGTTAAACAGAACCTGCCCTAATTTCCTCACCTCCCGCCTTCCTCTATGCTGGAAAAAATATTGATCAGTTTCGAGGACTCAGACAGTATTTCTGCAATATATAAAACCATTTTACAGCTCTTCCGTTTCAAAGATCCAAGAGGACAGTGGGAAAAGGATCTCTCACTCAACATCTCAGAAAAGGAGTGGAAGGTAGGAATGCAGAGAATTCACTCGCGCTCCACATGTGCAAAGCGTACAATTATTCAACTCAAAATTATATATCGAGCACATCTGTCTCGTTTAAAGTTGTCCAAAATGTTTCCAGGGCGAGATCAACCTGCAAACGCTGCAATCGAGCTGAAGCTTCACTGGGTCACATGTTTTGGGCCTGCACCAAAATAACATCATTCTGGACCAAAATTTTTAAATGCCTTTCAGACAGCCTGGGAGTCACAATCCCTCCTAACCCATTAACAGCTGTGTTTGGTGGGCTCACAGTGGGGCTTAAAGTGGAGAAGGACAAACAAACTGTGATTGCCTTTACTACACTGTTGGCACGTAGACTTATCTTGCTCAACTGGAAGAATCCTAACTCTCCTCTTTTAAGTCAGTGGGTAACTGATGTTTTATACTATTTGAAATTGGAAAAAATCTAGTTCTCACTTAGAGGATCTGTGCAGAAATTTTTCAAAACCTGGCAGGATCTATCAATAACATTTTAGAATAAGCCTTTAAAGAACTGAGGAAGCAGATTATCTCCCCATTTCTTTTTCTTCTCCGTTTATCTTTATTCACTTATTACTTCATCTATTTACTTATTTTTACTAGATTTAAGTTTAACTCTGCTGGCCATGCTCTCTTTCTCGGGTTGATTTGTTCTCAATCCTATTTTTGTAAAAATTGATCTATTTGTATAGAATGTTTTGTGATTACAATAAAATCAATAAAATTAAATCCTTCTCAGCAGCCTCAAGCGAAAAGGCTGTAGCCAACCCAGGACGGGATGTCAGACCATCGCAGTACTCAAACCAATAAATTATTCATTCAGTGTTTCTGGATGGGGCAGCACGGTGGCGCTGCAGCCTCGCAGTTAGGAGACCCGGGTTCGCTTCCCGGGTCCTCCCTGCGTGGAGTTTCCATGTTCTCCCCATGTCTGCGTGGATTTTCTCCCACAGTCCAAAGACATGCAGGTCAGGTGCATTGGCGATTCTAAATTGTCCCTACTGTGTGCTTGGTGTGTGTGTGTGTGTGCCCTGCGGTGGGCTGGTGCCCTGCCCGGGGTTTGTTTCCTGCCTTGCACCCTGTTTTGGCTGGGATTGGCTACAGCAGACCCCCGTGACCCTGTAGTTAGGATATAGCGGGTTGGATAATGGATGGATTTGGAGGTTTTTTTTTTGTTTTTTCTGTCCACCCTGGCCATCGACCTTACTTATTCTATGTTAATTAATGTTGACCTATGTTTATTTTTTATTGTGTCTTCTATTTTTCTATTCATTTTGTAAAGCACTTTGAGATACATTTTTTTGTATGAATATGTGCTAAATAAATAAATGTTGATTGATTGATTGATTGATGGATGTTTCTGGATGTGGGAGGAAAACCTATGCAGACAAAGGGGGACTATACTGTATAATAATTCTGTATACTTTAATCTCTGTATGCCTACTTTTAAATATACTTTCATACCTTTTTTCTTAACACATGAAACAAAAGAGAAATGTGAAGAAATATTTGCAGTAATATAAAACTAAATCAAAATTGTTAAGGGCCAGTACTACATTTCAAGCTGAATCAAAAACTAAGCAGAATATTTTTCAATCTGGCATTTGAAGCATTAAAACAAAAAACAGATTAGAGATCTAAGGTTTAGGTTTACAATCCTCATAAAGGCTAATGAATTTTCACAAAGTGATGCCTTATCCCATCTCAGTGGATTTTCATGATAGCCAGCCTGCGATATATAAAGTGGAGTGATGGTTTAGCCGATGAATCTTCTTTGCTGTCATGCACTCTTTGCTGCATTTTCTGGTTGCCAAAACTATCAAGCAGTAAAAGGGGAATATTTTTCCAGACTTCAGCAATGATTAACAAACACACCGGTCCCCCGGTGTGCATCCAGATTTTTTCCCTTATGGCCATGGTGGGGTTTGGATTTTATTGCATCATCAAAGCTGTTTCCTTTGGGATTTTTAATTGGTGGTATATTCTTGGAGGCTCCCTTATTGTGGCTTCTGTATTTACCTTATTCCGCATATATGAGGAATGTATTGCTTTGGCTCAAAAAGAAAGTTGCTCCGAGCTTCCATCTGCTAAACTTTAAAGATGGGATGGGATGTTTAATGGAAACCGAGCGAGAGATCATGCTGAACACCATGCTTGGTGCCCTCATGAAACTAAAGCTTGTTGACTAGCCTGGTTGGAAACTGAAAACTAAATCAGGCCATAACAAATAGGCCATGCTTCTAAATTATGCTGATTTGATACTTAATTCAACAGCACAAACGTCACCCCAAATACTACAGAACTGAGATGAAGCTGTAAGATGTACTCAATCTGTGGTTAAGCCTTATAATAAACTGTATTGACCTGCGCATCTAATTTCTGAGATACAAACAAAATGCACTTCATATTAAAAAGGCTGCAAACGTATTTGTAGCTCATCAAAGAGAAGAGGAAAAAACCAGAGGCTGGGGGACATGATATAACTAAGAATACACTAAAGACCAAAAAATGTGAGGTCATAGCTTCAACTTGCTCTTCGGGTGTCTCTAAGTAAGTTGGAGAATCTGTTTGTACGTGAAATGTTGGAATATACTTTCTGTAAATCATGCTATGCTTGGACAGCGGTACACAATAAGGTTATATTGCTGTAATGAAGGAGTGTAATAATATAATTAGGTAAATTATGAAACTGGTTTGAAATCACTTAAATAATCAAAATGATTTTATATATCATACCTTTGTAAAATTAAGAAACAAGGTGTAATATATTTGATCAAAGGTTTGTGTTATTCCTTTTAAATTTTCATAGCACATGAAAAATAATCAGTGGCCTATCCATTTGGATTGAAGTTTTTAGCCTTTAAAATAAAATATGTAAAGTGCATACATAATGAAATAATGTCATGCAAATAAATCTTTAACATTGTAATTTAACATTACTTGTACGGTGGGTAGTATTGTTGCCTTCTAGTTCCAGAGACCTGGCTTTGAATCCCAAGCCTGTATATTTGTCACATACAAATTAAACAACCAGTGCAAAATGTAGTGAAAAGCTTAGTTGTTTTCCCTTGTGTTTTCTACAAGTACTCAACTTTTCCTCCCACATCTCCTAAGACGCGCATTGGCCTTGTGTGAATGTGGGTACCTGGATGATGAGATGGGCTAAAATTTTATTCAAGGCTGTTTCCTGTCTGCCAAGAAACACTCCAGCCCCAAGACCCTGAACTGGATTAAGAGGGGTTTGAAAATATAAAGTTATGTCAAGGTAAATCAGACTGGTAAAGTATATACTTTCTAACAACAACAATAAGAGGTGTGTTTTGTTTTAAAGTATTTTAGAATGCATGCCTACTTTAGCAGCGATTCTTTAGGGAACGACAACCTGCTTTTGAATCATCATCTCCTAAAAAGCACCTAACATACTGTTGATAAATGTAATAATGCACTGTGTACAGTATAGAACTGAGCATGGCAAAGACGCTATATAAATAAAATATACGATTATTAATAGAATTCTCTAGTGATGTGTCGTTCATTCCAGTCTTTGTTTACCAGAATTTAGTTGTGTTGTTCAGTGCACTTAATGAAATATAGCAACTGATCATCTTCAAAGTAAGAGGAATAAATAAAGTTACATTATAAAACACTCTAATAAAGGTCACTAATTCCATGAAACCTGTATCTGAGAAAATCAGGCAACCAGTGTGGCGCTGTGGTCAAATCTTTGGACTTCACATGCTGTAGTTGTGTATTTAAATTCTGCTACTAACAATGTGTGACCATGAGCAAGTCATTCACCCACCTGTGCTCCAATCGGTAAAATACTCCTTAACCTGAAAATTGCTCCAGATGTAATCAATAATAGCTGACCCTGTGCTCTAAACCCCAAAAGGCATGTGAAAAAATAATTTATCCTAAAGTATATCAAAATCAACACATTAAACAGACAGACAGATAGAAAGATACTGTAGATAGATTCTATTCATTTTGTAAAGCACTTTGAGCTACATTTTTTTTGTATGAAAATGTGCTATATAAATAAATGTTGATTGATTGAGACAGACAGACAGACAGACAGATAGATAGATAGATAGATAGATAGATAGATAGATATGAAAGGCAATGACAGATAGATAGATAGATAGATAGATAGATAGATAGATAGATAGATAGATAGATAGATAGATAGATAGATAGATAGATAGAAGGCAATGATAGATAGATAGATAGATAGATAGATAGATAGATAGATAGATAGATAGATAGATAGATAGATAGATAGATAGATAGATAGATAGATAGATAGATAGATAGATAGATTTTGATGCATTCATTTTACCCTCCCAAGCCTTCTAGGGCCTGCTGCAGAGAAGAGATAGATACTTCATTTATTAAGGGGAAATTCAAATACTGCAGCAGCAGCATACTGATTAAATCAACATTAAATTAAAGAGTGATAAAAATGCAGGTATAACAGACAATAACTTTGTATAATGTTAATTTTTACCCCAGGTTGGAATTGAAGTGTCTGAAGTGTCGCATAGTGTGGGGTCTCCTCAGTCTGTCAGTGGAGCAGGACGGTGACAGCAGTCTTGTCGCTGAAGCTGCTCCTCTGTCTGGAGATGATCCTGTTTAGTGGATGCAGTGGAAATACAAGAAACTTAACCAAATTAATCTGTCGAATCATATAAAGGTGTTGGACAAATAATGTGTAATAACACATACCTACATTCACTTTAAATCTTCAGGAATTGACCTCAAGTTTATGAATGCACAGTTTCTAAAAAGCAGGCAATTTATGATAAGCCAACACATTATTTATATTCATAAAAATGCAATGTGTCTAGAACTGTGTGTAAAACATGGTAACAGTGCCATATAAATAAAATGCATCAATATTACTAGTACTGGCTAATTATATGTCATTTATGCCAGTCTTTGTTTAGCAGAAATCAGTTGTGTTGTACATTGCACAGACAGAAATTACAGCAACTGATCATCCCCAAAGAAAACAGCATAAACACAGCTCCATTATAAAATGTTTTTAGATTTTAACACTCTAATATAGGTCACCAATTCTATGAAAACTGAAAATGAGAAAAGCTGGCTTGTGTGAATGAACAAAATATAAAACAGGTTTCTAAGTGATTTAGGGATTACTTTAAAAGCAGGGGTTCACAACAGAACACTGTAACAGACGGATTGCAATGGTAGCCTTTAGTCATAAAAGACTTAAAGGACAAAAATCCTTACAAATGCTCTTGATTGGCAGGGAATGGAGGTAAAAGTCAGTCAAATTTGTTAAATATGAAATCTAAATATTAAGCATGCTTACTGTACAAATGGCTTTCCACTCCGGGGTGGTTTCCGGCCTCCGGCTTGTGGCTGCCAAGTCTATGTTGTTGTCAGAAAACCCATGTTCAGAAAGTGGATGGATAAATGGACAGACAGGAGTTCTGGCTCTATTCAATAACTATTACTAGTATGTCAACAGTTTTACTCTTTACGGCTACAATTAAAATAATAGTGACAATCATTCAACAAAACAAGTCATTGCTTAATTAAAAATGTCTTTAGTACATGCATTTTAAAAATGTATATGAATTTTAAATAATTTGGCAAAAATTAAATGTATAGACAATGTATTACCTGCATTTTACATATCTGAGAAAAGACTAAAAACATCAACAAACATAAAGTTTGTAAATATTTAATACAAAATAATTTCCCTAACCAAATAAAACAGTAAACAAAACACTAGCCTTCCGTTTGCCTTTTTTTATACCATATGCCTAACAAAATATGATCTTATGGCCTTGTAATATTGAAACATTCACAGTTGATAAACATGCTTGGAATTTTCTACGATCAACTGAAATTTAACAGAATCAGTGCCACTTGAGTGTGGATAATGGACTGACACCTTGTCCAGGGCCTGAGGTTGCAAGGACAGGTGCACATCCCATCACCATGAATTGGGGTAAGCAGGTTTTGAGTTTTTAATCTGAAGAAAAAAAGGGTGCTGCAGTGGTTGGCACTTGAGATGCTGACTCATTGATCCAGGGACAGGGTTCACTTCTCCACCCGGTCACATTCTAAGTGTGCTTACCTGGGTTTCAAAAATGTCTTTTCCCATTCAAACAGTCATATGACCTGTTGGCTTCCCATCTGGAATGGTTTTCTGCATTTTCTCTTAAGGCTGCTGTGACTGTAATGGACAAAGTATATTCTGAAAAAAGATGGAGAGATGGAATGATGAGAAAATTTAAAATTAAAAACTGGATGAAATATTACATGATTATAAAAAGTGCTGATGTTAATGACATGAAATGCAGTTATTGAAAACTAATCTAGAAAACTCATCATTTGCTATGTGCAGTATCCTGATGAACGTGAATGGGTTTAAACAGGTTTGTCAATGTTGTATTATTATGTGTACAATTTGTTAAAAGGTTGAACCTGTCATTGCACTGAACTATAAAATAAATGTGTCATGGTAAATTTTATTCATGAGAAAGTAAACGTAGGCTGTAGTGACTACCAAATATATATAATGTGAGAACTCCAAATTATACTATGCACTTGTGATTTGTAAATTGTTGTTGATAAAGTTATCAGCTAAATGAATAACAAATGAAGACAGTGGTGTATTGTAGGTCGTTAATAATGGATCTGTTGATTTGTGCCACAAGAGGGAGACATCCTACAAAGCATATACAGAGAATACAGAAGGCATTCAGGCCCCTTCACTTTTTGCACACTCTATTGTGTTGTAGATTTAATTTTAAAAGGATCAGTTTGACATTTTTGCCCATCAATTGACTGTCACCGTTTTTCCTTCTTTATCTTTTTCTGCTAGATGCCAGACCCACTTATAGTGCATTACACAGTGATGGAATAGAATGAGGTAAACATCGTTATTTACACTTAAATTAAATTGCTCCAAAAAAGCCCTATCCTCATGTTCTCCCCATGTTTGTGTGGGTTTCCTCCGGGTGCTCTGGTTTCCTCCCACAGGTCAAAGACATGTAGGTTAGGAGCACTGGTGTTCCTAAATTGCCCCTAGTGTGAGCTTGGTGTGTGTGTGTGCGCCCTGCGATGGGCTGGCGCCCTGCTTGGGGTTTGTTCCTGCCTTGCACTCTGTGTTGGCTGGGATTGGCTCCAGCAGACCCCCATGACTCTGTGTTAGGATATAGCAGGTTGAATAATGGATGGATGGATGTAAAATGACATAGCAGCTAATGTACATATATATTGTGGACTATGCCCGGCAGTTTATCCCGGCCAAGTCCCCCAAGCCGCCAGATGGAGCCCTCCCTGCAATATGGAGATGCCCCGAATTCCAGCAGGGCATCATGGACTTTGGAGTTGTAGTGCACAGCCCTGCTGGATAACGTTGGGGCCGCCAGGGGACGCTGCAGGGAGACACAGAGACATTGGTTTTTCCTACAGCCCAGAAGTACTTGCCGATCACGAGAACGGAAGGAATAAAGTGCTTCCGGGCTGACAAAGAAAAGAAGAGTTTTGATTTGACCCGGAAGTGCTAGGAAGTCACATGGACTGCAGAGGAAGGAGCACTTCCGGGTCATGTACTATAAAAGGACTATGGGAGCTCCCAGACGGCGAGATGAGCTGAGAGGAAGGGTGGCTAAGTGTCTGGGAGTTGGAGGATTGATTTATTGTATTGATTATTTATGAGTAGTGTGGAGTGGAGGGTGCTTGGTGCGCATAATTATTATAATAAAAAGAAGTATTGCACTTTTACCTGGTGTTTGGTGTGGTACCTAAGGGTTCAAGGGAGCAATAGTGCCCCCTACTGCTACAATATATATATTAGCTGCTATATCATTTTCCATATATAAACACTACATAAATGTATATAAATATATGAAGCTGTTAGATGAAGTCATATCCGAATACCAAATTTCATTATCTGCTTGGCTTGGCTTCTCATTACAAAACCGGTTGGAGTGAAATCCTGCACCAACTGTGGACCTCCACTACTGGACTTGAGTACCCCTTTTATTGACTGCAAGACACGCTTCTATGCTAATTTGTATGATATATAAAGCAATGTCCACACAGAAACAAAATTAAAATCATATAACTTCAAAGCAATCCACGCTAACATTCAGAACCAAACAAACTGATTTTTCTATGTTCCATTTTTGCTTACTATGTACTAAAACTTTTTATATTTTTACCAATAAATGAATGTGTATAGAAGTGTTATTCGAAAATATCTGTAGTCTATAATCTACGTAGTGATTTTTACTATTCATCTTGCATGATTACATGTAAGCTTAGCTGATGTGTTATATGTGTCCTGTTTTTTGCTCTTACTTAGAAATAATCACTACCTGTGCTTTAGAAAGCATGTTTGGGCCAGTACTTGGATGGTAGAACTTCTAGGAAAAGCTAGGCTTGCTGCTGGAAGAAGTGTTGGCGAGGTAAGCAGGGGGCGCTTACCCTGTGGTCTGTGTGTGAATCCCAATGCCCCAAAGCAGTGGTGGGGTCAATGTGCTGTAAAAATGTCTCTGTCTTTCGAGTGAGACATAAAACTGAGGTTCTGCCTCTCAGTGGTCATTAAAGATCCCTGGGTGTCTTTCGAAAAAAGAAAAAGGGATTATCCAAATGTTGTGGCTAAAATTGTCAATCATGGCTTTGTCCATTCTGGCCCCTAATCATCCCATCTATAACTAGCTTTCTCTCTCACCCATTCACCACCTAAAAGATAATGTATGGTAACCGTACTGGCACAATAATGCCTGCCGTTGCATCATCATGATGGGTGCTACACATTGGTGGTGGTTGAAGTGGTACCCTCTGTCTAAGTAAAGCGTTTGGAGTAGTGAGAAAGGCGCTATAGAAATTTAATGAATGAATTAATTAAACATTTCAGACATACATTAACATAGCTTTAAATTAGGATTTTCTTTTTTTTTTTCTTTTAACTTGTACGGCACAATTCAGTTTATTCTGCTGTTAGTTAATTTCACATAATTATATTTGTTTGCAACATAATGTGTGGAATTTCAGTAAAACCTTTTTATTTAGGATGGAACCGTGACACATTAGTTACATTGCTGCCTCGCAGTCTGCAGACCAGGTTTCTTTCCTTTGTGGAGTTTGCACGTTCTCTCCATGTCTAGAGAGGTTTCCTCCCATTGTTTACAGAAGGGCTGTCCAACTCCAGTCCTGGTGGGCCGCAGGTTTTCATTCAAAAAAATTTCCAAATCAGCAAGCAGTTTTCAATGCTAATTAACTCATTTCCCTTATTTTTAATAGCTGTTATAATAGTGTTTTAAGGATTCAGTCCTCTGAATTGATTTTTTTCTCTATTAAATGGCAGCCAAACAGAAATGAGATGTGAAACAAGCCAACAGATGACCAGCTAAACTGGAACATCAAACTCCAGCCAGATTCACTCCAACCAGTTTCTTAATGAGAAGCCAATTCTTGCTGTTAATTAAAGCCATTATTGAATATCATGACTTGTTGCTGCCACAGCAGACTGTTGATTTTTTTGTTTTTTCTAAAACCACCATCAAGATGATCTAGTGACCTGAGCAGACCAACATGACCAAGACCACCACCTTCTTTAAGGTTAGCTGGTCATGTGGTGGCTTTTTTCTCATTGTTTGGCCGCTCATTAAGGAAAAAGAAACAACTAAGGGGTCTCAGTCATGTCACTTTGGCATTATCTAGGGTTTGCTCCTACCTTGAACCCTGTGCTGGGTGGAATAGGCTCCAGTCCCCCCGACCCGGCTCTGTGTTAAGCAGGTTAAACAATGACATGACCTTTTTAAGTTGTCCTTTTTTGAAATATGGATATGCAAAAGAGGTGATGACATCACATAGCGATTCCTGGTGTCTTTTTCATCATGCCTTAGAGATTTCTCATTGAACACAATTGCCAACTGCTTACCAACTGAGAATCTGGTTGGAACAAAAACCTGCAGCCACAGAGGATCCTCCGTGCTGACTTATCACTTTATTAATCACATCATACGGATTTAGATCAACTACCGCCATTGGAAATAACCAAGGTGACGCTACAGTCGGACTTATCGTTTAAATCATTAAACCCATGAAACAAGAGCACACATCCACCTAATTCAATTTTATGTGAGATCTTCCCAGCAATCCTCCAGCATATTTTAAGAAGATGATCATTTCCATACCCTTTTAAATTAATCCAACAAGTCCTGCCATGTTTTTTTTAAGTCTACTTAATTAATCTGCACGTTTGCAGCGAATCACGTGAAAACGTTTAAATTACTCAATTAGCGACCTTCATGTAACAGGCGGGCGACCAGCTGCGTACCTTAGTTCGGAATTATAGCGACAGACGTTGCATAAACGCTGTTGGTTCTTAATGAAGTGTGTGCAAGCGGTACTTAATGTTACCTTCATCTACGCTGTTCATTCGTATAGACTGCCCCTTTTTCAAACGAGGAAGGTGCGAACGGCCATACTGTCACTACAAACACGACCATGAAGCAGAGCGCGCGCTGGATCACGTGGCACCTCTGGGGAATGTGGGTAAGTACGCATGCGTGGCGCAAAGTTGAACCGTGAACTGCTGACGCTTTTCACATCGTACCTTAGTACAATCTAGTAAAATCTGCGAGTGTTTTTTATCGTCATATGCTTGGTAATTTATCGAACTGGAAGAAATCGACTAAACCTACAATTCTCAGGGATTACTGATGGTATTATTTATTAGAGGCGTAGCGTGGCATAACGACGTTTGGTGCCAAAAGTGAAATAAGCGCTCTTCTTGAATCAAACTTGGATAAAACACTTATTTTATTTGTAAAGGAAACCAAATGCATTTGAATTTTATTTATATAAACAAATTACAATACTTTTGATAAAATTAACACTATTTAAAAAAAAATGTAAAATTCAGGACAGAACAAATTTCGGCTGTGTGTAACGGCCAAACTCTTTGTGCCCTATCGGGCCTAATCAAAATCTAATTGGCTTCAAAGGACCGTATTTGGAATTCGGATATCAAATTTCGTCAACATCCGTCAATAAATACAAATTGTACAGACTTCCCCCACACGGTTAAACTGTATGTGTTGTGCTGGGGAAGGGGCGCAAAGCAAAATTGTTTAACATAGTTACAAATCGATATAGATAGTACTGTATAAAAATACACTTACACCGCTTAGTTGTGCGTTTACATATTGGTGCATGTCGGTTTTTAGCAGTGCATTATTCTCGTTTTATTTTGCCTAGAACTGCACTTTTATTTCCAATAACGCGGCTGTGATTATAAAAGACACTATAAACCCCTTTATAATGTGCAAGTTGTTTACAAAATCGTAAAAATTGAAGGTAGATATCTATAAATGTGTTACTAATTTTTTTTCAGTGCTATTTTTTTCTTTTTAATCAAACTACGTCGTCGATCGCCGCCTGGTGCGGGTGCACAGTTCGCACAACCTGCCTTACGGCTCTGCATAACTCCGTGCCTACCTTTGCAGTTTCTGTCTGATGTCCATCTTCACCGTTATGTAGCGTCACATGGGAGTGCCAGGGTTAAGAAAATACCGTCGAGGAACATTTCAACAGTTGCGTCTGATGCCGTCACAGAATGACAGTCTGAAAATTATTTTTTTGAAGCATTTGTGGGTAAAAATCAGAATTAAAATTTTTTTTTTCATTCATGAGTGATTTTTTTTTTTTTCCGAACCCTGCTGCTTACACACGAATCGTACTGAGCCTTTTGGCCAATAATGCCGCCCCCAAAAATGTGCCACCCGGGGCGGAACGCCCCCAGCTACGCCATTGAATATGACATTTTCATTGGTGGTTTAACGTTTCAGATATTAAATGTATTTTACACCTCGCTTTGTAATGGTTAATGCTTAAAGGTCTTCGACAAACAAACTAAATGCCCTGAAGATGAAACGACCCAAAGTATGTTTGGAAACCTTTAGTTTTGTTGCCAGGTAAGTGGGTGGTGTCTTGTCTCGTAGGGCCATTTTTTTGGAACCCCTTTTAATTGGTTTCCTAACTAAAAAGGGATGTATTGGATTTAAAAAAAATTAAATAACACTCCATACACGATTCGAGTTTTACAGAAAGACTTGATCTTAATTCAAAGGGAACGGCTAGGCGTTTGTGAAAGAACTGCCTCAGTATTCGCAGCAGTTCCTTTGCACGCGACGGTGATGCTTTAAGAATTTTGACATATGAGAGGAGACCTTTCAGTCTGTCAAGCTTGTTAGTGCTCGCCAATAGTAAGTTGTTTAAAATTTATTTTTAATTTAAAATGTCAGAGCAAGAAACCCAGCTCAGTATGGATGCAGAATATCTCTATCATTACACACACTCTAGGGGGCTTTGCTCTGCCACCCCGAGATTTGGTTTACCGGATATACAATTTAAAGAGATTTTCATGGGAATTGTTACATATACATTATTTTCACTTAAACTTTTGTGGAAAAAAAAAAAAACTTCATTTCCGGCCATGGTTAAATCTTTCTAGCGGGATGTATAACACAGCTCGAGTAGTGAAGGAGGGGCTGCTGAACACACACTAAGGAGATGCCGTTGGATCATCTGCTGTCTTTCTGCTGCTGGCGAGCTGCGTGTTCTGTTGTGCTGTGCGTTGATCATTTAAAAACAGCAGCTGTCCTTTGGCCTCTTCATGTCTTTGCCGATCACGTTGTGAAGGGGGGCTGAATGCACGCTAAGATGTGCTGGGATCATCTGCTGGCGAGCTGCGTGCTCTGCTTGTCATGGTTTTAAGAGCTGGGAGCATGTGAAATGTCTGCCAAAAGCATTCCAACAACTGCTAGGTTAGATGTCCATGAGCTCATTTTTAAATGTCTCGTAGGACGTCAAATTGTTTTCTGAGAAGATGTTGTCTCCCTTCCAAGATTTATCTATCCATCTATGACCTGTTTTTGTCACACTTTTTAAAACTGGCTTATTTTAAAACCTACATATACAGTATGTTTGGTATCATTCTTTTCAGAGTTTATCAAACTTTAATGTGATGTTGTTAGATTTTTCAGATTTGTATTCTGTTTTTGAATTCTAAACTAAAAGTAATCTAGAATTCTTGTACCGTGAGAAGAGTTTATGCCAAGAGATTAAACCAGGCTCCAGGCCGGAAATAAGACAGAATAGGACAGCTGCTGTACAGGCTTTTAAATGTTTGAAGCGCCATGCAAGATACAGATCACACGGGGCAGTAGCACAATCAGAGGAGGTAAAAAAAAAACTCTTCCGTTGTATCAGTTTTTTTTTATTCGGAGGAGCGACCGCATCTCCTTGGGGTGCATTCAGCCCCCTTCACAACGTGAGCAGCAGAGACGTGAAGTGCCTGGCAAGTGAAGCGAGCCGGAGGGAACCCCCTAGTAAAATTTCATATTTTTGTAACCAACTTTCTGTAGTTTCTAGAAAAATATTATAACTTTCAGAGCATTTAATCAAGTGTGTAACATTGAATGCACCTGCATGTTACAGCATGTTTTAATTGTGCATTTTCCCCACATGCTGCTGTACATCACTTGTTCAGTCTGAAAGTTTCAAAGCGTGAAAGGATTAATTCAACTTAAGAACTGACTTTCCTGTGTAACTTCTACAGCACATTATTTAAAATAGTGAACTTATTTTTAAATATTTATGTAAAAGGGGAACATATTTATTACTTGAGCAGAAAGTTGGTGAACTTCATTATTTGCGCAAGACTTTTTTTTTTTTTCCCATGCATGTCTTACCATTGTCTTTGGTGTAATGAAAGTCATTTTATGTCGCACCTTTCATTTATTTAAAATCCAACACAGATCCAAATAATAAACCAATTAAAAAAAAAAAAACAAAACACTAATCTCAAAGGAAAAAAGTAAAATGAAATGCTAAAATAAGATTTAAGCAAGTTTTTGTTTTTAAAACTTGCAGTAGATGCCTGCAGTATGTTAAGAAGTTTTATGCTCCGAATCTTTGGAGCTTAAACGCTAAAGGCTGCTTCACCACTTTTCATGTGTTTAGCTCTGGGAGCAATCAGAAGACCAACACTGGATTGTAAGTTTACATTGTGTGACATAATCCGTTTAAAGATTCTGAGATGTATGATGGTGCTAAGCCATTAAGTGCCTTTAAAGGCCATTAATAAAATCAACTCTGAAATGAGCAGGGAACCAACACAGAGATGCCAAAACATATGTTCCCTCTTTCTGGTAATGGGTCTATACTCTTGCTGAAGTATTCCATAATAAATTTAGGTATTCCCATAAACCATGCATTACTGGAGCTTAACAGATGTAGGGGGGGAAAACGAATGCATTAGTAGGTGACGTTGTATCTTGAAATGAAAGGTAGGGTTTCACTTGTGTAGTGTTTCTTAGAGGCAGGTGGTTTGAGGTTTTTAAAAGGAACATTTTATTCTATTACATGACTCGGTGCTCCTCCGAAGGCTGGAGTGACATTCTTGATTCAGTCAGTTTTGCTTAAAGGTTGGGGTCCCAAACTCCTGAATCAGGCTTTCATTCTAACCCCTTAATTTATTAGTAGCCAATTACTGTTGCTAAGAGAACACAATTTGCACCAAAAGACCAATTTTAATTCTGTTCCTTGGTTAAAGTGAAAACCAAGAGCCATTGTTAGCAGTCACCCTTAACATCAAACATTTGTAATATTCTGATTCCTCCAGTTCAGTGCTTGCCCTTAACTGACTGCTTGTTAAGGAAAACCATTTAAATTAAAAAAACAAAAAAAAAAACAAAATTGCAGCCTCCTTGAAACAGAGTTTGAGATCTTTGCTCTAAGCCAGTGGTTTCCAACCTTTTTCTGGCCAGGCCCCACCTAGGTCTCTCTAAAATCATAATGTCCCCCACTGCAACACATTCATTTTATTTATTGCCTATTCAAAAAGTGAACTTGTACTCGTGTGGAGGAAGCCCATTAATGTCATTAATTTGGTCTAAACAAGCTTCCAATGATCATGGAAACAAAAGAAGAAAAGGATAGTTGAAGTACTGACAAACTCACTAAAACATTGTTAAAAAAAAAATAATATAAAGTAATATGCAAATAGTTTTGAAAACCCGTAATAAGAGATGTGATATTTATAAATAAGTAACTTTAATGACGGCGGTGGGCTGGCACCCTGCACGGGGTTTGTTTCCTGCTTTGCGCCCTGTGTTGGCTGGGATTGGCTCCAGCAGATCCGCGTGACCCTGTAGTTAGGATATAGCAGGTTGGATAATGGATGGATGAACTTTTAATGATTGCTTTTTCTGTATTTTGATCATTTTAATATTTTTGTTGCAAAATTTTCATTGTAACAATTCCTATTTTAATGGTAAAAACAATTTCCAAGTAGAAAAACCCAAGAAGATTGTAAAAGCATAAAGGCTTCTTTACCATCCCTTCTATGTTTATATAAATGTCTCTGTAAATTTTTTTTTCTATCAACAGTGAATTCCTGTTTTTTCATTTTCTAAATTAACATACCTAAATTCTCAAATTGCCTCACGTTTGGGATCGCCACTCTAAGCTATAGTGATTGCCTTTGTAAAATGTGTATTTTTTACGTGCTTTTACTTTTAAGTCTGCCTTTTCCTTCCATGTAGAGATGGAAAAGACCAAGGTGAGGACCTTGAAGAGTACACCCAGAAATCAAAGTACGCCACAGGAGTTGCAAGTCAAAGCAGCTGACCTTTCTGAACTGGAGAAAATCAATAAAGCAATTGAGATGGTAAAATCTGAAGTTGAACAAGAACAGAAGAAATTGTCTCGCTATAAAACCATAAAAAGAAAAAGCTCCTTTGTCGCTTCCCCTACACTAGAAGATTATGCAGAAGTAAAGGTTCACGTCATTGAAGCAGAAGGAAAGAAAATAGGTCAGTGTAGAAATGAAAAGATCTCGACTGTAGCCACAAAAACGAAATATGTGGTAGATAAATCCAAACCGGCGACAGACCTAGAATATGATCCATTGTCTAATTATTCTGCTGATCTTGGGTACAGCAGTGGAAAGCAGTGTGACTTGGAGATCAAGGGTGTTAAAAGGGTTAAGAAGGATGAGGTAAAAGGAAAGGCCATTTCTAAATGTAAGGTATCCAAGCAAGAAATGGAAGGTGAAGACTCTGATACACTCATTATTGATATCCCGCCATTGAATGAGAAGCGTTCCCATGCCCCTAAAAGACGTAAAAATGGAGATTGTGATGCTGGACTTCATGGTACCACTGAACAAAAAGGATTATCCCCTTCATTATGCGTAGAAAGTAAAGCCGTTCCAAAATCTAGTTTCCTTCCTATAATTTCTAAGGAGGAAAGTGAATGCCAGTTGTTGGAAAAGCTTGATGTTGAAGAATTCTTTGAATGGAGTGAAACCGAATCTTGTGTTGTCGATAGTTTACTAGGTTCATCTGCAGAAAGTATGACTGGCTCTTTTGGAGAAGACCCAAATGTAGCTGGATGTGGGACACTAGTCACAACTCCAAGCAATGCTGCATTTCGGACCACTAATAAGAGTTTATCACTAAAAGCGAAATCTGAGAAAGTAACTGGCGAAACTGAAAAGAGAGTTATGAAGGATGAGCTTGAAATGGAAGTGAGCTTGCTAACGGAGGAAAGTCTTGGCTTGCCTGTTCAAGAAGAAGCATGGTTTGATGAAACATCTGCATTGGAATGCACGAGTACCTCCTCTGACCAGCGGGATAGCCCTAGTGTCGAAACTGAGCAAAATGGTAAGAGTGATTCAGAATCTGAAGCAAACGACTCTGATATGGAGCTTGATTTGTCCGATACTGACCCAATGGAGGAATGTTACCGAATTTTTATGGAGTCCAGTGAGATGAAACTGGAAGATAATGCGTTGAACCAGGAAACAAATGCCCATGCTGTAAGTAAGCCACATTTTTAAAAGATGTTGTGAAAATGTACATTTTTTGCACAATCTCAAAACATTACTTTTTTTTTTTTTTTTCTTCCTCCTCCATAGGAAAATGAATTTAATGCAGATCAAAGAGAATTGGAGAGAAAAGAGACTTTACTCCCAGGGCAGAAGAAAAGGGTTGCACATGTGTCAAAGTATAATGTAATGTCATTGCTTACTGATTCTGGGTTTGGAAATGGGGATTTGAAAGCTAGTATCTTATCTCCAAATGCTTGTTTTGTTTCATTTAAGTATTTGCCTGCAACAAGTTGCTTTTTAAATATTTGGTCTAAAATGACACCTTAATTGAAGCCTACCCCCATAACTAGCAACTGTCTGAATTCTTAAATATGTATTCAGGCTATAGAGTGAGTTTTAAGACCAGCATAATCCTCCCTGTCCTGCATTGATTTATTAGCACTTGTGGTATTTTAAATATCTCTTAAATCCTTACACCTCTTGCTATATTTCATCTGCACTTGATAACTGGGGGGGAAAGTGTTACTTTTTATTCTCTACACAGGTCAAATCAAACAGACAACAGATAATTGTGCCATTCAGGGGACCCATGTCCCATGTGGGTAATCCTACACGCATCCAGCAGTTACAGCATAAGGCTACGGTTCTCACTGCTGCAGTGAAAGGTGGCCAGGCATTTATTGCTGCTAGTAATAATCAACGAAAAATTGTTGCTAGTCCTCACCCTCCTGTGCTGCCAAATACGGGACAAATTGGTAAGTTTTGTAATTGGAACACATTTCAGTAATGTGCTTTAAGAGTCTGCATATGTGACGCCTACCAAAAGTGTTCACCGTCTTGGCAGTTTATTGTTGGACAACATTGAATTAACAGTGGATTTTAATTTTTTTTTTTTTTTGAATGTCGATCAACAAGGAGATTCTTTACTTTGTAGTCTTCATTTTGACATTAATCTAAAAGTGTAAAACACGGCAATTGTTCAAATATTCACCCGCATTAAATCCGCATTTGGTAGATGTAACTTTGGCTGCTATGACAGCTTTAAGTCCTTGATTGTCTTTTATACATCTGGACACTTTCTCCATTCTTTTTATAACTTTATTTTTTTGTTTATTTCGCCTTATACAATTTCTTGTATTAGGAATTTGTTAGTTTTCGCATATCCCTTGGGGTCCGGATGCAGGGTCAGCCATTGTACAGTGCACCTGGAGCAATTGAAGGTTAAGGGCCCAGCAGAGTAGGATTTCTTTTGTCAGTAATTTTTATTTGATGCTTTTCCTGTGAAGCTTTATGCTTAGGATTGTCTTGTTGGGAAAACCTATTTCTTCTAAGGTGTAATGTTGCTTTTGTTTTCCTCCAGGGTCTCCCTTGTTTTGCTGCATTCATTTTACCCTCCCAAGCCTTTTAGGGCCTGCTGCAGAGAAGAGACAGATACTTTATTAATTAAGGGGAAATTCACAAACTCCAGCAGCAGCATACTGATTAAAACAATATTAAATTAAAGAGTGATTAACAATGAAGGTAGAACAGACAATAACTTTGTATTGTTAACGTTTACCCCCTCGGGTAGGACTGAAGAGTCGCACAGTGTGGGGTCTCCTCAGTCTGTCAGTGGAGCAGGACGGTGACCGCAGTCTGTCGCTGAAGCTGCTCCTCTGTCTGGAGATGATCCTGTTCGGTGGATGCCGTGGATTCTCCATGATTGACAGGAGCCTGCTCAGCGCCCGTCGCTCTGCCACGGATGTCAAACTGTCCAGCTCCATGCCAACAATAGAGCCTGCCTTCCTCACCAGTTTGTCCATGGGTGAGAAGCATCCCAACATCACATGTTGCCCCCAGCATACTTAACTGGAGGGCTGGTTTGTTTTTGATTAATGTGGATATGCACGGTGTGCTGCTGCTTTGCAGTAAGGAGACCCGAGTTCGCTTCCCAGGTCCTCCCATCATGGAGTTTGCATGTTCTTCTCGTGTCTGTGTGGGTTTCCTCCGGGTACTCTGGTTTCCTCCTACAGTCCAAATACATGCAGGTTCGGTGGACTGGCGATCCCAAATTGTCCCTAGTGTATGCTTGGTGTGTGTGCCCTGCCTGGGGTTTGTTTCCTGCCTTGAGCCCTGTGTTGACTGGGATTGGTTCCAGCAGACCCCCGTGACCCTGTAGTTAGGATATAGCGGATTGCATAATGGATAGATATGCGTTGTGTAACCTGGCCAAAGCTCAATTTTGGTCTCCTTTGATTTCAGTCTCCCATATGCCTTCTGCCGAGATGTTCTGTGCCTCTCTCCTTTAAAGATGACTGGTGACGTAACCTGCATTCTATCTACATGGCCCCTAATCCCCACTGTAGGTTGTGACTTGTGTAGGTCTCTCGGTGGCCTCCCTTACTAGTCCTGTTCTTGCAAAATTCACTCACTTTCTGTAGATGGCCTGCTGTAACAGATTTAAGTCTATGCTATGCTTTAACCCCCCCCCCAATTTAAGTAGACTAGGGATATTTGGTGACTTGGTTATTTTCTCCAACCCCTGACTTGGGCTGTTTTTGGGAGTTGCTTGGAGTGTTGGTTCGCCTTCATTGTGTGGGTCAGGCTACTTTACTCCCAAGCTGGACCTTGCAGATATACTGTAGTTGGATACATTTATACTGCAGCCCATTGAAACCCCTTGACTAGACAGGTGACCCATTGAAGTAATTATGGGACTTCCTAAGTCAATTTGCTGCACCAGTGAGTTAGAGGTCATTTTAAGGAGAGCCACCGATAGATTGATTCACTTATTTTATTTATTTTTATATTTAATGTGAAAACTGATTTCTGCAAAGTGATGTAAATCTAACTAATCTCAAAAAGCCAAATTAAGCACTCGCTCTCTCTGATTTCAGTGTTGCATAACATGAAAATGTCCAAGAGGGGAAATTCTTTTTATTTTTTTGTAGGTACTTTGACTCCAATGATGCCACATACATATGGATTATAATTGTCAAAAGGCTAATTAGATGTACATCTAAGTGGGAGAAAATACTTTAAAAAGGTTAATGAATTGTTCAGTAGCCAGAGCCTGATATGTTAGACCAAGGTCTTGAGGAGCTCAAAGATACTGGTGGAGAGAGGCGGTGGATTTTATTTTATTTGTAATTCCAGCCCAGTTGTTTCGAGACCCCTTTTGGATTTTACACTAAACTTTTGCTTGAATAATTTTATTTTTAGAGCCTGTTCTGTGTTTAAATCCAAGCCAAAAATGAAGTGCATCATTTATATAAAAAAAAAAAAAAAAACTTTCAGGATCCATTTTGTAGAAACTTCCAACACCCCTTAATTTTTTTTTTTTTTTTTTTAAATTTATCTTTATTTCAATGTTGCATATCCCTAAATTTCAGTTCCAAACTGAACAATTTGTCAGGCTCTGTACACTAAATTGAATATCAAATTTGGGAGAGTATATTTTAATGTCAAATGTGGCATCTTCCTTCTCAGTTTGTTTAAATATGGTTCAAGTTCCTGCATTGGCCGTTTCTCCATGGGGTGCCAACATGCAAGTTGTCATACCAGAGAGCACCGTTACTAATGGATTAACAAGTGTCCCTGCCACACCGTCTGCGCACAGAACAACCTTCACCCCTGCCAAGGTATTTTTTTTTTACTTGCTATATTCCTCAAGGATTTTTGCCTTAAAGAATTGCTAGCACTGGCGCTTTCGTACTAGTTTTTGAAGCGGCAAGGTGAGCAGTGGGAATTGTCCAACTCAAAGCTGCCCGTTCCAAAACGGGTTGAAATCGAAGTAGTCGATGTAGACCTTTGCATTTTAATGTTTCATTAACATTTTGCAGTGCACCAATATATTGGAATGCATGTAGGAATGACAAATGCAGTGCATTTTATTACAACCAATGACACATATTGTAACAATAAAATATTACTAATGCCTGTGACATCTGCTGGAAGGAGCAACTGGATGGACACAGACTGACCCTTCTCCTTTTTATTAAGATGGATAGCATCTCAAAAGATCACATTCAAGATTGGTAGACGAGTATAAACTTTATCTCGGAGGGAATTTTTCATGCCTAAAATTGTACTTGTTCCAGCAGTTTAACTTAAGGCTTTCAGAGATCTAATGAGTTTTAAATGCCAATAGTCCTTGTAAATTTTTTATTTATCTGTTTATAAAGTTTTCTCAATGACTTGTTTTAGGCAGTCTCCAGTCGTAGGAAAACGAAAGCTGTTGTGAGCACTTCAAAGGTTCCACATGACGTGAGACAGCGTTATGTTAATTGTTTTGTTGAAGAGTTTCTTAAAACCTCCTCGACTGTCCAGGAGGCTTTTGAAAAGGTTTGTATTGATGGGATTTTTGGAGATGTATTTAAAAAAAAAAAATAAATAAATAAAATAAAACCCCTTTTTGAAAACTGCAGCATCTTATGGCCAAGCTTACATTTTTTTTAACACAGGAATCTCTTAAACTGCTTAAACTTTTCTTCATTTCCCAAAATAGGCACTGAACGAAGAAAAAGCCGTGTTTGACCGTAGCAGCAACAAGATGAAATATTTGAGTATTGCTGTGAATGCCCTTAAGAAGATTAAGAACCAAACCAGCTGCTTATGTAATTTCATAAACCTTTACTAAGATGTGTACATTGGCACTATGAGGCATGAATGATGCTTTTATATTACACTAGGTTTCTTTCTTTAACTCTTGTCTTCCCACCCCTTTCTGTAATGGAAGCTGAAGACCTACAGATGTCCAGAGGTGAAACATCTGTTGGTGATGCAGGAGGATTTATCGGTAACTGATTTTTTTTTTTTTTTTTTAAATGCCTCCCACCATTGCAAGAATATAAAACTGCACTTAATTGCTTATGCTTGTGAAGATGGTGGTTGTGGTTTACTACTAATTCTTTGAGTTGAAGCTAGCAAGTATATTTGAAAACTAAGTGTTTTTGTTTGTAATAGTGGGGTTATTTAAAATTCTAAGCTTGTAGGGAAGAAGAGGCGAATGCCAAAATCAGATTTTTCTGAGGGCTACATGTTTGTTTCAGACTCTACTTGGACATCATTTTATGAACAGTTAAAAGAACATGTCCTATCCTGGGAAATGTTAAGAGATGGTGGCTTTCCTGTTCAGCATCCTGAAAAGCCAGGGAATGCAATATGTTGCAAAGAACCTAAGAAGACTGTTCATGACGGTAAGTAGAGTTTGGTCACTGACTTGATTAAAAAAAAATAAAAAACACAAAAATCACCTTAAGTATCGTATGTCCACTCTACACTGTATGTGTATGTAAATTTATGGTCAAGTACTGGCAGCTGTGTTGCCAGAATTTTACCATAAAGTGACTATTTTTAGGCCAACGATATAACTTTGTAGTAAATACCTGCATTTTCTTTACAACACATTCCAGCAGAAGGCAATGTTTAACCATAAGCAGAAATTCATACAGTGTAATATGCTAATAAAAAAAATAAACCATTAAAGTATTGTCCGGGTCAAACCCCAGCACACCCCCTTTACACATCAATAAAGTAACAACCAATAGTAAACATGTACCATTTAATTATACAGTAATCCCTCCTCGATCGCGGGGGTTGCATTCCAGAACCCCGCGATAGATGAAAATCCGCGAAGTAGAAACCATATGTTTGTATGGTTATTTTTATATATTTTAAGCCCTTATAAACTCACCCACACTGTTAACATTATTAGAGCCCTCTAGACATAGCACCATTTAGTCAAAAGTTTAAACTGTGATCCATGACAAGACAGAAGACAGTTCTTTCTCACAATTAAAAGAATGCAAATATATCTTCTCTTCAAACGAGCGCCGTCAGGAGCAGAGAATGTCAGAGAGAGAGAGCGAGAGAGAGAAAAACAATAAAAGCCCAACAGCACGTATTGATTTTTTGAAGTATGAGCACCGTGATAAAGCAGCCGCAAAGAAGGGAGCAATGTGAAGGTAAGTCTTTCAGCATTTTTTAGAGTAGCCTCCGTATCTTCTAAACAAACAGCCTCTGTGCAAACAGCCCCTCCGTCAGGCGCAGAGAACGTCAGAGCACGCGAGATTAAAGCAAACAATCAAAAAATCAATACGTGCTTTCGTTTCTTAGAGGAGCGTCCATATCCTCTAGGCAAACGGCCCCTCTGCTCACACCCCCTCCGTCAGGCGCAGAGAGAAAAGCAAACAATCCGCTTGGGGAAGCACATCGTATATCATTGAGGAGTTTTAGTTAATATGTAATACATGCTCTGATCGGGTAGCTTCTAAGCCATCTGCCAATAGCGCCCCTTGTATGAAATCAACTGGGCAAACAAACTGAGGAAGCATGTACTTTAAATGAAAAGACCCATTGTCCGCAGAAATCCGCGAACCAGCGAAAAATCTGTGATATATATTTAGATATGCTTGCATTTAAAATCCGCGATAGAGTGAAGCCACGAAAGTCGAAGCGCGATATAGCGAGGGATTACTGTACACATTGAAAACCTTTTTTTTTTTTAGTGTACCTTTTTAGGAAGCATTTTCTGAGTTTCTTTTGCAAGTCTCAAGGTCTTTATTTGAACTTCTTGGCAATCTTGCATCACCTTCTAAATGTTGTATCTGATAAAGTTTGCCAAAAATACTTGAACAGGTGAACCATCTTCTTACTATGTTGTGTGTGGTGTGTGTTTTTTTTTTTTTTTCTTTCCAAGCCTTTAAAAGAATATGTTGCCGGTGTGGAGCAACCTATTCTGTGACCACATGTGGAAAGCATGTTCGAAAGGAAGAGTGCACCTACCATTCTGGCAGAGTCCTTAAGAGAAAAGGTAGGTGTGGTTTTTTGTGGGTCTGGAAGGTGGTGTAGAAATGTTCTTTAGATGGTATAACAGCTTTTTAAAAATTGGTACATTTTAATTCATATCTCCATGCAAAACCTCCCACGGTTTCACTCCATCTGAACTAGTGTGGTGCCAAGGTGTCGCCCATTGCCTGGCTGCACTCTGGTCCTAATCTGGATCCTGAGTTGGTTTGTTGTGTGGTGGGTGTGGCAATGCACTGTATCAGTGCCTGCTTCTAATCGATCGATCGATTTTGATTCTCTCTCTCTCTCTCTCTCTCGTAACCCCAATCCTGGTCATAAGCGCCTTAATTTTTAGATTAAAACCTATGCTAACATGATGATGAAGGAAAAACACTGCTCCTTAGTAAGGCAAGTGGGGTTTTTATATAAATTGCGCTTGTACCCTTTTTGTTTTGTGTTTTTTTTTTTTTTAAATATAAATGGAAGGCACTGTATATGCCTTAAGTTAATTGCCCCTAATCCATACCATAGTCCATTAACCTTGTGTGGACATGCACAACATTGTCCCCTTGCATTCCTGCAGGACCTTTTGATCAGGTGAGAGAGCGCTAAACCCTTGACAACGTCTAACAGAATTGTTTTGGTGAGGCAGTAAAGAACGTTCATCTTGACTTGCATATCTCTGTGGTTTGTAGAGAAACCAGACGTGTCTGCACTGCAAGCTTATTCTTGGGTGGTTCACTTTTACCAGCTGATCATCTTAAATTAATGATACCTGTGATCGTCGGGATGCTGTTGAAAGTGGCAAGCTTAAAGGAATAAGCCTTCCAAAATGTCATGTTGCTTTCTAATCTGCTTATCCAATCCAGGGTTGCTGGAGCCAATCCCAGCTAGCATAGACTGTAAGGCAGGAACAAACCCAGGACATGGTGTTTGTCTATTACACGGCAACCAAATACCAATGCACACAAAGGGCAATTTTAGCATTTTCCAGTTCACCTAACCTACATGTCTTTGGACAGTGGTATGAAACCAGAGCAGCTGGATTAAACCCAGACAGATGTGGGGAGAACATGGAAACTCCACACAGAAAGGACCCAGAATGTGAACCCTGGCCTCCTTTACAGTGAGGCAGCAGTGCTACAAGTGTCCCCCAGGGTGCTGGGCCCACCTCCAAACCTACATTTTACTGGGGGGTTTTTTTTTTTGAGGAGGTCATTCTAATGTGGAAAATTACTAAACCAGCATGGTACAGTGTCAAAGTTTCATTATAGTAAAATTTGACAACTGTTTGTGGTCTTGTTACTTATCAATGAGGCTACTCTTACCACTATCATGTAGCTAAATACAATGTGAATTTTGTCTTACCAAGCTGATTGTGATTTCTCCCCCCACACCCAATGAGTCTTATGCAAAAGAGAATACTTACTGTATACTACTATAGATTTTACAAGTCTCCTCGGCCCTCAAATTCTCCTAATATGCAACATCCTTCCCTAAAAGCACATCAAAAGTACAATTTTTAATATTTGCCTTTCTAGTCTGAGCTCTACAGTCTTGTTTACTTTGGGTTTTTTTTTTTTTTTTAAGTTGTATCTCCTTTTTAAATAGTAATATAAACGTACCACACATTTAAAAAATTGAGCCTTATTTCCACAATGTGCTTTGTTGTGTTTTATTAAAAAAAAAAAAATGTCCTGTGGGACATCCAGATGGTTCCTCAAGGTTGCTGGATATCATGGCCGGCCTGTACACTGGTGCTGTGCAGAGTGAAGGCAGACCCTCTGCATTTTCCCAGTTGATTCTGGGGTTCATGAGGGGTGTGTTCTGCTCCTACTCTATTCAATGCTTAAATGGACTGGGTGTTGGGCAAGGTCATGGGGTCCAGTGGCTTTGGGGCATCTGTTGGTAAGGAGAGATTCATAGATCTTTGCTGACGATGCTGTGATCTTTGCAGAGTCAATGGAGGCCATGATTGGGGCACTCGAGAGACTGAGTTGAGGTGTCTGGGCTTACGAATGTCCTGATAAAAACCAAGAGCCAGGCCTTTAATGACCTCTTGGGCACGGCCATCAGCAGTGTGTCTATCTGCGGAGAGAGTGTCGACATTGTCGAGAGGTTTACTTACCTCGCCAGTGACATTCATTTGTCAGGTGACTCTTCCTATGAAGTCAGACAGATTGGGAGAGCATTTCATGAAGTCACTGGAAAGGGGTGTTTGGTGATCCTGATATCTCATTAAAAGGATGTAGATCCAAGTCTTTTAGAGTCCTGGTGCCTACTGTTTGTGAGACATGAATGCTTTCCAGTGACCTGAGATGAAGACTGGACTCCTTCAGTACTGTGTCTCTTCAGAGAATCCTTGGGTTTGGTTGGTTTTTACTTTGTGCTGAATGAGCAGTTGCTCATGGAGACCTGAATGAGGCATATTGCATGCATTGTGAGGGAGCGCCAGTTACAGCACTACAGCCATGTGGCGCATTTCCCCGAGGGTGATCCAGCTCGTAAGATCCTCATTGTTGGGGACCCGAGTGACTGGACCAGGCCAAGGGGTCCCCCACGTAACCCCTGACTGCAGCAGATAGGTTATTTCCGGAGGGTGGAATTGGACCTGGGAGTTTTGTCATGTAGTGGGTGCAGCAATGCACTGTACCAGTGCATGCTCCCCAACTTGGCTTATTTTGCTTACCCCAAAACTGCAAGCATTTTTCTGATATGTAATTAATATATAATTTTTTTTGTATTGAATCAACTTGGCTAATACTGTATCACTTCCACATCTCTGGGATGCGAGTGAAAACAGGCTGTACTTCAGAATATTTTCTGCAGCATTACAAACCAGTATGACTTGTGCTTTGTCAAACTAGCTTTTGCCCTGAATAATTTTTACCAGCTTGTTTATAAAGTGAACCTGAATATTTAACAGCTAAAAGCGCAAGTTTGAAAACTTTTCTCCCTAATTTGAAATAAACTGCCCACCACTTTAGTATCCATCCATCCATTATCCAACCCACTATAAAGCATAGAATAGATTTAAATCTGTTACAGCAGGCCATCTACAAAAAAATGAGTGATTTTTGCAAGAACAGGACTAGTAAGGGAGGCCACCAAGAGACCTACACAAGTCACAACTTACAGTAGAGATTAGGGGCTATGTAGATATAATGCAGGTTACGTCACCAGTCCTCTTTATAGGAAAGAGGCACAGAACATCTCATCAGAAGGAATATGGAAGACTGAAATCAATGGAGACCAAAACAGATGCTGTGTAACCTGGCCAAAGCTCAATCTATCCATTATCCAACCTGCTATATCCTAACTACAGGGTCACTGGGGGGGTCTGCTGGAGCCAATCCCAGCCAACACAGAGCACAAGGCAGGAAACAAACTCCAGGCAGGGCATGTGCGCACACACACACACACACACACACACACTAGGGAGAGTTTAGAATCGCCAATGCACCTAACCTGCATATATTTGGACTATGGGAGGAAACCAGTGCCACTTTAGTATCTGACTTTTTATTTAAATTAAGCATTTTAAACTGCTTGTCATTCTGAATGGTACAGATGGGGTTGTCCATATCCGAGTAGATTAGATTAATCCTATTGTGTTCAGAATTATTCATCCATTTTCTAACCCACTTTATCCTGAGCAAGTCTGCTGGAGCCTATCCTAGCAAGCACAGGGTGCAAGGCCTGGACCGATTCTAAAATGTGAACCAGATACAGTACTGGTCATTCAGCATAGACTGAAAATTCTTACTTTTTTTTTTACAGCATTCTCATTTTAAAAAAAAAAAAAACCAAATTGACTAATGTTAAGGTGTAGGGGAGACCAGTTTCTCCTGAAATAGACACGTGCTACACTATTTGCACATTTTTTCCATTTTTAAGCATTTTTGTTTTCTTTTCAATCTTGTCTTTGTAGTACCCGGTGGCATAGACTGTCGTTACAGCTGCTGTGAAGGAGCAGTGGGAACCCCTGGCTGCGAGACCTTTCAGGTATCTTGTTGCTTGCTAGTTAAACAGTTTTGGAGTGAAAGTGACAAAGGGGGTTTTTTAGCTTCGGTTTTAGAAGAATGCCCTGAATTTTTTTTATTTTCCTCCTTACCCCTCCACTGACTACCCCTTCACTTCTTTCTACTCCACCAAATAGTTCCATGTACATGATGGTCAGAGGGACAACGTTGGAGGCTTTGTGAAGACTTTTTCCAAGCCAGTTCCTAATAATGGGAACCCTGGTGTTTTTGCAGTTGATTGTGAAATGGTGAGAATCTGGAGGGAGGGGATACTAGACACTGTGTGCACAATTTTTAAAGCAAGTTGTATTTTTGGGGATTCATTTTAATATGGAACAAATACAGTGCTATCAGTCAATCCAAAATGTTGTTAAACCTGTAACTTGAATGCTTTACAAAGGAAAGGTGAGTGTGAACATTCTCAGGGGAATACATACAGGTATGTGTGCACAATTAGGCAACTATTAGTGTGCAGAATTATTATGCAACTAAAAGAAAAACAAATTTTCCCATCTGACTTGTGTTTTATTTTTTTTAAATCTGTTAAAGTGAGAATAACTCTAAATTTACAAAAACATTTCTGACATTTCAAAAAAAAAAAAAAAATCATTGACCAATATAGCCATCCTTTTTGTTCAATTACAGTCATAAGCCTTCCATTCATAGTGTCTCAGTTTCTTGATCTATTGACAACTTTTTGTGCAGCAACAACCACAGCCTCCCCCAGACTGTTCAGACTGGTGTTCTCTTCCTTCTCCATAAATCTGCCATTTTAAGGGCTTTCGGTCCGGTGAGGAAGGGGGCCATGTCATTTTTCTTTATCTTTAAGGCCTTTACTGGCTAGCCATGCAGTGGAGTACTTCGATGCATGTGATGGAGCGATGTCCTGCATAAAAATCTTGGTCTTCTAGAAAGATGCAGACTTTTTCTTCTAAACTGGCAGTAGGTTTGTGAGTTGATTTTTGAGTTCATCTTAAACCTGAAAAGGTCCAACTAGCACATCTTTAATAATACCATACCAGTACCCCACCTTCATCTTGCTGGCGTCAGAGTCGAAGTGGAGCTCTGTGCCCATCCATCAAGAGTCGCTCATCTCATCAGTCCATAAAACCTTTGAAAAAAATCTGTCTTCAGATATTTCTTGGCCCAGTCTTGACGTTTCAATTTGTATTGTTCAGTGGTGGTCAAGAACACCTTGTACTTCTGGGCACTCCCATATAGGAATGGAATATGACAGCACTGGAGGATAATGGGTTCCTGGTAACTTTTACGTTGTTGATTCTTCTCAAATCTTTGTCAGTTAATTTCGCGTTTTTTTTTTTCCCCCAACCCGTTTCTTGTGGCCATGTTGATGATCTGTGATCACACCCCAGTATCTGAACAATTTCAAGAGTCCTGCATCCCCCTGAAAGACTTTCTACAATTTTTGACTTTTTAGTGTCAAATTTTTTTTTTTGGCCCATTTTTTGCCTGAGGAAAACGAGCTGCCGAATTCTGCACACCTGGATATAGGGTGTTGATCTCCTTAGGCCACACCCTCCCTCATTACACAAATACACATCACCTGAAATGATTAAATTCCAATAACCAAGTTTGTACAGCTTAGATTCGGAATACATAAATACAAATGATATGGTCAAAATACACACTTGCATGATTGTGCACACCGTGTAGTTAAAGAATAATTTTGTTTTATTTTTCAATTTATATACCATGATTATTCCACTCGGGTCCCAATCTAGGTGGTTTGTTGTGTGGCAAAGCATTAGGAGTAAACCTTCATTTTTGCCATCCATTTTATAAAATGTTGTGTACTTGGTTTATTCTTGTAGCTAGCAGTGGGGCTAAAGGTGGCCAGGATTCCAGCATGAAACCAAAAGCTATAAAACTTACCCAAGGGTTTACCTCCAAGTCCCAAGGGTGTTGTCCGGTATTGCTCTGTGTCTTAAGATGTCGTCGTACTGTTTTACAATATGTATCTACCATTTTTAGGAAGGAAAAAGCAAAACCTCTGAGTCCTTTTAAAAGGAGACTGACTGTGTGCTTCACCTCACTACTAGTCTTCCTCTGTGGCAACCTTTCAGCCCCTGAAATGAAGTTTTCCTCCAGCATATACTCGTCACCTTGACAAATCCTCTCCAAGCACTGTTTGACATTATTGAATGTTGATACCCAGATGTGAATCCATCTGTCAACAGATGGACAATAACTGGGGAAAAAAAAAAATCGGATGGTAACTCAGTCTTTATGCTTTCATACGCAAGTTGTATACCCCGCTAAAAGGGGGGTAGGTGTAACATTGCTTAACAGCGCATAACGTCAATTAACAAAAACTTAGTCCAAGTATTACTGAGATTTCCAGTATTTTGTATCAACTGGTACTACCCACAGTTAATGACACTGACCGACATCTGTCCACAAATACACGGGGAAAATGTGCAGCCTGTGCTTTAGAGAGGCTGGAATGATGGCTCTGCACTACCACTCTGATAAAACATCGATACTAAACTTTGACCTAATTTAAAACTAAATATACCTGTAACATCTCTTCAGCTGTCTCTTGATTTCATGTGCTGTGCTGGCTCAGCTTTTCTAGCAATTGTAGTCGGACATTGAGGCATTTCATATTCAGAATGCAATGTTTACAAAATTGCAAATTGAACAAATTTCAGACAGGCGGGAATAAACTTTGTATGATTTCGGTATGTGTGCCTGCATTAAAGGTATGTGGGGGGTGGGACAATGTCAAAACTCCGCCCACAATTGCTGCGGAGAACAAGAAATGTATTCTTGCCTCAAGAAAAATAGTCTGAAGAATCTGAATTTCAAGCTTTCTCTTATTGATGCCTCATATGTGAAAGCTGTGGCGAGTCATGGGTGTTTAAGGCAGTTTTCATATTTGGATCCCGAACACTTTTTTTAGCCCCATTGAAGAACAGTTTCATGTGCTAAATTAATATAATCTAGGACTGAAGAAATTCTGTAACTTTTTAAATGTACTCTTTTTTTAAGACTGGTAGTATTCTTATAAATGTATTCTCCCTTCATCACTTTTTTGTTTTAGTGCTATACCACTCAAGGTCTTGAACTTGCAAGAGTTACAGTTGTAAACCCTGGGCTTCAAGTTGTATATGATACTTTTGTGAAAACTGATAATGAAGTCCTTGACTACAACACCAGGTAATTAAGGTAAAAGGTAATGAAGCCTTTGATAAGTAACTGCTGTTCTCAAAACTATTTAGTGTAGTTCTCGGTTAAAGCTGGAGGGTGCTAATGGGATCTGTTAATGGGGAACCATGGAAGATGTGTTAACCTAGATGCTGTATATGCACTCCAACTCTGTGTGGTGTATTGCAGTGAACAAGCACAGCTCACTGCAAAAGAGGAGTTTGCTGTTAACAAAATGCAAATGTCTTAAGTACTGCAGAAATTCTCTACCTATATATTAATATAATATCAAAATCCTAAGCCTAAAACGATTTTGTCACGCTTTAAAGTTTGACATATTCTGAAAAGAATGATATGTAGGTTTTAAAATAAGCCAGATTTAATGTGATGTTGGCTTTCAGATTCTTATTCTGTTTTTTTTTAATTATAAACTAAAAAATATAGAGCTCTTGTCTCACAAGACAAGACTTTGTGCCAAAAGATTTAACCACACACGGGGTCGGAAATAAGACAAAGAGTAGATGAGACAGACAGCTGCTGTACAGGCTTTTTAAATGTTTGCTTGATCAGCTGCTGCCGTGCTGTGCTTCAGGTGTGTGTGTTACCTCCTGTTTCCCATTGTATCACCATTTTAAGAGGGGGTTTCAGAGGAGCAACTTAATCTCCTTGGGGTGCGTTCAGCCCCCCTCGACGTGAGTGGCAGAGACATGAAGTGCAGGCCAGGGTGGTTGGTGAACGAAGCAAGCAGAGGGAAAAGCTCCCTAGTATTTACTTTTATTTACAGGTTTTAGTTCATCTGTTTTATGAAAAGATGTCTCCCTGTGACGAGTGGAATGAATCTGTTAAAGTAGCATTTAAATGTATGCCATGGAAAGAATGTAGGCCTGGCAATGTCACAATTCTATAATCCCAGTTTTAAGTGCTGTTTGAAGATGCTAGTCATTGTGGGTATGATGTCTTATTACCGGTACAAGTGTCTAATTCTCAAGGTATTGTTCAGTTTAATATATTTAGGCATAATACAAAGGGAATGGTGATTCAGAGGTGAATTTATAGCTCTAAGAAATCTCTCCTCTCTGCCTACATTGATTTTTAATTAGATTTTCTGGAGTCACTGAGGAAGACTTGAAGCAAGCCTCTTCAACAATCCGTGACGTTCAGGCTGTACTACTGAATCTGTTCAGTGCTGAAACAATCTTAATAGGTCATAGTTTTGAAAATGATCTATTTGCACTTAAGGTAGGTGTTTTTTCATTCTGCTGATGAAAAGGATTTGTTCAGAAGTGGAATATAAATTCTGTGTGAGCCTAACTGCTCTGTAGCAAGCTATCCAAGTGATTCTACCATTTTCATTTTAGATGATTGAAAACCCTCCTTAGACTTGGTATAAGAATCAAAATTAATCTGACATGTTTCACCACCAGTAACGGCGTACTGCACGAGAACGTGCAGTGAATACACTTGACGTGAGCATTCCTAGTTTTCAGACTTTCTCTGTACGTTTTTAACATTCGTTTGCTTAGAGGTTGATGCGCTTGCTGTTCCTGAGCAGCTCTTTTCTCTCCACCCTAGCGGCCCGCTGCTTCTTTCGCTGGCATCTTTTCGTGTTAAATGATTTAGTTTTTGTGTTGCAATTAGTACGTTTTCTTTAATTTTTCACTTAAGCTGGCACTTAAGTATTCAATCTGCCTCAAGAATGATTAGTGAAGGTGGTTGGGAATAAGAATGGTGCCCATGCACCACATGTCTGCCCTGCTGTGCGCTGCCAAGAGTTGATTCTACAATAAAATAAAGTTAGAGTAATAAAAATCGCCCCAAAAGTGGATACTAGATGTCACGTAATGCGTACTAAAGTCAATAGGTAAAACCGTTTGCGAGCTACAGGTGATTTAAAGTCCTGGACAGACAAATGAACAGCCACGGTAACGTATTATAGAAGATGGCATTTTTTTGTGTGTGCAAGCTCCCTGGGAATATCCTTTTATGATTGCAGCTCATACTTATCTATACCAATCTTTTCCCAGTAACCACAGATCTTAAGACCTAAATCTTATACAGGAAAAAAGGATTAATGACTTTAAAAGGCCGATTTTAGTCCTAATATTTATTGTAGTGTATAATACAGATACCACCGGAGAAGCCATGGACTAATACATTTCTTGTACTATTTCATTAGGGTGTTGGAAGAGTTGCAGACATTTTTCATAGCCACAGGCTTGATGGGATATGTTCCATGTGCTCCTCTTCAGGCTCCCCTGTTCCAATTACTAATTTGATTAAAGCCCAACTTTTACAATACTTATTGTCACAGCTGCCAAAATAACTTTCAGCAGGTCTTTGTACAAATGTATATATTCTAAACATCTGTGTCACAGATCATTTAGTACTTTTTTTTGAACTCTGGTCATTTCTCATTTGTCAAATGTCGTCATCTTCTGTATCCAATTGGTCCATCAAGCTCTTTTTTTTTTTTGTTCAGATCAGGGCTCTACAACTCCAGTCCTAGAGCACTGCAGTTGCTGCAGGTTTTCAATTGAACCCTTTTTTCTTAAATAGTGACTAGTTTTTCCTAATTAACTCTTGCCTTAATTAACAATCTTGCTATATAATACTCGTACTCCTTAATTAAATGTTCCTTTAATTAGCATCCAAACAATGAGATTCAAACTGAGCCAACACATGACCAGCAAAGTGTATTAACCATACAATATCTGAAAATTAAGGTAAAGGTCTTGGTGATGTTGATGTGTTGTGGTCTTAAAATTTGTCTGTGTACCTACACAAAGGAACATCAACAGTTTTGGAAGTTTCTGCCATGGCAGAATGAGAGCGGCAACAATCCAAGGAATCAATTGGTTTAACAATAGGAACTGGTTTCTAATTAAAGTTGTAGTTTGAGGCCCCAATTTAGCTGCTATTCTGTCTCCCCATTTTTGTTTGACTGCCATTTGTCCCGTGTGTGTGTGCAGGATTTGTTTCCTGCCTTGCGCCCTATGTTGGCTGGGATTGGCTCCAGCAGACCCCACCTAACCAACCGTGACCCTGTGTTAGGATATAGCATGTTGGATGATGGATGGGGAAAAATAGAAGCAATTTAGCAGACTGAATGCTAAAAGAAACCAGTCGATTTTAAAACGGAAGTGGGCAGATTCAGTCCTGGAGGGCTGCAGTGGTTGCAGGTTTTTGCTCCAACCCAGTTGCTTAAGGACTTATTGCTCATGTAACACTTCTGCTTCACTTTAGTTGTCTCGTTCATTAAGATTTTGAACCTTTATTGCTTATTTTAGTCTTGAACATCTGTAGTCTTGATTTTTTTAATCGCTCCCGACTAGTAATATGATACAAATGACAAAAGAAACCAACATTTCTCCATTTAGCTTGTTTCCATTTACACCTGTGTGTATTTATCATGCACTAATGGGCTTAATTAAATACTTGTAAGGAAAGTGAAGGAAAAGTGAAGCACTGAGAATTGTCAGTTTAAGACTTCAAATCATTTGGATGATATCCTTAGGAAAAAAAAATCTAGGATACGAAAATGACTTGACATGGCAAAGTTAAAGCACTAGCAAGCCATGAAATTAAATTGATAAGGATTGGGTTTTAATTAAGCAACTGGTTTGGAACAAAAACCTGCGACCCTCCAGGACCGAGTCTGCCCACCCGTGATTTTAAAATGAAGGAAAAGCCGCTAATTAACAGCAAATAGTGGTCACTAATTTATAAGGGCTGGAATGAAACTGCAGCCACAGTAGTTCTGCAGGACTGCAGTTGGAGACCCCTAGTTTCGATAGAGTAGTTGTAATATGTATTCTTTGCCACAACCTTTTTTTTTTTTTTAAATAAGTCTTTTGTCATGAGAAAAGGAAACCTAACCATTTCAGACTTTCTTAGAATATCGAAATTAAAGAGCTCACTAAACCATGAGATCCGTTTTAAGACTGGTTTGTTGGAATAAAATCCCTCCACCTCCGAGGTCCTAAAGAACTAAACATGAAAACCATCTCGCAATCCCAAATTGTAGAACCATGCTGCAAAACAATAGTGGTGGGGTATTTTGACATGGTCTGTATAGCTTTACTAGCCATGTGCGCCCAACTACGTTGCGTGTGTTAAGGTTGTCTGTGAACTGGGCCCTTCGTCACACAGTATTATGATTTTTTTATAAGGGAAACAAAATTACAAAAGAAAACCCTTGGATATTGATTCGATAGGAATGGCCTACTTGGAATCGCTGTCCGAATCGTAATTATGTGGTGGTGTAGGAACATTTCTGCTTCTGTCCGTTCACAGTCCGTGTCATTTTCACGATGCTGTCGTTTCCTCTCGCGATGTCTTCTCAACCTTTCTCCAATCTCGCAGGTTGCTTTGTGGCAATCCAAAGAGTAAGGCAATATACACGGAGCAATGGTTATAAAAGGGGGACACATAGGTATCCAGGCTCTTTAAAGCATAAATAGGGATCACTTCACTGACATGTGACAAGCCACAGTACAACTGTGAGACGCGCAGCACTCGCTGGCTACAATGTAACAATTTCTGGAATGTGCCGTTACGTTGTCATTTTACCCACTGTCTTTATTTCATTCATATGTTACGTAGGCACGTACCTTATCTTCGGCATTCTCTAACCAGGCCTCAGGAGCTAACCAGCGTAACACTGTCCACCACCCCTTTCGTTATTCCGGCACATTGTTGACATCCATGAGTAACAACAACGTACTAAACTGGAAGGTGGTCTATGCATGTGTGGAATTCGTGGACAAACAAAGATCAAGATCTAAATGAAGATTTCTTTAGTTAATTTAAAACAACAATTTGTTTAGTTTGAATGTCTGTGTCTTGAGGTGTGACTGGCGTACTACAGTCTTCAGTAGTATAAGCCTGGAGGAGATTCTGAATGCAATGCCTATGTTTTAGCGGTCTCTCTACTGCCATCTAGCGCTTCTAATTCATTCGTGGACAAACAAAGATCAAGATCCAAATGAAGATTTGGATATATATATGAGATAGACATGAATGAGATATTCAGAAGAACCCAGGCCTTGCATTAAATCACTTATTTACGGTAGAAGATGTGTTCAAGTCTGCTGTAAATATTAAGACTTAAGAACTTTAGCTTTGTCTTTTTTTTTTTTTTTTACACTTTGAGCTACCTTCATTGTATAAAAATGTGCACTAAAAATTTTTAGACTAAAATGAATGTATGAAGTAATGGTGACTGGCTCTTCGAAAAGAGGTAGCAGCCTTAAAAATCAATTGTAAGAACTGGTAGAAAATGTGGAGGCTCTTTTCATAGATATTAAAATAAGCTTGTATTGTTTGTTGACCTCTTGAATTGATTTTTCAGCTCCTTCACAGCACTGTTGTTGACACTTCTATTGTATTTCCACATCGGTTGGGCCTACCAAATAAAAGAGCACTTAGGACACTTATGGCAGAATACCTTAGACGAATCATACAAGAAAATGGTAGGTTATGTGATGTGTCATGTAAATGGGGCTGGGAGAGGAAGTCTTTAATGTACACATTTTGAAATGTAATATATGGAATTTTGTGTGTGTTTGTGTGTGTGTGTGTATATATGTATATAATTTTTTTTTTTATGCTGAAACAAGGAGTGTTCTTGTAGGCGGAGTGGTAGACTTGAGGCTAGGGATCTGCACTGGCAATCGGAGGGTTGCCGATTCGAATCCCGTAAATTCCAAAAGGGACTCTGCTCTGTTGGGCCCTTAACCTGCAATTGCTGATCGCTTTGAGTAGTGTGAAAAGCGCTAGATAAATGCAAAGAATAATAATTATTAAACATTCACCCTTGGAGAGTGGTTGATGGGACTTCTTACCATGTCAGTTAAAAATGAATTCTCTACATAGAACTACCCTAATGGATTCTAGCCCCTTCTGACTTTGGATTATTTTGTAGCATTGCTTTCTCAAAGTTATTTGAGACCAAATATTCTGCGTAATGTAGAAAATTTCAGTCTCGGTACTTGCCACTGATTTTAATCGTCAAATGCTACCATGAGTAGTGTTCTCCCCAAAAATAAAAAAAAATCCCCACCATCATCAAGTGCTAACTCAATGCTATGCCTTCCAGGTTGGTGGTGGTACTGCGGGGAAAATGAGTATTGAACGAGTCAACATTTTTTCTCAGTAAATATATTTTTAATGGGGCTGTTGACATTAAACTGTCACCATATGTCTGTAGCAACCTACGTAATCCACACCTACAACAAAATCAAAAGTCCTTAAAGTTGTGGATTGACACAAGGAATAAGTATTGAACACGTGTACTGAAATTTAATACCTAGTAGTGAAGCCTTTGTTAGTAATGACGTCTTCAAGACATCTTCTGCATGGAGAAACCAGTCGCCTGCATTACTTGAGTGTATTTTGCCCAAACTGTTTTTAAATCTTGAAGGTTCTGGGGCGCCTCTCTTATGAACTCTGATCTTCAGTTCTTTCCATTGGATTCAAGTCAGGTGATTGACTGGGCCATTCTCTGTGTTTTGGAATCCTTGTCTTGCTGAAATGTCCCCCCTCTTGTTTCATCTTCAGCATCCTGGTAGATGATAGTAGATTCTTATCAAGAATAGCCCAGTACATTTCTGCATTCATCTTTCCTTCAATTTTATATGACGTGTGCCAGCTCCATCCCATGATGTTCCCACTTATAGTGTTTTTGGGGGTGAAGATGTGCTGTGCCATTTTCTCCTCCAAACATGGTGTGTGCAGTGACATCCGAAGAGTTCAATTTTGCTCTCATCTGACCAGGCTCTATTCTCCCAGTATTCCATTGGCTTATCCAAATATTGTGCAGCAAACTTCAAACGAGCTTCAACGTGTTTTTTTGTTCAGCAGTGGAGTCTTGCGTGGATAGAGGTCATGGCGGTGCACTACATTACTACTTGTTTTCTTTGAAACAACTGGACCTTCTCATTCCAGATCTTTGTGAAGCTCTCGGGGAGTAGTCCTTGGCTCTTGGACAACTCTTCTGATTATTCTTTTGACTCCTCCGTCAAATCTTCCAAGGATCACCTGGTGGTGGCCGGTTTATGGTGAAATGATGTTCTTTCCACTTCCAGTGAGCACTGTTGGGGCCATAATCCAGAACATTCAGAAGTTTAGAAATAAGTCTGTAGCCAATTCCGTCAGTATATTTTTTGTAACAGTATGGTTTTGATGGTCTTGAGAGAGCTCATGAGATACTTGTGTGACACCTTGGGAATCCATCCATCCATTATCCAACTACTATATCCCAACTACAGGGTCACGGGTCTGCTGGAGCCAATCCCAGCCAACATTGGGCACAAGGCAGGAAACAAACCCTGGGCAGGGTACACACACACGGAACAATTTAGGATCACCAATGCACCGAACCTGCAGGTCTTTGGACTGTGGGAGGAAACCCACGCAGATGCGGGGATACTTCTATTTCCCCACCTCTTAAATGGCAGCCAAAAAAAAATGGTGAGACAGAATAGCCGCTAAATTGGGGCCTCAAACTACAACTATACAATACTACTATATATTTTAGGGGTAGTATAGTTTGTCCGAGTACACTTAACATCAATTTAAGCATTAGTGCAAATTAGCATATTTAGATTACATACACAGAAATACTCCTCCATCCATTATCCAACCCGCTATATCCTAACTACAGGGTCACTGCGGTCTTCTGGAACCAATCCCGGTCAACACAGGGTGCAAGACAGGAAACAAACCACGGGCAGGGCACCAGCCCACCGCAGCAACACACACTAAGGACAAGTAAGAATTGCCGATACACGTAACCTGCATGTCTTTGGACTGTGGGAGGAAACCCACGCAGACACGGGGAGAACATGCAAACTCCATGCAGGGAGGACCCGGGAAGCAAACCCGGGTCTCCTAACAGTGAGGCAGCAGCGCTACCCACTGTGCCACCGCGCCGCCCACCTTGGGGATGAGAAACCTTTTTATAGGACATTTAGTTAGGACTAAACCAGCTGATATTAATTTGCACTTAATTTTCCTTGCGTCATTCCACTTTATTACACAATTAAATTCATGGACTTTTTTTGATTGGGTTGTTACTGACATCTAATTTAAAATTTCATGATAATGGCCCCATTAGAAATATATTTACTGAGAAAAGCATTGAAGTATGCAATGCTTATTTCCCTGCTGTATGTTTTTGGACACTTAACCTGTTGTAGTATGAAGTTATTTTATTGATTGTGAATGGCCAAATCTCCTTAAGTGCAGCAGAAAGTCGAGTAAAGTAGATCATACATTTGTCTCGGTGTGAAATTTTACATGAGTTCAAATTTTAAATGGGAGGTAAACTTGACCTGAAAGAGATTGCAGTGTAATGTTCAACAGCTCTACAAAAATGTGATGTTTGGAAACTATTGAAAGTGCCTTGACTTTCAATCCAATGTTTCGGTGGAGACCTGTTCAAAAAATGGCATTTGGGTGTTTTGTTGCGAGTTATAAACTCCCCATAATGTAGTGAAAGATTCAGTAAAGTCAAGGGTGGGCCTAAACTGCCTCAAATGTCATGGCAAACTAAACTTTTTTTTTTTTTTGGTTAGTAATGTAGGAAAGGCTGCAAAGTGACACTAGGGTTAAAGAATGAAAATGGCCTTGTCATAAAGTTCTTCTACAATAAACAGGAGTGTGTAGAGGGGCATATCGCATAATGCCACTTTCTAGGCATTGCAGGCTTTGTCACCTCTTGTGGATGCTTGGCCAAGATTTGCATGCTCGTATGTCCTAACAAAAAAAACAAAAAAATTGTACAGTTTTCATACAGTAAAGCCAGAGGTGGTTGTGATAATGACATTTCCAAATGAGTGCACTAACCCAAATGGCCAGGAATTAATTTCATTCTGTTACCACCAGTTCAAGAGAAGGACTGGCTTTGGCATGAGATGCTTGAAGTCCAGTTAAAAAAGGTGAAGGAGTGAACAGAAGTTTTTACTACTCTTATTAAGATAAAAGACTTTAGTGTACTGTTCCTGAAAAATGTATAATTTAATGGGGACCGGGGTGTTTTTTTTTAAGTGGATTTTTGTAAAAGGTTTAAGTTGTCTCCCTGTAACAGCAAAAAATATCTTTTCAAGTTTTATCTCGCTTTGAATTTTCAGTGGGAGGTCACGACTCCAGTGAAGATGCTACAGCTTGTATGGAGCTGATGCTTTGGAAAGTAAAAGAAGACACAAAAGGAAAGCGCTGGTGACTTTTTTTTTTTTGACTCCTGCATATCTTCTTGAATGAAAATCTCTGCTGCCACTTCAGTGGCTCTCCAGCAACTGTGCATATATTGTGTGTGGAGGGGCTTTTTTTGGGGCGTTATTGCAGTTTAATATAAACTGTAGAAGGATTCCATAGTAAAATAACTTGACTATAAGCACTAGGTCTAGATTAGGTTAACTTTAATTTCAGATGTCTGATAAATTTAATACATTAGATACAACTGATGCCGTTAAAGACGTCGCCATGTAAACTGTTCATTAAAATACTGGAGTGCCTTGTGTGTGGGTTTTTTTTTGGGTTGGGAGGATACCCAAGCCTCACTTACACATCCCGGCCACAGTCCCACCCCAAAATATCACAATTTCAGCTCTACACACCAAACCCGACTGCCTCAGTTGCAGTTTTTAGAGAGGTGGTCATTTTCCCTTCAGTCAGTTCTTTAGAAAGCCACACAGCAGATCCTGACCCATCTCTTCCACATTCTAAAAGCTGTGCTCAAGCTGGTCTAAGCTGCCCCCTCCAAAAGTCAGTGGACGGTTAGCTACTCACTTTGTAGAGGGAATACAAATGCACTTGAAACAACTAGCTGAAGAGCAAAAGCCACTCATCTCCCTGCCAACGCGTTTGCTCAATACTCTCTGCCTTTAAGGTGTGGCCCTGCACTATTGTGTTTTACAGGATGATCTTCTGTTTGGTGTAATGTGTTGCTTTTGTGCTCTTGTCACCATCTGTTAATCAAAAATTAAAGTGGGTTTTCTTTCTATTGTCCTTGTGTCTTGACTGTTCCCACTCTTAAATTTGGGCTGGTGGCTACCTTGCTTCACCATCAAGTTTGTTATTTAGATGTAACTTTCAATGCCACCAGTAGATGGAGAGCTGATCTCAAAAGTCCTGTGGGTTAGCATCATTTATTATTTTTTTTTTTTTTGCATAATTTTGTTGAGCATCTGCTCAAGTTTGCCAATCCTAAAATTCTTAAAGTAACATTAAGCTGAGATTTGAAGTTCCTTAAACTGCTGCTGTCTACCCCATTCCTTCATCACTTACAGTCATATGAAAAAGTTTGTGAACCCCTCTCAGCCTGCATAATAATTGACTCGCCTTTCAACAAAAAGATAACAGTGGCTTGTCTTTCATTTCCTAGGAACATCTGAGCACTGCGGTGTTTTCCGAACAAAGATTTTTTAGTGACGCAGTATTTAGTTGTATGAAATTAAATCAAATGTGAAATCTGGCTGTGCACAAATGTGTGTCCCCTTGTCATTGAGCTGATCTGAATGCCTGTCACTGCTCAATGCTGATTACTTGATTGGATGAGCTCGTCAAGCCTTGAACGTCATAGACAGGAGTGTCCAATCATGAGTGGTCAAAGGTATTTAAGGTGGTCAATTACAAGTTGTGCTTCCTTCCCTTTGACTCTCCTCTGAAGAGTGACAGACAGCATGGGATCCTCAAAGCAACTCTCAAAAGATCTGAAAACAAAGATTGTTGAGTCTCCTGGTTTAGGGGAAGCGAACAAAAAGCCATCTCAGAGGTTTAAACTGTCAGTTTCAAGTGTAAGGAATGGAATCAGGAAATGGAAGGCCACAGGCACAGTTGCTGTTAAACCAACCCAGCAGGTCTGGCAGGCCAAGAGAAATACAGGAGCATCATATTGTAGCAACCGCAAGATAAACGCACGCGATTCCTACACTTCACAACCCAAAGGGAAGTGGATGATAAAAGAAGGTCAAAGCAGCATTACCATATTCGGTCCTCTGCCCCTCTTGTCCCCTATGTGCATCCTTATATAACTGGAAAAAAAAAATCTCACACAAAGGAAAGTGGGAATGAAAATATATTAACATTTACGTGCCCGGTGCCTGAGTGCTCATAGTGAATCCCTTTCCCAGACGCCTCCCCAGCCCAAATCCGAATCCCGGTTCGACGTAGACAATAAACAAAAGAAAATAATAATAAAAAATAATGTTCTCCGAAATGTCAAAAAAGAAAAATGTGCTTAATCCACCTATAAGGAAAATAAATCCTGCAGTTCAGTTCCTTCGGTGGAAACGGCTTCTCCTCGGACTATCACGAAGAAAATGCAAATTCCGAATCTGACTCACCAGACGGGAGCACCCGGAGAACACCAACCTGGCCTCTTCGGGATTCGTCACCGGATTATTTCTTCGGGGTGGCCACCCACAAATAGCAGACGTCCCTGGGTGAAGAAAGATCCAGAATGATCCTTTAAGCGTGGATAGTCACTCCTTGCCTTCAGCCTTTTCCTTCCTTCTTGATTCTTTTTTTCCCTCCTGCCTTGATCCGCCATTCCTCTTAAATAGGAAAATTTTCCCGCCGAAACATCCTTGCCCCTCTCAGTTGTTATGGCAACCTCACGCCGGCAACAGGCAGCTGGAATACTTACCGGGCGGGGTCCTCCCAGACTGAAACGTCACCAAAGGTGCCTAAGGGCTATTTACAAGCACCCTTCCAGCCAACCTAATAAAGTGACAAACAGTCCAGGAGGCCAACCCGACTGTCAAGTTATGTAGCTTTGCTACAATATGAAGAGGCAGGATTGTGAGAATGGTGACAGACAACCCACAGATCACCTCCAAAGACCTGCAAGAACATCTGGCTGCAGATGGTGTATCTGTACATCGTTCTACAATTCAGTGCAATTTGCACAAAGAACATCAGTATGGCAGGGTGATGAGAAAGAAGCCCTTAATGCACTCACACTACAAACCGAGTCGCTTGTTGTACGCCAATGCTCATTTAGACAAGCCAGATTCAAAGTGCTTTGGACTGATGAGATAAAAGTGGAGTTATTTGGTCAGAACAAAAAGTGCTTTGCATGGTGGAAGAAGAACACTGCATTCCAAGAAAAACACCTGCTACCTGCTGTCAAATGTGGTGGAGGTCCCATCATGCTGTGGGGCTGTGTGGCTAGTTCAGGGACTGGGGCCCTTGTCAAAGTCGAGGGTCGGATGAATTCAACCCAATATCAACAAATTCTTCAGGATAATGTTCAAGCAACAGTCACAAAGTTGAAGTTACGTAGCGGTTGGATATTCCAACAAGACGATGACTCAAAACACAGTTGGAAATCTACAAAGGCATTCATGCAGAGGGAGAAGTACAATGTTGTGGAATGGCCATCACAGTCCCCTGACTTGAATATCATCGAAAATCTATGGGATGATCTGAAGCAGGCTGTCCATCAAATTGAGATTTTGTATGAAGAATGGTCAGAAATACCTCCATCCAGAATCCCGATACTCATCAAAGGCTATAGGAGGCTCAACTAAGTATTGATGTCCTATCTCTGTTGGGGTGCCCACATTTATGCACCTGTCTAATTTTGTTACGATGCATATTAAATATTTTCTGTTAATCCAATCAACTTAATGTCACTGCTGAAATCCTACTGTTTCTATAAAGCACGTCAGATATTAAAAGGACGTTGCTACTTTGAAAGTTCTTTTTGTAAAAACTTGATTGATTTGTATGGATTGCAATAAAAGTAATAAAAATATAATAATAAAAAAAAAGAAACATGATCTACATTTTTCATGAAAAGGTAAGATTTTTTTTTGTTCTTGGCCATTACTATACACCACATGGGTTAAGTAAAATAAATATTTTTGGGGTGTAGTATTTCTTCATTGGCAGCTATACTTGGCTACTAATTAAGGAAGTGGTTAGAACTAAAACCTGTAGGCAAGGTGTATCCAGCAGGGGGCTTTCGCTCTCTTGTTGGAATGAGTTCTTTTGTAATGGCGGCGTGTTACATAACCCAAATCTATATAGATATCATTTTAAGAGGCCCTCCCTTAGTGATACGGCGGTAAGAAAGAAATCACATTGGAGAGGCCGGGCAATGTTCCAAGGCTTTATACTCTTTAATCATGTGCAGGCCCTCACTTAGGTGAATCAGGACATTCCAAACAAGTTAAAAAGAGGATACAGTTTCATGCCGAGTTTGACACACAAAAATAGTATACAATGGTCCTCACTCAGTGTGACTGCCCATTTCGCAGTTGTCCCTAATTGTCTTGTCTTAAAATGCTTGCCTAGCAGTTCTAAATGATGAGCCCTTGAGCTAAATCTGGCTCTATGTCAACAGTGCATGTGAGGAGAAAGAAAATTAGTAGCAAGGCTACGTAAGTTGACAGTCGGGTTGTCCTACTGGACTGTCCGTCATTTTACAATGTGGCTGGGAGGGTGTCCGTAAGTAGCCCTTCAGGCGCTTTTGATGACGACCCAGTGCTGGGAGGATCCCACCCGGTAAATATTCCTATTATTCCTAATATGCCTGTTTGCCGGCGTCATGTTTCCATAGCAACCAAGAGGGGAAAGGATGTTTAGGTGGGAAACTTTTTCTTTTTAAGGGGAATGGCAGATCAAGGAAGGGGGAGGAAAAAAAAGGAAGGAAAAGGCTGAAGGCAAGGAGGCGACTATCTACGCTCTAAGAATCGTTCGGGATCTTACTTCACCCAGGGACGTCTGGTATTTGTGGGTGGCCACCCCAAAGAAATAATCAGGTGACGAATCCCCGAGAAGTGCCCAGGTACTGGTGTTCTCCGGGTGCTCCCGTCTGGTGAGTCGGATTCATGAATGCATTTCTTCGTGATAGTCAGCGGAGAAGCCGTTTTGGCAGAGGACTATTGTGTTTCCTCATGCCATACGGTAGGAACTGAACTGCAGGGTTTCTCTCCTTACATGTATATATAATGTTAAATCTTTTTTTGCTTTCTCTGAGAACAGTTTATTTTTATTTTTTTTTTATTGTCTGTGTCAAACTGGGGGTTAGGATTTGGAAGTCTGGGGAGTGAGTCTGGGGAAGCGGTTCACTAATGAGCACTGAGGCATTCAATATATTTATCAGTTCCACTTTCTTTTGCGTGTGATTTTTTTGCCAGTTATTTAAGGGCGTGTATAGGGGGACAAGAGGGGCTGAGGACCGAATATGGTAATGCTATTTTATACTTCAAATATCGTCCACTTCCCTCTCGGGTTGTGAAGTGTGGAAATCGCGGTACCATATCCGGTGGTTGCTACAAAGTAGCTTTATAAGATACTAGCAGGAATACGGGAATCTATAACCGGTGAATTTCCCAAATGAAAGAAACCGAACATAGAAAAAAGAACAAAAGTTTTCTGATTGATATTTTATTGTTAGTTCCTCCACTCTGGATTCTGTCTGCTGTGAGATTTGAGACGCCCTTGAATTAGATGTTCTTGTGGCATCTGAAGTGGACCTTCCAATTCTAAGTCTTTTTATTTCGGTGGCATGGGTATATTAGCGAAAAGCAGGACAATTATAATGTGTTACATGGTATTACGTATGGAGTAAGCAGCACAGTGGGATGAATTTACGTTATTTACAATACCTCAGAAAGCGAACAAATAGCACCAGTCAGTCAGAAAGAGCAACGCTGAAATCATACTGTGAGTCGGAAACCAAACAAATAACACCACAAATACGGAAAGTCAGTGAGAAAGAGTAGCACTGAAGCCGTACTGGGAAAAATGGTGGGGAGGGGTGGTCCGTTTCTGAGGAGTGTCTGTGTTGAACTGTGATGCCACCTAACGGACATTGGCGATGGTAACTACAGAGAGAAGCGACATACAACCGGTGCCGCGTGTGGGGGAAATGATGAGTCTCTGTTCAAACTTGGTTGCATATAACGGACGTTGGCGAATGAAATACAGCACTATCAGTGCGTGTGGGAGTGTGACATGTGGAAACACGGGTGTGTGAGCTGGTCACCTGCACTGGGGCGTTCACGTTTTACATCCATATGGCAGTTCCCCTTCACCCGATCAAAGCAGTCGGCCTTCTCATAGTTGGACACTTCCGCCATCTCTTGGCAATTTAAAGCAACATGGGTAAAGAACGATGTACTGGGAGAACAGCTGCTGCTAGATGGCGCCGCCGTGAACGTCTTTTGCAATGTGCGGCCATCTTGTCGATGATAAGTATGGGGACGTGTGCTGAATGTTGTGTCGGTGAAAAGGTGCCCTGCGGTTCACCACAAACATTTTTCCCAACCAAACATACCCATGACCTCCTCCTGGTCACAAAGGAGCCCCATCCCTAGTTTGGTGGCGATCGGACGCCCGGTGCAGATTTGTATGGCAGACAAACAAACATACATACATACATTGACTGTGCTTTATATATTAGATATTTCCACAGAGTACAGTGACGTATTAAACATACGCTTATTACACAAGGTGGCCCACCATAGGAGACATTTATAACACTTGGCGGGAATTTGAGAATGAATATTAGCATATGCCAAAAGCAAAAAAATTATACACCAAAACAATCTGACTTGTACAACCTGGTGCATACATACAGTGGGATGCAAAAGTTTGGGCAACCTTGTTAATAGTCATAATTTTCCTGTATAAATCGTTGGTTGTTACGATAACAAATGTCAGTTAAATATATCATATAGGAGACACACACAGTGAGATTTGAGAAGTGAAATGAAGTTTATTGGATTTACAGAAAGTGTGCAATAATTGTTCAAACAAAATCAGGCAGGTGCATAAATTTGGGCACCACAAAAAGAAATGAAATCAATATTTAGTAGATCCGCCTTTTGCAGAAATTACAGCCTCTAAACGCTTCCTGTAGGTTCCAATGAGAGTCTGGATTGTGGTTGAAGGTATTTTGGACCATTCCTCTTTACAAAACATCTCGAGTTCATTCAGGTTTGATGGCTGCCGAGCATGGACAGTTCTCTTTAACTCACACCACAGATTTTCAATTCTATTCAGGTCTGGGGACTGAGATGGCCATTCCAGAACGTTGTACTTGTTCCTCTGCATGAACGCCTTAGTGGATTTTGAGCAGTGTTTCGGGTCGTTGTCTTGTTGAAAGATCCAGCCCCAGCTTTGTCACTGATTCCTGGACATTGGTCTCCAGAATCTGCTGATACTGAGTGGAATCCATGCGTCCCTCAACTTTGACAAGATTCCCAGTCCCTGCACTGGCCACACAGCCCCACAGCATGATGGAACCACCACCATATTTGACTGTAGGTAGCAGGTGTTTTTCTTGGAATGCTGTGTTCTTTTTCCTCCATGCATAACGCCCTTGTTATGCCCAAATAACTCCATTTTAGTTTCATCAGTCCACAGCACCTTATTCCAAAATGAAGCTGGCTTGTCCAAATGTGCTTGAGCAGACCTCAAGTGGCTCTGTTTGTGCTTCCTCTTCATCACTCTCGCATACAGCATCTCCTTGTGTAAAGTTCGCCGAATGGTTGAACGATGCCCAGTGACTCCATCTGCTGCAAGATGATGTTGTAGGTCTTTGGTGCTGGTCTGTGGGTTGACTCTGACTGTTCTCACCATTTGTCGCTTCTGTCTATCTGAAATCTTTCTTGGTCTGCCACTTCGAGCCTTAACTTGAACTGAGCCGGTGGTCTTCCATTTCCTCAATATGTTCCTAACTGTGGAAACAGACAGCTTCAATCTCTGGGACAGCTTTCTGTGTCCTTCCCCTAAACCATGATGGTGAACAATCTTTGTCTTCAGGTCATTTGAGAGTTGTTTTGTGACCCCATGTTGCTACTCTTCAGAGAAAATTAAAGGAGGAGGGAAACTTACAATTGACCCCCTTAAATACTCGGATTCACCTGTGTATGTAGGTCAGGGGTCACTGAGCTTACCAAGCCAATTGGAGTTCCAATAATTAGTTCGAAAAGTTTGGGAATCAATAAAATGACAACGGTGCCCAAATTTATGCACCTGCCTGATTTTGTTTGAACAATTATTACACACTTTCTGTAAATCCAATAAACTTCATTTCACTTCTCAAATATCACTGTGTGTGTCTCCTATATGATATATTTAACTGACATTTTCTATTGTAACAACCAACGATTTATACAGGAAAATAATGACTATTAACAAAGTTGCCCAAACTTTTGCATCCCACTGTATGTCTACACAATTTACTCTTTATAGACCACCATCACCTAGTAAATATGCGTATGTGCACATGCCTCCCAAAAACAACTATCTATGAAGAAGGCTCATCACCGTCATACAGATACAATCCTGATGCTGCAGAACTTCATCAGCTGGTGGAGCAGCCTCCATCCTGACACTCCGAGACCCTGCCACTTATATTCAAGAGTATCTGGCTACGCTCTTTAACTGAGGTCAGCCTTGGCATTATAGCGCCTCTCTTCTGTATTGTGGGGATCCAGGAAAGAAGTAAGGCGCCAGTGTCGGGGTGGGTAGCCACTATCACCTGGCACATGTATTGACATGATTGCTGTTACAATGAATAATACGGGCAATATGAAACACTGACGGCGCAGCCAGTTACCTTAATGCCAAGCCAGCCACCACGTGCAGCACCGTCACTTCAAAATAAATGAATCGCGGGTTGACTCAGGCCCCCTGAGCCACGACATTTTCCAGTCTCATCTTATCCTCACAGATGACTTGTGTGTCAGTGAAATGTCATTGCTTACATTTAACGAATGCAGCTTTTTTCTCGCTTGGTCCCCTTCTTGCAATACGAGTGCAGTCAATGGCTCTGATTACTTTAGTACACGGGTGTCGAACTCCGGATCTGGAGGGCCGCATTGACTCCTTGTTTTAAAGGATTCAGTCCTCTGAATGTATTCCTTTCTTCATTAAATGACAGCCAAACAGAAACGAGATGTTGAACGTGCCAACAGATGACCAGCTAAATTGGGATTTCAAACTCCAGCCAGTTTCACTGTCTCTTAATGAGAACCCAATTCTTGCTGTTAATTAAGCCCGTTATTTAATTCCTTGGCCTGTTGCTGCTCTCATTCTGCCACAGCAGACATTTCCAAAACTGTTGATTTTCTGTTTTTTCGAAGAACATCGCTAAAGAACAACCTTACTGAGACCTTCACCATCCTTTATTTTCAGATATTGTGTGATGGGCACAGGTGAGCTGGTCACATGGTGGCTTGATTTGTGTCGCATTATTGTTTGGCTGCTAATTAAGGAAAAAGTGACAACTAAGTTAATTAAAATTAAGGCAAAAGAAGTTAATTAGCAGCAAAAACTGGTCAGTAATGAAGAAGATGTAAACCTGCAGCCACTGCGGCCCACCAGGACTGGAGTTCGACACCCGTGCATTAAATAGATAGATAGATAGATAGATAGATAGATAGATAGATGATAGATAGATAGATACTTTATTAATCCCAAGGGGAAATTCCCATACTCCAGCAGCAGGATACTGATAAAAAACAATATTAAATTAAAGAGTGATGACAATGCAGGTATAACAGACAATAACTTTGTATAATGTTAACGTTTACCCCCCTGGGTGGAATTGAAGAGTCGCATAGTGTGGGGTCTCCTCAGTCTGTCAGTGCAGCAGGATGGTGACAGCAGTCTGTCTCTGAAGCTGCTCCTCTGTCTGGAGATGATCCTGTTCAGTGGATGCTGTGGATTCTCCATGATTGACAGGAGTCTGCTCAGCGCCCGTCGCTCTGCCACTGATGTCAAACTGTCCAGTTCCGTGCCTACAATAGAGCCTGCCTTCCTCACCAGTTTGTCAAGGCGTGAGGTGTCCCTCTTCTTTATGCTGCCTCCCCAGCACACCACCATGTAGAAGAGGGCGCTCGCCACAACCGTCTGGTAGAACATCTGCAGCATCTTATTGCAGATGTTGAAGGACGCCAGCCTTCTAATGAAGTCTAGTCAGCTCTGTCCTCTCTTACACAGATCATCAGTATTGGCAGTCCAGTCCAGTTTATCATCCAGCTGCACTCCCAGGTATTTATAGGTCTGCACCCTCTGCACAGTCACCTCTGATGATCATGGGGTCCATGAGGGGCCTGGGCCTCCTAAAATCCACCACCAGCTCCTTGGTTTTGCTGGTGTTCAGGTGTAGGTGGTTTGAGTCGCACCATTTAACAAAGTCCTTGATTAGGTTCCTATACTCCTCCTCCTGCCCACTCCTGATGCAGCCCACGATAGCAGTGTCATCAGTGAACTTTTGCACGTGGCAGGACTCTGAGTTGTATTGGAAGTCCGATGTATGTTGGCTGAACAGGACCATTGAAAGTCCAGTCCCCTGCGGCGCTCAGAGGGGACTGGGTGGTCTCATGGTCTGGAATCCCTACAGATTTTATTTTTTTCTCCAGCCGTCTGGAGTTTTTTTTTTGTTTTTTCTGTCCACCCTGGCCATTGGACCTTACTCTTATTCTATGTTAATTAATGTTGACTTATTTTATTGTCTTATTGTGTCTTTTATTTTTCTATTCTTTATTATGTAAAGCACTTTGAGCTACTGTGTATGAAAATGTGCTATAGAAATAAATGTTGTTGTTGTTGTTGTCCTGTGCTGCTGACCACAATGTCAGACCTGCAGTTCCTGGGATGCACATACTGAGGTCTGTCTCTAAGATAGTCCACGATCCATAGCACCAGTGTTTTTGTGTGTTAAAAATAAGTGCAAAGAAAATATAATGCAAACGTACTAATTAAAAATACTTTAAGTACTTCTGTGTACGTAATCTAAATATGCTAATTTGCACTAATACTTTAATTGATATTAAGTGTGCTCAGACAAAGTGTACTACCCCTAAAATATAGAAAAATGTGTTATTAGTGCATTACTTAATACTGTGCTATGCATGCTTTAAATATAAGTTCTATTTTGGTGTACTTTCATAGACTATTATTAAGTTCATTTTAAGTGTATTTTACTGCACTTCTGGGATATAATATACCAAACGTACGCTATATTTGAGTTGTAAATACATTTGAAGTATATCACAAATATGTTTTCAATGTATTATCCCGGCGGCGCAGTGGGTAGCGCTGCTGCCTAGCAGTTAGGATACTTGGCTTCGCTTCCCAGGTCCTCCCGGCGTGGAGTCTGCATGTTCTCCCCGTGTCTGCGTGGGTTTCCTCCCAAAGTCCAAAGACATGCAAGTTAGGTGCATTGGTGATCCTAAATTGTCCGTAGCGTGTGTGTGTGTGTGCCCTGCGGTGGACTGGCGCCCTGCCTGGGATTTGTTACTGCCTTGCACCCTGGGATTGGCTGCAGCAGACCCCTGTGACCCTGTAGTTAGGATATAGCGGGTTGGAAAATGGATGGATGTATTATTCCAGCATTTTGATTGAAATATAATATATTGGAAATATATTTATAAGTGTATTCACAATTCTCTAAAATGTGGATTCAAATATACTTTAAGTAGAAACAAAACACATTTATGAAAGTAGAGAAAAAAAGTGTACTTAAGCATATTTAAGCACATCTTAATCATGTCTCAAAATAGCACATTCAAGTACACTTAGTTATATTTTAAGTATATATTTAATTACACTAATGATATTGGATGGCATGGTGGTGTAGTGGGTAGCGCTGCTGCCTCGTAGTAAGGAGACCTGGTGTTCCAGACCACGAGACCGCCCAGTCCCCTCTGGGCATTCTACCTAACCTAAATGAAACAGTCCTCTTTGGATTTAGGGTTCTCATGGAAGGACCTAATGATGATGGTCACGTAGACTTCTGGCTTTTAGTCCATCAATGTTGGTGCATCATGATGCTTTGAGTAGGTAGTAGGTAGTAGTGGCACAGGCCACCACCACATAGAAAATGGAAAAAGAAACAGAAGAGAGAGTTGGGGTCAGTACGGATTTTAGAGCCACCATGAATAGTTATTATAATGAATTGAACATACAGAGTATCAGGATTAAGTTAAAGTGAAGTTATAAAAAGGCCATGTTAAAGTAATGTGTTTTCAGCAGTGTTTTAAACTGCTCTACTGTATCAGCCTGGTGAATTCCTATTGGCAGGCTATTCCAGATTTTAGGTGCCTAACAGCAGAAGGGCCGCCTCACCACTTCTTTTAAGTTTTGTTCTTGGAATTCTAAGGAGACACTCATTTGAGGATCTGAGGTTGCGATTTGGAATATAACGTGTCAGCCATTCCGATATATAAGATGAGGCGAGATTATTTAAGGCTTTATAAACCATAAGCAGTATTTTAAAGTCATTCCTGAATGACACAGGTAACCAGTGTAGTGGCATTAAAACTGGAGAGATGTGTTCAGATTTTCTTTTCCTAGTTAGGATTCTAGCAGCTGCATTCTGCACTCGTTGCAAGTGATTTATATCTTTTTTGGGTGGTCCTGAGAGGAGTGCGTTACAGTAATCTAGTCGACTGAAAACAAAAGTGTGAACTAATTTCTCAGCATCTTTCAATGATATAAGAGGTCTAACTTTACTTATGTTTCTTAAGTTAAAAAATGCTGTCTTAGTGGTCTGATGAATATGCGATTTAAAATTCAGATTACAGTCAACGGTTACCCCTAAATTGTTTACTTCCGTCTTAACTTTTAATCCTAGTGCATCAAGTTTATTTCTGATAACCTCATTGAATCCATTATTGCCAATTACTAAAATTTCAGTTTTCTCTTTATTTAACTTGAGAAAGTTACTATTCATCCATTCAGAAATACAAGTCAGACATTGTGTTAGTGAATCGAGAGAGTCGGAGTCATCAGGTGCTATAGATAAGTACAGCTGTGTGTCATCAGCATAGCTGTGGTAGCTCACGTTGTGTCCTGAGATAATCTGACCTAACGGAAGCATGTAGATTGAGAAGAGCAGCGGACCCAGGATAGAGCCTTGTGGAACACCATATCGGATATCATGTGTCTTTGAGATGTGATTACCACAACTCACAAAGAATTTTCTCCCTGCCAGGTAGGATTCAAACCAATTTAAGACACTGCCAGAGAGGCCCACCCATTGACTAAGGCGATTTCTAAGAATGTTGTGATCAATGGTGTCAAATGCAGCACTCAGATCTAAGAGGATGAGAACAGATAAATGGCCTCTGTCTGCATTGACCCGCAAGACATTTACTACTTTAACGAGTGCAGTTTCTGTGCTGTGATTTGTTCTGAAGCCTGACTGAAATTTATTTATAGTGTTTATTGATGATGTGACACAGGACAGAAGCAGCCGAATGAATTCTGAGGTGTTCAGAGACATACTGTCTGCTCAAATCCAGCTAAATGACTGGGCGGCGTTTCATGATACAGATGGACAATGACCCAAAACATACAGCCAAAGCAACCCAGGAGTTTATTAAAGCAAAGAAGTGAGCCACCTGATCTTAACCTAACTGAGAAGGCATTTCACTTGCTGAAGACTAAACTTCGGACAGAAAGGCCCACAAACAAACAGCAACTGAAAGCCGCTGCAGTAAAGGCCTGGCAGAGCATTAAAAAGAAGGACACCCAGCATCTGGTGATGTCCAGGAGTTCAAGACTTCAGGCTGGCATTGCCAGCAAAGGGTTTTCAACCAAGTATTAGAAATGAACATTTTATTTCCAGTTATTTAATTATCCAATTACTTTTGAGCCCCTGAAGTGAAGGGATTGTGTTAAACAAATGCTTTAGTTGCCTCACATTTTTATGCAATTGTTTTGTTCAACTCGCTGAATTAAAGCTGAAAGTCTGCACTTCAACTGCATCGGAGTTGTTTCATTTAAAATTCATTGTGTTGATGGACAGAACCAAAATGAGAAAAAAAGTTGTCTCTGTCCAAATATTTATGGACTTAATTGTAAGCGCCACACGCTGCTGAGAGTTGATTCTACAATAAAATAAAAAGAAGATTAACCTTGGAGGTCAATCATCGCCCCGAAAGCGGATAGTAGACGTCACGTAGTGTCTGTGTACCCAATTTCAAGTCAATCGGTCACACAGTTTGCAAGCTACGAGATGATTTAAAATCCTGGACAGACAAACGGACAGCCACGGTAGCGTATTATATAAGAAGAAGATATTTAGCTGTATAGCAAAAAGGGTTAAACGAATGAAAATTCATAATTTTACTGAAACAACTGAGACATTAGTTGTAGAGTTTGTCGTTGGACACTGAAGGAAAATGAACAGAATACCCAATGTGCTTACATGCTTTAAAAATAAACTTATTAACATTTGTACAGAATAACACAAAATGCACAGAGGTCTTCAATTGTCAATAATAAACATTTCTCCACGTAATTTCTAGGTACACCATATGGATGTACAAGCAGAGATATATATATATATATATATATATATATATATATATATATATATATATATATATATATATATATATATATATAAATATTTTAATTTACTTGCAACACAGCTAAGCAGTCCTATGGTGTTACATGAAGCAGCAGTGGATTAACAACGGCAGCCATCACTGAAAGGGAAAATAAAAACCTGTCAACAAAAGGTTGGATATTTTTATAAACAGCACATACTTTTTTAAAAAAATATATTCAGATTATTTGCTTAATACAACAGCCTAACTTTCAGTTAGAACATCATCTTCTACGTGTTGTATTGCTTCATATATGTAAAGTCCTCAAGTCCTCTCTTTGGGTCAGTCTTGCTTGACCACTTGCAGCTAAACATTGAATGTGTATGCAGATTATTTCACAGTTGGCAGCTATTAGAAATGTCTTGCAGGAGTCAAAATGTGCCACTGCTTTTACCGAATGAACTGCAAAAGTAAGAGCACAGGAGATCAAAAAGCCACAAATATTACTGCAGTTATCTCAGGATGTACAAAAGTAGACTGAGGTACCAACAGAGTGAAAGTGAGGAGATGCCATAGCCCAGCAGTTACAGTATATAATACACATTCAGCATTCACAGACTTGCAGGGGAAATTGGCTTAAAAGTCCAGGTGAGTTCAATTTGGTTGAATTTTTGGATTATTTTACAAAAAAAACTTTCATTTCATGTAAGCCTTTTTGTGCATGTACACTTGCAACATGAGAATATCTGTCCATGGCAGATTGGTCTTCCAAAACACACGGTAACTGGTGGAGGTGATTTTGTCTTTTAATCCTTATGCGACATTCCAATAATATTCCCATTTTTTTCTGTAGTCCAACAAAGATGTTGCCTTCTCCTGGAAGTGTCCCACAGATCACTTACAGCACCACCTTAGTTGTGTCTAATAAGGAAAAAAAAAAAGAAAAACTGTTAATGGGGGGCGGCACAGTGGCACAGTGGGTAGCGCCGCTGCCTTGTAGTAAGGAGTTCTGGGTTCAGGTTTGCTTCCCGGGTCCTCTCTGCGTGGAGTTTGCATATTCTCCCCGTGTCTGTGTGGGTTTCCTCCCACAGTCCAAAGACATGGATTGGCGATCCTAAATTGTCCCTGGGGGCGGCACGGTGGCACAGTGGGTAGCGCTGCTGCCTCGCAGTTAGGAGACCAGGGTTCGTTTCCCAGGTCCTCCCTGCGTGGAGTTTGCATGTTCTCCCCGTGTCTGTGTGGGTTTCCTCCCACAGTCCAAAGACATGGATTGGCGATTTTAAATTGGCCCTAGGGTGTGCTTGGTGTGTGGGTGTGTTTGTGTGTGTCCTGCGGTGGGTTGGCACCCTGCCCAGGATTGTGTTGGCTGGGATTGGCTCCAACAGACCCCCGTGATTGATTCAGCAGGTTGGAAAATGGATGGATGGATGAAAATTGTGCCTGGTGTGTGTGTGCGCGCCCTGCGGTCGGCTGGCGCCCTGCCCGGGGTTTGTTTCCTGCCTTGCACCCTGTGTTGGCTGGGATTGGCTCCAGCAGACCCCGTGACCCTGTAGTTAGGATTCAGCGGATTGGATACTGGATGGATGGATGAATATTTCAAATATTAAAAAATGTGTCGATTTAAATAGGTCTAAATATTTTCTATTGTCACTCTCTGATAGAGGTCCATAGTAAATGATCAAAAATCAAAGCTTACATCGTATTTGTAATTAATGACCTTAAAATAGGTCATTCACGTTGTGCTTATTTTTGACATTTGTCATTTGTAACCTTATGGGACTGGCTCTAAGAGGACTAGGATCACAAGTAAAAAATGAAATATATGATCATATTTGTGATTAGCAACATCAAAAGAGTGTACAACTACACTCCACGTTCCTATAATACCATTCCACATTTTTTTTCAAAGTTTTGTGAAAAGGGGTTATTGAGCCCTTGTACCTAATTAGAGGGTGAACCCTTGAGAGTGGTTGATGTGGCATGCACAACATCAAATCCTTCTGATAATTTTTCCGGAAGTCACCTATTGGTTAACTTTATCATAATTAGGTCAATTTTCAGCCCAAAAGAGGTCCAAAGATGGCCTAAAATGAGTTTTTGGGGGGCTTGAGGTCTTGCGTAACTGTTGTGTGCTGGGTGAGTGGGTGTGTGTGTGCGCCCTGTAGTGGGCTGGCGTCCTGCCCAGGGTTTGTTTCCTGCCTTGCGCCCTGTGCTGGCTGGCATTGGCTCCAGCAGACCCCCGTGACCCTGTAGTTAGGGTGTAGCGGGTTGGACAGTGACTGCCTAACTGACTGTTAATGGATGATTGCCTCCCTCCCAAGTATTGCTATGGACTCGCACCACAAAGCATTTCAGTTTCAGTCAGCCTTGAGCCAGTAACGTCTGGTTTCAGGAGTAGACTCCTTACTGAGAAAATCAGAGAAATAAATAAAGTTCTATCTAATGATTCTGGATTTTCTGACACTATCATTTATTGTAAAAATTTCAAACCTGCTCTCCATCCTGGCCTAAAGAAGCCAACAATTCACCCTAATAAACAGATAAGTGTCTCTCTGTTTATCCGGTTTCTATATCTTTGTCATTCCAATAGATGCCACATCACACATTTTAACTCTGCTCTTATGATTCCCATACAAAATGCCATATAACAGAGGCATATGCATTGCTAGGTGAACTGGAAACATTAACTCTGAGGTCTGCGTTGATTACTTAAGTTTCATCCCATCTTAGACAGGCAGCACAGCTAATTGTACCTTAAAACTTAAGATTTCTTAAACTTAAACCTGAAGTACCCAATGGAGAGTTACAATCTCTGTTGAACTACTTAGTCACAGACCCTCTACAACAGGGGTGTCGAACTCCAGGCCTGGTGGGCCGCAGTGTCAGCAGGTTTTCATTCTAACCCTTTTCCTAATCAGTGACTAATTAAATTCTTTCTCCCTTCATTTTAATAGCCCTGTTTTTAAGGATTCAGTGCTCTGAATTGATTGTTTTCTTCATTTAATGGCAGCCAAACAGAAATGAGAAACAAGCCAACAGATGGCCAGCTAAATTGGGGCTTCAAACTCCAACCAATTTCACTCCAACTAGATTTTTAATGAGAATCCCGTTCATTCTGTTAATTAAGTTTGTTTTTGAGCACCATCAAAACCGGAGAGATCAACTTTACTGAGACCTTTTTATTTTCAGTCTCTCTAACTCACCAAGAATAAAGAAATTGCTTTTTTATTTTATATTGGTTTCCGTTTCTTTGTGGTTCCCGACTTTCAGCGACCACATCTTTTACCCCCTGTAAGTTAATATGATCCTGCCTTGTGCCCTGTGTTGGCTGGGATTGGCTCCAGCAGACCCCCGTGACCCTGTATTCGGATTCAGCGGGTTAGAAAATGGATGGATGGATGAAGTTAATATGAAATAGAACTTTCCTGCTATAATCAGTAATACAGTGTTTTAATTGAGTCAGTTTGTGTATGGAATTAGTGGTTAGCATGGAAATGTTTCAACAAGAACGTTCCTTTCTTTGCTTTATCATTTTTGTGTCAACTGTTTCACTATGGGCTGCACGGTGGCGCAGTGGTAGCGCTGCTGCCTCGCAGTTAGAGACCGGGTTCGCTTCCCAGGTTCTCCCTGCGTGGAGTTTGCATGTTCTCCCGTGTCTGCGTGGGTTTCCTCCGGTACGGTTTCCTCCCACAATCCAAGAACATGCAGGTTAGGTGGATTGGCGATTCTAAATTGGCCCTAGTGTGTGCTTGGTGTGTGGGTGTGTTTGTGTGTGTCCTGCGGTGGGTTGGCACCCTGCCCAGGATTGGTTCCTGCCTTGTGCCCTGTGTTGGCTGGGATTGGCTCCAGCAGACCCCCGTGACCCCGTATTCGGATTCAGCGGGTTAGAAAATGGATGGATGGATGGATGTTTCACTATGAATTTTTGCTAAAGCTTTTAAAAACGAAGATATTTTGTCTGTGGAATCATTTCAATGCGTCAAAAGCTAACGTCAAACCCCATTTTGCCAAATAGAGCTGCTGAACTTCAGTCATTTTGGGTAAACGCAGCTACACACACCTTGATTCCCACTCCTTCCAGATTTAAGGTTGAGAGTTGAACTCTTAATGAAGTCAGATAAAACGTTTCACCATGATAGTCCTTTATTTCAGATTACCTTTTTTTGATTTAGCCGGCCTCTTCAGCCGAACAGTCGATGCCAGCGTATGTAAACTTCTCGTACAGTGTTGTGTTGACATAGGTCTGCAAAATGAGATGAAGAAAATGTTTATTTGTGAGCTATCAGACAAGAAAAAAATTGAATTACTAAGACTTTGAAATATGCCACAAAATGACCAGTGCACCGTTTTATCATTTGGTGTTGAGAAATACTAATAATTATATATTTTATTTTGCTTAGATACACATCAGATATTAAGATTTTTAATAGCCCGTTTATCAATTTACTAAAACTGCTTACTCCTAGTTTACATGCTAGAGTTTCCTTGAAATCTAATTCAGAAAAATAGAATTGATTCTACATTATTTTATAATGTTGAATTTTATGAGACTACTTTCTTGAACATACAATGGGACACAGATGTATAGGGTGGTCCAGATCTAATTATGCCATTTTCATTACGCTATAACTTATTAAGTTTATTACATAGAAAATCACCCAAAAAATCCTGGACCATCGAGAAGTGTGCGAACTGACGACATGAAGAATCGTCTTCGTGCCAAACTGGAATTGCGCAAAATTCAAAGTCATCCAGACGATCTGGATCTGCATAATTAGATGTGGACCACCCTGTGTTAGTTTAATATAAAGCTTATATGTCTCTTTAAAATGAGTCCAATAACAAATTGTACAAAGCAAAGAATATTTTCTAGTATGAAAGAATCATCAGTGGCAGAGTTGTTGTTTGAACTCAAAAGAATCCTAAAATGAAGTGAATGAGAATTGCAAATCCGTATCTGCATTTGTGCTTTAAACAGTAACGAGAAATTGGGGACGAGAGGTGAAAAAGAGAGTGCAGGCAGGGTGGAATGGGTGGAGAAGAGTGTCAGGAGTGATTTGTGACAGACGGGTACCAGCAAGAGTGAAAGGGAAGGTCTACAGGACAGCAATGAGACCAGCTATGTTATATGGGCTGGTGACGGTGGCACAAGAGACAGAGCTGGAGGTGCCAGAGTTAAAAATGGTGTGACGAGGATAGACAGGATTAGAAATGAGGACATTAGAGGATCAGCTCAGGTTGGGAGACAAAGTCAGAGAGGTGAGATTGTGTTGGTTTGGACATGTGAAGAGGAGAGATGAGGGGTATAATGAGAGAAGGGTGCTAAGGATAGAGCTGACAGGGAAGAGGAGAAGAGGAAGGCCTAAGAGAAGGTTTATGGATGTGGTGGGTGAGGACATGCAGGTGATGGGTGTAATAGAGCAAGATGATGAGAACAGAGAGATATGGAAGAAGATGATCCACTGTGGCAACCCCTAACGAGATCAGCTGAAAGAAGAAGTGGATTTGTGCTTTAAACATCTACCTGCAAAACATAGTACTGATGACATCACACACTTCCATTTAATCACCCATTACTAGTGTTTTCATGATTTAATTTTTTCCTAATTAATCACATGAATAGAAAGTTCACAGTATAAATGCATGGTTGAGCAATCTGCAGTAACTGCATGACGCTATTGAGTTTGAATGCATCAGCACACTTCATACCAGGTGGCATGGATCATTGACTATCTTACAGACAGACTGCAGTAAGTGTGTCTCAGGAACTGCAGGTCTGACATGGTGGTCAGCAGCACAGGAGTGCCGGAGGGGGACTGGACTTTCTCCGGTCCTGTTCAGCCAACATACATCGGACTTCCAATGCAACTCGGAGTCCTGCCACGTGTAAAAGTTCACTGATGACGCTGCTATCGTGGGCTGCATCAGGAGTGGGCAGGAGGAGGAGTATAGGAACCTCATCAAGGACTTTGTTAAATGGGGCGACTCAAACCACCTACAATTGAACACCACCAAAACCAAGAAACTGGTGGTGGATTTTAGGAGGCCCAGGCCCCTCATGGACCCCGTAATCATCAGAGGTGACTGTGCAGAGGGTACAGACCTATAAATACCTGGGAGTGCAGCTGGATGATAAACTGGACTGGACTGCCAATACTGATGTTCTGTGCAAGAAAGAACAGAGCCGACTATACTTCATTAGAAGGTTGACGTCCTTCAACATCAGCAATAAGATGCTGCAGATGTTCTATCAGACGGTTATACTGAGCGCCCTCTTCTACGCGGTGGTGTGCTGGAGAGGCAGCATAAAGAAGAGGGACGCCTCACACCTGGACAAACTGGTGAGGAAGGCAGGCTCTATTGTAGGCACGGAGCTGGACAGTTTGACATCCGTGGCAGAGCGACGGGCGCTGAGCAGACTCCTGTCAATCATGGAGAGTCCACTGCACCCACTGAACAGGATCATCTCCAGACAGAGGAGCAGCTTCAGTGACAGACTGCTGTCACCATCCTGCTCCACTGACAGACTGAGGAGACCCCACACTATGTGACTCTTCAGTTCCATCCGCTTAAACGTTAACAGTATACAAAGTTATTGTCTGTTATACCTGCATTGTCATCACTCTTTAATTTAATATTGTTCCTTATCAGTATGCTGCTGCTGGAGTATGTGAGTTTCCCCTTGGGATTAATAAAGTGTCTATCTATCTCTATCATCACTTAAGGAATATTTCCAGCACCTTGATGAATCCGGCACTTCAAAGGAAAATGTGGGTCCCACCCAATCCTGGATAATAATATCAATCCTGCTTAACACATTTTAGGGAGACAGGTTGACCACAAGACAGAAACCAGTCTTGGACAAAGTATGGTAGCTGATAGATGTACTGTATGTAAATAAGTGGCCTCTAAGTGTATTTGCAATATAGTATGTTTGTCTTACAAATAGAGGATCATATTATTTGAATACAGGGATTAAAATCTACTTCGGAATCACATACCTTTCTCTCTTCTAGCATTCTATTCAGTGATAACAGGATCTGTGCAAATGATGGCCGTTCATACGGCTTCTCACGCCAGCACTGCTTCATCAAGTCAAACCTTTCAATTCAATAAAGATATCAGTAGAGACAATCTATAACAACACCACGTGTATCTAGTTCTATTCGTTACAATAAGTGAAAAATAACAAGCTCATTATGTTTTGATCATTTTACTTTGACTTTTATTTATTTTAAATCATGCATCCAATAAAATGTGTAATGGGTTCAGGACGTACTCAGACCCCTTCACTTTTTTCACATTTCACTATGTAAAATCACTGGCTTTCATTTTTTTACCTCATCAAGCAACACTCCAGAATGACAAGGACAGGATTTTAAAAAATTGAATATGTTTTTGCAAGTTAATTAAAATTAGAAGGAGTGAATAGTCTATTTCCGTTTGTACGCTTGGTTTGTTTTTAACTTACACCTCATCATCACAATTCAGGGGTTTCTCCAGTCGGTTTCCTTGAGGCAGCTTCTCATACAGTTCAGCACAGGTCATCCCACAGTAAGGTGTGCCACCTTGAATCAGACAGTTACAGAGCAATGCGATTAATGAAATACAAAGTGAAACAAATTAGAACACACTACACTGTGTGTGCCAGCCTGAGCAGTCAAATGAGAGCACCTTTTAAAATGCTGCCTGTTATTCAATTTATTTAATTTCATGGGTTCCTTAAAAGAAAGTTATGTCTTGAGACATACCAACCACCCAGTCAAATAAACCTTAAATGTTCCAAATCGGTTTGTCACAGTTTAATGGATGTATTGTCTCCGTGTGGTGTTATGTGTCCACAGCTCGCTCAGCAAAGGCCGTTGGAATAAATAATCACCGCGCTTAGTGAGGGTTCGTGGTGGCCATGGGGCGATCTGCGGTGTGGGCATTTCTCACCTAGTGCACAGGTGAGGGACTGCCCACATCCGTGATTGTTCCTGTGGCTAATGTGCTGCAGCTGCTATGGCCCCCCAAATATATAAGAAACGCGAGTCAGTTAAGAAGGAGATTAAGAGATGAGAAAAAACGAAAAGAGAAGGAAACGGAGGAAGCAGTAACGAGAGAGAGAGAGACAGACAGACAGCGCGTGGGCGAGCGAACAAGCACTCACGGGCAGCTGCAAGGATGCCTGGGTGTTAGGCTGACACCCAGGAGCTGAAGCATTAGGTAGCGGGAGTGACCAGCGAAGGGCGACTGGCCGTAGAAGACCGGAAAGGCAGCGGGAGTCGCGAGACTTGGAGTTGCAGTCCTTGGTGTGGGAGTCCTGGAAACTAAGGAGTCCAAGTCTCAGGCCTGGGATGGGTGCCAGACCGAAGCCAGGATCGGGAGGTCTCCAGACCTGTGTTTGTGTGTAGATAAGGGCAGTTGCAGAGAGAGTGTCACCTGCTGCAAAGCCCAAGTGGGAGAAGCAGGTGAGACGCTAACAAAGAACAAGCACCGAGCTTGTCATTTGTTTTTAAAGACTGCTTCATATAGAACGTTTTATCTATTATCTATTATTTATTGATTTGTTTTTGTTTTATCTCCACGTTTCTTTTATTGGATTATTTATTTGAACAGTTTTGAACTTTGTGGACACTTTGTTTTTTTTGTTGACTATTTTAATAAAAGCCCTTTTTTGAACCATCCCCTTGCTCACTTGTTATTGCCTCCACTGTCTAGATCATCGGTGACATTACCGACGGTGTTGGGTTCAAGGGCATCCTAACAGCGGATGGGAGTATGGAGCAGAACCTGCATCGTCACACTCCGTCTTTGCCTGTATTGCAAAATCAACTGCTCAAGATGTTTACTTAATCTAACCAGCATTTACAATTTCAAATGAGTGGATTTCAATATAAAAGGTTAACCGGCAACTGTTGAAGATGTTTAAAATTTCTATATTCACAGAATACACTTAAAATGTACAGATATACTCCTTTCCACTTTGCCCCATTTATGTTTTATAAAGTAACATGATTTAGGATGTTCGTCATGTTGTCCTGTTTCTCAATAATAAGAGTTTAGGCAGAACAAGATGTTTAAATGATCTATGAGACAAGCTGAAAGGCAATAACATACAGTGGCATGCAAAAGTTTGGGCAACCTTGTTAATAGTCATTATTTTCCTGTATAAATCGTTGGTTGTTATGATAAAAAATGTCAGTTAAATCTATCATATAGGAGACACACACAGTGAGATTTGAGAAGTGAAATGAAGTTTATTGGATTTACAGAAAGTGTGCAATAATTGTTCAAACAAAATCAGGCAGGTGCATAAATTTGGGCACCGTTGTCATTTTATTGATTCCCAAACTTTTAGAACTAATTATTGGAACTCCAATTGGCTTGGTAAGCTCAGTGACCCCTGACCTACATACACAGGTGAATCCGAGTATTTAAGGGGGTCAATTGTAAGTTTCCCTCCTCCTTTAATTTTCTCTGAAGAGTAGCAACATGGGGTCACAAAACAACTCTCAAAGGACCTGAAGACAAAGATTGTTCACCATCATGGTTTAGGGGAAGGATACAGAAAGCTGTCCCAGAGATTGAAGCTGTCTGTTTCCACAGTTAGGAACATATTGAGGAAATGGAAGACCACCGGCTCAGTTCAAGTTAAGGCTCGAAGTGGCAGACCAAGAAAGATTTCGGATAGACAGAAGCGACGAATGGTGAGAACAGTCAGAGTCAACCCACAGACCAGCACCAAAGACCTACAACATCATCTTGCAGCAGATGGAGTCACTGTGCATCGTTCAACCATTGCGACTTTACACAAGGAGATGCTGTATGCGAGAGTGATGCAGAGGAAGCACAAACAGAGCCGCTTGAGGTCTGCTCAAGCACATTTGGACAAGCCAGCTTCATTTTGGAATAAGGTGCTGTGGACTGATGAAACTAAAATGGAGTTATTTGGGCATAACAAGGGCGTTATGCATGGAGGAAAAAGAACACAGCATTCCAAGAAAAACACCTGCTACCTACAGTAAAATATGGTGGTGGTTCCATCATGCTGTGGGGCTGTGTGGCCAGTGCAGGGACTGGGAATCTTGTCAAAGTTGAGGGACGCATGGATTCCACTCAGTATCAGCAGATTCTGGAGACCAATGTCCAGGAATCAGTGACAAAGCTGAAGCTGCGGCGGGGCTGGATCTTTCAACAAGACAACGACCGAAACACTGCTCAAAATCCACTAAGGCATTCATGCAGAGGAACAAGTACAACGTTCTGGAATGGCCATCTCAGTCCCCAGACCTGAATAGAATTGAAAATCTGTGGTGTGAGTTAAAGAGAGCTGTCCATGCTCGGAAGCCATCAAACCTGAATGAACTAGAGATGTTTTGTAAAGAGGAATGGTCCAAAATACCTTCAACCACAATCCAGACTCTCATTGGAACCTACAGGAAGCGTTTAGAGGCTGTAATTTCTGCAAAAGGCGGATCTACTAAATATTGATTTCATTTCTTTTTTGTGGTGCCCAAATTTATGCACCTGCCTGATTTTGTTTGAGCAATTATTGCACACTTTCTGTAAATCCAATAAACTTCATTTCACTTCTCAAATATCACTGTGTGTGTCTCCTATATGATATATTTAACTGACATTTTTTATCGTAACAACCAACGATTTATACAGGAAAATAATGACTAGTAACAAGGTTGCCCAAACTTTTGCATCCCACTGTATGTATGCTGCATTTTTTATGTAATTGGCAATTTAATCATTTGTTAAAAACTGAGATTAGAAGAGGTAAGACTGCTATATGTCACCATAGACCTCATTAACAACAGAATGCAGAGCTATTGCAAAGGCACTAATATAACTTTCTAGTGGCTTTCTAGTAGTATGTAAATTCGTTGTTACACGAATTCAATAAAGTAATAATCAATAAAAAACTCAATCATTAAACCACCCCTGAGGTCTGATAGCCATAATGACAAACTATCACCCTAAAAGAAAAGGTCAGGCATTTGTAAAATGGTTGGTCTCTCAAAGGATATCAAGTAGGACCTATCATGGTGTCCTTGGCTATGACTGCAGGGCCACCAAGTGGCACTAGATGGAGCTCTGCAAAGTGCAGATTGGTCTGAATCAGTGTTTGTCATCTACTGAGTTGGGGGCTGCTACCAGTGGGACGTGAGCTGCTGTTGTTTATATCGGTAGTGTGTTGCTGGGGGGTCTCTAAATTGGTCAACGCAGGTCGCTGCTCTGACAATCTCACTTGATCACTGTCCCTTATAAAAAGTCTTCAAAACAGTCAAATTTGCAGCATGTCTTAATCCTTCAAGTCCATACCTAGCAAATGTTATCGTGCACCATTCTTCAACAGATGAAAATAAATTGGATATACATTATAAAAAATGATTGGCATGAACAACAATTAATTTAAATGTGAGTGATTGAGAGGGAGGTCAGTGGAATGGTGGGAGTGAGGGAGATGGGTGAGTTTAAATACTTGGGATCAGCAGTACAGAGTAATGGGGATTGTGGAAGAGAAGTGAAGAAGAGAGTACAGGCAAGGAAGAGTGTCAGGAGTGACTTGTGACAGACGGGTATCAGCAAGAGTGACAGGGAAGGTCTACAGGACGGTAGTGAGACCAGCTGTGTTATATGGGCTGGAGACGGTGGCACAGGAGACAGAGCTGGAGGTGGCAGAGTTAAAGATGTTAAGATTTGCTTTGGGTGAGACGAGAATGGACAGAATTAGAAATTAGGACATTAGAAGGTCAGCTCAAGTTGGACGGCTGGGAGACAAAGTCAGAGAGGTGAGATTGTGTTGGTTTGGACATGTGCAGAGGAGAGATGCTGGGTATATTGGGAGAAGGGTGCTAAGGATAGAGCTGACAGGGAAGAGGAGAAGAGGAAGGCCTAAGAGAAGGTTTATGGATGTGGTGAGGGAGGACATGCAGGTGATGGGTGTGACAGAGCAAGATGATGAGGACAGAAGGATACAGAAAAAGATGATCCGCTGTGGCAACCCTTAACGAGAATAGCCAAGAAAAGGAGATGAATGGCATCAACAACACTAGACTTTATAAAATCAACCATAGTCTCAAGATTGATTGATTATGGCTGAACATGTTACTTACCTAAGCTTACAATCTCCCATAGAAGTATACCAAAGGACCAACTGGGAAAAAGAGAAATGGAAATGAGATCATTACATATTCTGATAGTCTTCTAGTTCTAACCCTAACCCTAATTCAGGAGTGTAGGAAGCCAGAAAATATCCCAGTAACACCTGGTGTACGACAGGGCACACGCACACCCACACAATCAAAAGTCAGACTAATTTAAAGTCAACAATTAACCTAAATTAAAGTGTTACTTTGGGGATGTAATCAGAGGAGACCAGCAAAACTTGACAAACTCCACAGAGACAGTAAAAGGCAGCAGTGCTAGCCGCTGTGTTACACTACGATGTGATGATTATGAATACAGTTAATATTCAGCTAATCTCCTTCCATTATCAGACTAAAATTCAAAAATAATATACTTTTAATAAAAACTCAATATGGGGAGGGTTACACCAGGAAGAGCATCCGGTGTAAAATTTAGCCAAATGCATATGCGGACAGATGGTCCACTGTAGCAGTCCCTAATGGAAGCAGCCAAAAGAAGAAGGAGAAGAATAAAATAAGCAATATTTAATAAGCAAAGAAACCCAAAATATTAAAGGAAAGAGCTAAACAACTAAGACAATCCCAAATAAAAAAAAACAAGTCGTCATAACCAAAAAAAAAAAAGAAATGATGAAAGCAAGAGCCAAAGGCCTGAACCAGAAAATTAAACAAAACTGGTTCACAAAACTCATAAAGGCAATCATAGAAGGCAACCACATAACAAAAAGAAGGAGTTAAGTAATGTCTCAGCAAGGAACTGAGGCAACAGCTGGATATAGTGTAAATGATAGAGGATGCCATCATCTACATGCTACACCGATCCCTCTCCTACTTGGACAGAGGCAGTGGTGCTCTAAGAATTATGTTTCTGGACTTCTCTAGCTCCTTCAACGGCATCCAACCTCTGCTCCTTAGGGACAAGCTGACTGAGATGGGAGTAGATTCACACCTGGTGGCCTGGATCGTGGACTATCTTACAGACAGACCTCAGTATGTGCGTCTCGGGAACTGCAGGTCTGACATTGTGGTCAGCAGCACAGGAGCGCCGCAGGGACTGGACTTTCTCCGGTCCTGTTCAGCCAACATACATCAGACGTCTAATACAACTCGGAGTCCTACCACGTGCAAAAGTTCACTGATGACACTGCTATGGTGGGCTGCATCAGGAGTGGGCAGGAGGAGGAGTACAGGAACCTCATCAAGGACTTTGTTAAATGGTGCGACTCAAACCACCTACACCTGAACACCAGCAAAACCAAGGAGCTGGTGGTGGATTTTAGGAAGCCCAGGCCCCTCATAGACCCTGTTATCATCAGAGGTGAGTGTGCAGAGGGTGCAGACCTTTAAATACCTGGGAGTGCAGCTGGATGATAAATTGGACTGGACTGCCAATACTGATGCTCTATGTAAGAAAGGTCAGAGCCGACTATACTTTCTTAGAAGGTTGACGTCCTTCAACATCTGCAATAAGATGCTGCAGATGTTCTACCAGACGGTTGTGGCGAGCGCCCTCTTCTACGCAGTGGTGTGCTGAGGAGGCAACATAAAGATGAAGGACGCCTCACGCCTGGACAAACTTGTTAAGAAGGCAGGCTCTATTGTAGGCACGGAGTTGGGCAGTCTGACATCCAAGGCAGAGCGACGGGCACTGAGCAGGCTCCTGCCAATCATGGAGAATCCACTGCATCCACTGAACAGGATCATCTCCAGACAGAGGAGCAGCTTCTGCGACAGACTGCTGTCACCATCCTGCTCCACTGACAGACTGAGGAGACCCCACACTATGCGACTCTTCAATTCCTCCCGGAATTGTCTGCTATACCTGCATTGTTATCAAAATTTAATTTAATATTGTTTTTTAGCAGTATACTGCTGCTGAATTATGTGAATTTCCCCTTGGGATTAATAAAGTATCTATCTATCTATCTATCTATCTATCTATCTATCTATCTATCTATCTATCTATCTATCTATCTATCTATCTAAAAAGGACTCATCAGATAACGCCCTAAATAGAAGTTTGAGCAGAAAGGATCTTGGGCAAAATTACAGACGAAACCCAAAGCAAACAAGCAGGCAGTGTGGTGTGGGAGTTAAAGCTTTGGACTTCACCTGCGATTGTAGGTTCAAATCCTGCTATGCCATGAGCAGCTCACTTTACCTGTCTGTGCTCCAACTGGAAAAATGAACGAAATGTAACCTGTCTGATATATTTCAGCTAGGGTTCCTCCCTTAGCTGGTGTTAAAATTTATTTTTAATGTCACTTTATCCATTTTTGATTCTTTTGTATATTTTAATAGTGTTTCTGGTGCTAATTAGCTGCATTGTTCTGTGTTTTTTATTAGTTTTGTGTATTGTTTCATTTTAGTGTGTCTGCGCTTGTTCTCTTATATTCCATGTATCTTGTGGGTGGCTCCCTAAGTGACGGGGCCACCTGACTAACCCCGTCAAGAGGCGGCTGTGGAAATCCCACAATCCCTTGCGATTCACTGAATGTGACTTTCTTTTTGTGGATATTCTGTGTTTTATGTGTAATTAATGGATTTTTTACCTTATGCTTTGTTTTTGACTTTGTCTTCTGCAGTTGTGTATTGTGACAAGTTTGCCTTGGATTGCCACATTGTTTCAGGTAGCTCCTGTTGCCTTTGTGCCTTTCTGAGCTTATTTTCTCATTGAGCTCATCTTCTGTTTATAAAGATCCCATGTTGCCCTTTCCTGCCTAGCTGGGTTTGATAGTTTCCCCCAACACCCAGTGGGCGATAGATAGATAGATAGATAGATAGATAGATAGATAGATAGATAGATAGATAGATAGATAGATAGATAGATAGATAGATAGATAGATATGAAAGGCACTATATAACAGATAGATAGATAGATAGATAGATAGATAGATAGATAGATAGATATGAAAGGCACTATATAACAGATAGATAGATAGATAGATAGATAGATAGATAGATAGATAGATAGATATGAAAGGCACTATATAACAGATAGATAGATAGATAGATAGATAGATAGATAGATAGATAGATAGATAGATATGAAAGGCACTATATAACAGATAGATAGATAGATAGATAGATAGATAGATAGATAGATAGATAGATAGATAGATAGGATATTTTATTAATCCCTAACCCTAATTCATATTGTTTGTCATTTTTGGGACTTATTGGGCTTACAAATCCCAAGTTAATGACACAATTGTTGTAAGTCAGCCAAATAAAATGTAATAATTTAATAACAGGGGAGCATGGGAAAACTGACAAATTTTCAAAAAAAAGAAAACTATAACAAAAAGGAGGTGCAATCTTAAGTATGAATATGTAATTGTGTCAAGTCAGTGAAGTGTGTTCACATTATGTGGATAACTAGCATTGTATTAGTTTTGTTTGGGCATTTGTAGAAAAAAACGTGATCTTGTCTCCGTACAATATGTTATTTTGTATTTCTCCAGAAAGCATGACAGCTGTAATTACAGTAGACTTCATAAAGGCGGTCTACAATTAAGGTTTCTGCAAAAATACTTATAACCTTTCCTATTCATCGTGACATAGTTCAGCAAAATTTTCTTTTAGTAAGAAATATCTAAAAATGTTCAAAGCCATGAGCAGACAAAACATTTACAAATCCATTCTTTCTACACATGTTTATGATTGTGGTTCTCAATTATTATTATATGATGATGGAAATGATACAAAAAAAGGATTTGACCCAAAAGTATATCTTTGGGGATTAGCAGAATATGACCTGCACTTCTTTTGAAAGGTTTGCGTTCTGATTAAAACAGCTGCGTACTTACACATCACTATTAGTTGTGTAGACACTGTAATTCAAAGACTCGATCGCCATCCATCGAACTGGTAGCCGTCCCTGTGGAAGAGGCAAGATTATCGAAATTGTTGTCTATAGCAACTTAAATGATAACTTCTATATAACTGCAAACTGTACTGCTGTATTTATATATAAATTAGAAACAGAATGACTACAACCTGTGCAAATTTGTTTTTCCATTATGGGTTTTCCACTACAGATTTTATATAGAGGGCCAGAATGAGCTTTACTTTCATCTACCTGTTTTCACATATAATGAGTATAATACTCTTGCTGTCTAAGTTTTGTACAGTTGTGCTTGAAAGTTTGTGAATCCTTTAGAATTTTCTATATTTCTGCATAAATATGACCTAAAACATCATTAGATTTTCATTCAAGTCCTAAAAGTAGATAAAGAGAAACCAGTTAAACAAATGAGACAAAAATATTATACTTGGTCATTTATTTATTAAAGGAAAATGATCGAATATTACATATCTGTGAGTGGCAACAGTATGTGACCCTTTGCTTTCAGTGTCTGGTGTGACCCCCCAATAACTGCAACTAAACGTTTCCGGTAACTTCTGATCATTCCTGCACACGGCTTGGAGGAATTTTAGCCCATTCCTCCGTACAGAACAGCTTCAACTCTGGGATGTTGGTGGGTTTCCTCACATGAACTGCTCACTTCAAGTCCTTCCACAACATTTCCATTGGATTAAGGTCAGGACTTTGACTTGGCCATTCCAGAACATTCACTTTATTCTTCTCTAACCATTCTTTGGTAGAACGACTTGTATGCTTAGGGTCGTTGTCTTGCTGCATGATCCACCTTCTCTTGAGATTCAGTTCATGGACAGATGTCCTGACATTTTCCTTTTGAATTCTCTGATATAATTCAGAATTCATTGTTCCATCAATGAAGGCAAGCCGTCCTGGCCCAGATGCAGCAAAACAGGCCCAAACCATGATACTACCACCACCATGTTTCTCAGATGGGATGAGGTTCTTATGCTGGAATGCAGTGTTTTCCTGTCTCCAAACATAACGCTTTTCATTTAAACCAAAAAGTTCTATTTTGGTCTCATCCGACCACAAAACATCCTTCCAATAGCCTTCTGGTTTGTCCATGTGATCTTTAGCAAACTGCAGACGAGCAGCAATGTTTTTTTGGAGAGCAGTGGCTTTCTTCTTGCAACCCTGCCATGCACACCATTGTTGTTCAGCGTTCTCCTGATGGTGGACTCATGAACATGAACATTAGCCAATGTGAGAGAGGCCTTCAGTTGCTTAGAAGTTACCCTGGGGTCCTTTGTGACCTCGCCGACTATTACACGCCTTGCTCTTGGAGTGATCTTTGTTGGTCGACCACTCCTGGGGAGGGTAACAATGGTCTTGAATTTCCTCCATTTGTACACAATCTGTCTGACTGTGGATTGGTGGAGTCCAAACTCTTTAGAGATGGTTTTGTAACCTTTTCCAGCCTGATGAGCATCAACAACTCTTTTTGTGAGGTCCTCAGAAATCTCCTTTGTTCGTGCCATGATACACTTCCACAAACATGTGTTGTGAAGAGCAGACTTTGATAGATCCTGTTCTTTAAATAACACAGGGTGCCCACTCACACCTGATTGGCATCCCATTGACTCGAATTTCACCTTCAAACTAACTGATCATCCATGAGGTTCACATACTTTTGCCACTCACAAATATGTAATATTCAATCATTTTCCTTAATAAATAAATGACCAAGTATAATATTTTTGTCTCATTTGTTTAACTGGTTTCTCTTTATCTACTTTTAGGACTTGAGTGAAAATCTGATGATGTTTTAGGTCATATTTATGCAGAAATATAGAAAATTCTAAAGGGTTCACAAACTTTCAAGCACAACTGTAAGTGGTCAAAAGACATTCATTTATCAATTTGCTTTTAAAATTTGAATATTTCACTGTTTGAAGCTGTGGTACTCTGGAAAAAACTTAAGGAAGTGTCACGTGAGATTTGTACTTACCTGCTACTTTGCAGTGCAAAACCTTCTTGAGCTTTCTTAATCGTTTCCACCACCTACATTAGGCTAACTTTTGCATGAAGTTAAAAGGTACAGACAGACTATGGAAATGTCTTCTATCTTGTAATGTTACCGTTATATTTTACTGAATTATGGGCAAACAATGAAACAAGAAAATTTTGTTTAATTTATTTAGTTAAAATTATCTCTCTATTATAACAAAAAATCTTGGGGAGGCAGACTAGGGAGACGAGACGTGATCTTCTCAGAGATACTTAAAACAATGACAAGCAACAAGCAAAACACGAACCTCGCAGCAGATGATCCGACCACTTCTCCTTGCATGCATTCAGCCCCCTAACACCCCCTCTTCACAACGCGAGCTGCAGAGACACCAAGTGGCACAAAGGACAGCGGCTGTACAGGCTTTAAAGTGATCGATGGGCAGCACAACAGCAGCTGCCCCCCCCCACTTCACAACGTGAGCAATGTTATACGTCCTACGAGAAAGAGATTTAACCACACCCGGGGCCGGAAATAAAGGACAAGTGTTGTTTTTACAACGTCACGAGAGACAAGGCAGTGCGCCATCATTTAAAACAAGTCCACGGACATCTAACCTAACAGTTGTTGGATTGCTGTCGGCAGACACGCTTCATGTGCTCCCAGCTCTTAAAACAACAACATGCGACAAGCAGAACAGGCAGCTCGCCAGCAGCAGAAAGACAGCAGATGATCCGACGGCATCTCCTTAACGTGCGTTCTGCCACCCTAACTACCCCCCACCCCCATTCACAGCGCGAGTGGCAGAACGGCTGCTGTACAGGCTTTGAAATTAACAACAGGCAGCGCGACAGCAGCAGCAGAAAGACAGCAGATGATCCGACGGCATCTCCTTAGCGTGCGTTCAGCTGCTCCCCCTTCACAACGCGAGCAGCGTTATACATCCTGCAAGAAACAGATATAACTACGCCCGGGGCCAGAAATAAAGGACAAGTATTGTTTTTACAACGTCACGTGAGATAAGGCAGTGAGACATCATTTAAAACAAGTCCGTGGACATCTAACCTAACAGTTGTTGGATTGCTGTTGGCAGACACGCTTCATGTGCTCCCAGCTCTTAAAACAACAACAAGCGACAAGCAAAACATGCAACTCGTCAGCAGCAGATGATCCAACGGCATCTCCTTAGCGTGCATTCAGCTGCACCCCCTTCACAACGCGAGCAGCGTTATACATCCTGCAAGAAACAGATATAACCACGCCCGGGGCAAGAAATAAAGGACAAGTATTGTTTTTACAACGTCACGTGACATAAGGCAGTGAGACATCATTTAAAACAAGTCCGCGGACATCTAACCTAACAGTTGTTGGATTTCTTTTGGCAGACACGCTTCATGTGCTCCCAGCTCTTAAAACAACAACAAGCGACAAGCAAAACATGCAACTCGTCAGCAGCAGAAAGCCAGCAGATGATCCGACGGCATCTCCTTAACGTGCGTTCAGCCACCCTAATTCCCCCCCTTCACAACGTGAGTGGCAGAGACACGAAGTGGCAAAAGGACAGCTGCTGTACAGGCTTTGAAATGATCAACGGGCAGCACGGCAGCAGCAGAAAGACAGCAGATGATCCGACGGCATCTCCTTAGCGTGCGTTCAGCTGCGCCCCCTTCACAACGCGAGCAGCGTTATACGTCCTGCGAGAAAGAGATGTAACCACGCTCGGGGCTGGAAATAAAGGACAAGTATTGATTTTACAAAAGTAAAAGTGAAAATAATGCATATGTAACAATTCCCATGAAAATAACAATCTTTTTAAATTGTATATCCGGTAAACCAAACACAGGGGTGGGAGAGTGAAGCCCCCTAGTGTTATATATAGATTTTTTTATTAGGGTAAAGAAGAACACAGAATAAAAAAATATTTGTGAAAAACACCATATCATCTGAAGCTGCATATCATGGTGAGGGTCATGGTGACAGCAGGCTAAACTAGTCACTCCAGACTTCTCTGTTCCCAGCTGCAGATTCCAGTTTCTCCTGGGGAATTCCCAGTTGTTACCAAGTTCCATTGGAATTTACCCAGAGCAGCTCAGAGGGGTGCCGCCTAGAGGGCATACTTATGACATGCCCAGTCCACCTCAACGGGTTCCTCACAATCTGGAGGAGCGGTGACTCTGACGCTCTCCCGAATCACCCTATCACAAAGTGTCAGCCCAGCAGCCCAGAGAAGAAACCTCATTTGTGCCGCTTGTACCTGTGATCTCATTCTTTCGGTCATTAACCAAAGCTCACGACTATTGACAAGAACAGGGATGCAGATCAACCAGTAAAACCGAGAGCTTTTTCTTTAAACACAGCTCCTGCTTCACCGCCATCTACCGGTAACAGTACCTGCAGAAAAACGACCACCCCTCCAATCTGCTTGTCGAGCTCACATTTCCTTCCATCACTTGTGAAAATGATTCCCACCCCAAGATACTTGATCTCTTCCAATAAGCGTAATCTCCAACCCTCACCTGGACTGAGCAATTCACTCTTCTCCGAGAGAGAACCATGACCTCAGACTTGGAGGTGCTGATCCTCATCCCATCCACTTCACACTCTGCAGCGAATCGCTCAAACGTGCGTCGAAGGTCACAGTCAGAAAAAGGCAAAAAGGACATCGTCATCTACATAAAGCAACCCCTAACCTCTGCAACTGGACCCCCTTACATCCTCCGCTGGGCCTTGATATCTCGTACATGAGTGGTAATCACACACACCCTTGATGGAGTCTGACATCCACCAGGACATCATATTCCTAATATACATTTTGTAAAGTTCCCAATTCCTGAATCACTGAGCCACAAATGTACTTCAATTCAACAACGGAGATGTAATGCAATAGATGCAGACATAGTTGTGAATATATGGAGTACAGGGCCATGTGTATTTTCACATTTATCTTTTATTTGCCCTATTGAGCACCTTAGTATGTCTCATATAAAGAGTATGAATGACTTTAAATTGTTATCTTACACTCACCATTGTTTTCTTCACATACACTTCTTGTCCTCTGGATAATCCAAAGTCAGCAATCTTTGCAACAAAGTTTTCGCCTACAAGAATGTTTCTGGCAGCTAAATCTCTGTGAATAAACTGAACAGAATAAATAAATTCAGCTCAGTATATATATATATTTATATAGAGTCTAAACAAGTAAATTGTCCTGATCTTTTTTTTCTCCTTTCAGCTGCTCCCATTAAGGGTCACCACAGTGGGTCATCTCTTACCATATCTTCCTGTCCTCTCCATCTTGCTCTGTCACACAAAGCAGCTCACCACATCCATAAACCTTCTCTTAGGCCTTCCTCTTCTCCTCTTCCCTGGCAGCTCTATCCTTAGCACCCTTCTCCCAATATACCCCTCATCTCTCCTCTGCACATGTCCAAACCAACACAATCTCGCCTCTCCGACTCTCCAAACCGTCCCACCTGAGCTGACCCTCTAATGTCCTCATTTCTAATCCTGTCCATCCTCATCACACCCAATGCAAATCTTAGCATCTTTAACTCTGTCAACTCCAGCTCTGTCTCCTGCTTTCTGGTCAGTGCCACTGTCTCCAGCCCACTCAATCAATCTTGAGACTACGGTTGATTTTGTAAAGTCTAATGTTGTGGATGCCAATCTTCTTCTTCTTTGGGCTGTTTCCATTAAGAGTTGCCACAGCGGATCATCTTTTTCCATATCCTTATGTTCTCATCGTCTTGCTCTGTCACACCCATAACCTGCATGTCCTCTCTCACCACATCCATAAACCTTCTCTTAGGCCTTCCTCTTCTCCTCTTCCCTGGCAGCTCTATCCTTAGCATCCTTCTCGCAATATACCCAGCACCTCTCCTCTCCACATGTCCAAACCAACACAATCTCGCCTCTCTGACTTTGTCTCCCAACCGTCCCACCTGAGCTGACCCTCTAATGTCCTGATTTCTAATCCTGTCCATCCTCGTCACATCCATTGCAAATCTTAGCATCTTTAACCCTGTCAACTCCAGCTCTATCTCCTGCTTTCTGGTCAGTGCCACCCTCTCCGGTATCCTTCAATAAGGGCGCGTAAATAAAGGCGAGCTTCAAAAGGGCGACCTCAATTGGGCGCAGCGAATAAAGGCAAACGCAACAAAATTATTACAGAAAATGTATTAGATAAAGGCAATGATTGAACGTATAAAATTATCTACAAACGCCTTTATTCGTCGTGCTCAATTGAGGTCACCCTTTTGAAGCTCGCCTTTTTGTGCGCGCCCTTATTGAATAGAGCCCCGTCTCCAGCCCAATCAATCAATCTTGAGACTATGGTTGATTTTGTAAAGTCTAATGATGTTGATGCCAATCTTCTTCTTCTTTGGGCTGTTCCCATTAAGGGTTGCCACAGCGGATCATCTTTTTCCATATCCTTATGTTCTCATCGTCTTGCTCTGTCACACCCATCACCTGCATGTCCTCTCTCCCCACATCCATAAACCTTCTCTTAGGCCTTCCTCTTCTCCTCTTCCCTGGCAGCTCTATCCTTAGCATCCTTCTCCCAATATACCCAGCATCTCTCCACTCCACCTGTCCAAACCAACACAATCTCGCCTCTTTGACTTTGTCTCCCAACCGTCCAACCTGAGCTGACCCTCTAAGGTCCTCATTTCTAATCATATCCATCCTCGTCACACACATTGCAAATCTTAGAATCTTTAACTCTGACACCTCCAGCTCTGTCTCCTGCTTTCTGGTCAGTGCCACCATCTCCAGCCCACTCAATCAATCTTGAGACTACGGTTGATTTTGTAAAGTCTAATGATGTTGATGCCAATCTTCTTCTTCTTTGGGCTGTTTCCATTAAGGGTTGCCACAGCGGATCATCTTCTTCCATATCTTCCTGTCTTCGTCATCTTGCTCTGTCACACCCATCACCTGCATGTCCTCTCTCACCACATCCATAAACCTTCTCTTAGGCCTTCCTCTTCTCCTCTTCCCTGGCAGCTCTATCCTTAGCACTGTTCTCCCAATATACCCAACACCTCTCCTCTCCACATGTCCAAACCAACACAATCTCGCCTCTCTGACTTTGTCTCCCAACCGTCCCACCTGAGCTGACCCTCTAATGTCCTGATTTCTAATCCTGTCCATCCTCGTCACACACAATGCAAATCTTAGCATCTTTAACTCTGCCACCTCCAGCTCTGTCTCCTGCTTTCTCTAACTCATATAACATAACTGGTCTCACTACCGTCCTGTAGACCTTCCTGATAAATGAAAGAAATACCAGGATGTGGGACTATAATAAGAGAACATTGCGCAATTATCATTCAGGTATGAGCTACAGTACTACCAAAGAATAAGACGTCTCAAACAGACCTGCTTCTGACTGAGGTAGTCCATGCCTCTAGCCACATCAGCAGCAAACTGCAGAAGCTGCTGAGATGACAAGGTGGAGGCTGTGCTGTTTGCGATGGCAAAGGCGGGGTCCGTCTCCAGCACTCTGCTCTTCCGCAGGAAATCCAACAAGTTTCCATGTGGAGCATATTCAATTGCTAAGTATAGGTATCCTGGACAAAACAAAGGTATTCCTTAATAAGCCATTTGTTCAAGGAATACTCCACCCAAAAATTATTACATTTTTTATATGTTACCTTCTTCATATGTTTTGTAGTCACATCTAAGAAAATGTTTTAAACTCATGGAGGTAAAAATGTCAGACCGTCAGTCATTACCCAACCTGCTACTGTATATCCTAACACAGGGTCACGGGGGTCTGCTGGAGCCAATCCCAGCCAGCATAAGGCGCAAGGCAGGAACAAATCCTGGGCAGGGTGCCAGCCCACCGCAAGGCACACACACACACACACACCAAGCACACACTAGGGACAATTTAGGATCGCTGATGCACCTAACCTGCATGTCTTCGGACTGTGGGAGGAAACCGAAGCACCCAGAGGTAACCCACTGTGGAGGCTGGCCCGGACACCGACAGGCGGGCACTGATGGTTCAAACACCAACACACGTTTATTGTACATATTTACAAATAAAGTGACACACAACCCCAAAGTCTAGGCCTCTACCAAAATGATGCCTCTCTTCAGGCCGCCTCCTTTCATCTCCTCCTGAGCTTCGTCCTTCTCTGCTCCCAACTCAAGCCACTGAATGGAGGGAGGCGGCCCCTTTTATAATCACCTGATTAACCTCCGCCGGCACTCCCCAGTGTGGCAGAAGTACTGGCTTCGCACCTGGAAGCACTCCGGGGGTCCCTGGTCGTCTTCCCCCCAGCACTTCAGGGTGTGGCGGAAGTGCTGAGGACCAGGGTTCTCCAGGCATCAGGGCGGTGACCACAGGCCCCTATAGGGATGATCTTCCAAGCTCAGTTCTCGTGGTCCCCAAAGCTACCAGGGCGGTCGCCCCCATGTGGTCTGGAGGAGGCATAATCCCTTCCCCGGTCCTTCCGGGCATCCCGGTTGGGTGCCACCCTCAGCCGCTTGCCACACCACGCAGACATGGAGAGAACATGCAAACTCCACGAAAGGAGGACCCGGGAAGCTAACCCAGGTCTCCTTACTGAGAGGCAGCAGCACTATCACTGCGCCACCATGCTGTTCTGAACACAAAGTACAATGGCTAAAACGGAAGAAATTTTAAAAAGAAACACATCCTTGCACACGGAAACAGGACCAAGAATCTGTGATAAAATGTGATAAGAAAGAATTTAATTAGCAGCAAAAACAGATCACTAATTAAGAAAAGGATTAGAATGAAAACCTGCAGCCACTGTGGCCCTCCAGGATCTATGAATACTATGGACAAGCTGATTGGACTGAATGGTCTGTTCTTGTCACAATTGTTCTGCTGTTTTGAGATTGAGGCTAAATTTGTGCAAATTGATGAAATGTTTAGAAATTGATTTTGTTTTTTGTTTTTTTTTAAATAAGACACCTAGCAGTGTTTTCCCCTAGAAAATGTTTTAGTGGGTGGTATTGGCTGCTGATTTCCTTTTAGTGAGGTGGCATGGATAATTATAAAAGATCACCCCTTTTTATAACAAGGAAATTAAAATTTTCAATTAAATGATGACCAAATCATACCCACAAAATCACACTCATATAAATTTAGAAATTAAAACATCCATAACAGAAGGCTTACGATTTTCAGTTGACTCACACTTGTTAAGATAAGTAGGAGGACGGAAAATTGTGCTTTGCCTTGTAAGAGTTGTGGGAATGCATTTGCACTGACAGTGAGGCAGGAATAATGTCAGTCAGTCAGTCAGGCAGTCATTACCCAACCTGCTATATCCTAACTACAGGGTCACGGGGGTCCGCTGGAGCCAATCCCAGCCAGCAAGGCAGGAACAAATTTCGGTAGGCAGGGCACCAGCCCACCGCAGGGCACACACACACACATACCCACACACCAAGCACACAATAGGGACAATTTAGGATCGCCAATGCACCCAACCTGCATGTCTTTGGACTGTGAGAGGAAACCCATGCAGACATGGGGAGAACATGCAAACTCCACGCAGGGCGGACCCAGGAAGCAAACCACAGGTCTCCTTAATATGAGGCAGCAGCGCTACCCACTGCGCCACAATGCCACCCTATTCCAAATATCTGATGCAATTATTTTTGTTTATTATATACTTTTACTTCATGAAGTGCATCATTTCATTTCTTATGAAGACCCCGAAATACTGCGGTGGGCTGGCACCCTGCCCGGGGTTTGTTTCCTGCCTTGCACCCTGTGATGGCTGGGATTGGCTCCAGCAGACCCCCGTGACTCAGTAGTTAGGATGTAGCGGGTTGGATAATGGGTGGATAAATGGATGGACCCTGAAATGTAGAGGCTTGTGCAAAGTCAGACTTTTTTCATCTTCGTTCTCTGTGAAAATATGAGATAAAAAATTTTCTTGGTTGTCACTACAAAGCACAAGGGGTAAGCTGCATATAAAGAAATACACATTTTGTGTGGAGTATGCTTTTAATATTATAGTGACTTCAGATTTGGATATAGGATGATTTACAGTGACAAACAGTATTACATGTTATATTATAATTAGTCAGTCATTTCCCAACCCGCTATACCCTAAAACAGGGTCACGGGGGTCTGCTGGAGCCAATCCCAGCCAGCACCGGGCACAAGGCAGGAACAAATCCCCAGGCAGGGCACCAGCCCACCGCAGTATATTATAATTATTATTTTCTTAATTTTTCAAATTAAAATTACTCAGGATCACTAATAAAAGTACAGCACTACTTAAAAGATTCAGTTTATCTTTTTTCCCATAAAACAACATAATATTTTTAAACCCTTTAAGCCTATTTAGGGGCACAGAGAGACAACGTCTGTTTCTGTATCACTGGATGGAAGGACATTAACAACTCAAAGCAAAGCTCCAATCCATCACAGGTCCTGGTCGTCCAATTGAAAAAGTCGCCAATCAGTCTGGCAAGGAAAACCTGAGGGATGTGGGAGGGAAAACCAGACAGACTCAGGGTGGGGAATAGCATACTGCACACAGACCACCGCCAGGTGCCAGAATCAAACCAAGGGCCCAGTGTCTGTAAGATAGGACAGCTAAGCACTGTTCCAGTATATCACCCACTCATAAAATAATAAATATTAACATGATTATTTCACAGATTACTACCCTTACAGCAAGGCCATCTTAACAGCATTACAGGCCCCCCGGGCAAAGTAGTGCAGCAAGTCTCCACATACATAGATTTTCATGGGGCTCCTATGCTTGTGGGGCCCACGGGCAACTCTTCAGCATGCCCATGCGTTAAGGCGGCCCTGCCCTCCAGAATACAACTAAATACTATACCTTTGTGCTCACAGGCTCCCAGCAAATTAATGATGTTGGGATGACTTCCAAGTTTGCATAGGACTTCGAGTTCACCCGCAAAGTCTCTGTGGTCATCTTTAGAGGCGTATTCTGCAAGATATAGCAGAAAAGCACAACTTGTCTGAATGAGTTCATTGGAAACACACAAATAATTCTACGCCAAAGATTTTACAAAAGGCACAAATAAGAAATGGCATTTGAACAGTCTTCTACATCATCCATCCATCCATCCATTATCCAACCTGCTATATCCTAACTACAGGGTCATGGGGGTCTGCTGGAGCCAATCCCGGCCAACACAGGGCGCAAGGCAGGAAACAAACCCCGGGATGGGCACCAGTCCACCACAGGCCTTTTACATTATTTGCATGCAAATACTTCTGACAAAGATAATATGTATCATAATTGAATAAGTTAATTATGTCACCCCAGTTTTTCCTACAGATTTTTGTCATGCTAGAGCAGGGGCGTCTAACTCCGGGCCTGGAGGGCCACAGTGGCTGCAGGTTTTCATTCAACCACCTTCTTCATAAGTGACCAGTTTTTGCTACTAATTAACTTGTTCTGCCTTAGTTTTAATTAACTTGACTCAGACCCCCTTAGTTCTTTTTTTTCTTTAATTAGCAGCCAAACAATAATGAGACACAAAACGAGCAAACAAGCGACCAGCTAACCACATTATTTGAACATAAAGAAAGGTGATGGCCTCAGTAAGGTTGATCTCTCAGGTATATAATCAGAAATAGAAAATCAACAGTTTGGGAAATGTCTACTGTAGCAGAATAAGGACAACAGCAAGCCGTGGAATTAAGTGACGGGTTTAATTAACAACAAGAATCGGCTTCTCATTAAGTAAGGTGGCCATCCGTCGCGGCCCCATTTTCCGGGGACAGTCGCCTTTTTCGGATAACTGTCCCCACTCAGAAACATGTCCCCATTTTGTCCCCGGTTTCAGCTGGTTCACTTTTTTGAATGAATCTCATCACGACGATAATTTGAACTCAGCGCGCGTGCGCGGTGTTTTGACGGAGGTTATGCTTTACCGCATCCTGCAACTTTGGCGAGAAATCACGTGATAAGCTTTCGCTTTGTACTCTGCGGTGTTTAGAGTCCCTACTCGTGATCTGTAGATTTTAAGAGAGACACGCCGTGCTCTGCCTCTCCCTGTGGCCGTGTGTGCACGTGGCTTGCTTCTGGATGCGAGAGCAGCGTGGCGGCTCTTTTCTTCCACCTGTTGTTTCTGCATTTTGGCGCAGTGATCCCTGTGATTCAACATGAGTGCTAAAAGGAAGTGTCAGTTCAATGATGGGCTTCAGCGTGAAGTTCTGTATTTGAGTCCAACCCCGGATGCTTCTGTTGTGATCTGCAGTGTGTGCGACTCCAGTTTTGGTGGGAGAACTTCAATCACAGAACACGAGGGGAGTAGCGTATGCTACTCTAACCCACATATACCCCCGCCCCGTCCCCGGAAGGGCCAAAAAAATTCTGTTCACCTTACATTAAGGAACTGGTTGGAGTAAAATTGACAGGAGTTTGAAACCCCAGTTTAGCTGGTCATCTGTTGGCTTGTTTCATGTCTCATTTCTGTTTGGCTGCCATTTAAGGAAGAAAAGAATCAATTCAGAGGACTGAATCCTTAAAAACAGGGATATGAAAATGAAGGGAAAAGGAGTTAATTAGCAGTGAAAACTGGTCACTGATTAGGAAAAGGATTAGAATGAAAACCTGAAGACACTGCAGCCCTCCAGGCCCGGAGTTTGACACCTGTGCCCTAGTGTGTGTGTCTGTGCGTGTGTCTGTGTGTCTGTGTCTGTGTGTGTGTGTGTCCAGGTAGTGTTTCTGACCAGCACCCAGTGATTGCTGGGATGGGCTCCAGCTGCCCTGCAGCCCTGCTCTGGATAAGCGGGTTTGGATGGATGGATTTTAAATGTATAAGAAAGAGACAGCAATTTTTACTTTCGACATCCTTTATTTACTGTCATGGGGTACAAAGAAATTTCTGGACTAAATATATATATAGTATGTCATGTCAGAGACTGATCAATGCCCAGTTTTGGTGTAGAGATGAAAGTAAGAAATGTATTATTTTCAGTCTGATTTCTCTTTTTAACAAAACAGACACGTGAGGACGTTTTTTTTTTTTTTACAGACAAAAAAAATTAAACTTGACTCTGGCCTCACCTGGAAATTCCTAGAAATACTTGAACTCCTAAGTATTTATTATTCTGACTTCCAGGCAGGGTGTTACAGGTAAGAATGTAGGCATGACTGGACATGAGACTGGACCAAATTTCCCCATGGATAAATATGCATGCAGTGGATTAAATTTGTGGGAGTTGTATAAACAAGCATAAAAACATGTAACTACATTTTTTTTAGTGGATTCTAACAAATCTTATGATATGCCTTTATGAAGGGTGGCACGGTGGCGCAGTGGGTAGCGCTGCTGCCTCGCAGTAAGGATCCCCAGGTTCACTTCCTGGGTCCTCCCTGTGTGGAGTTTGCATGTTCTCCCCGTGTCTGCATGAGTCCAAAGACATGCAGGTTAGGTACATTGGCGATCCTAAATTGTGCTTTCTCCAGTTTTAATGTCACTACACTGGTTACCTGTGTCATTCAGGATTGACTTTAAAATTCTGCTTATGGTTTAGAAAGCCTTAAATAATCTCGCCCCATCTTATATATCGGAATGTCTGACACCTTATATTCCAAATCGTAACCTCAGATCCTCAAATGAGTGTCTCCTTAGAATTCCAAGAGCAAAACTTAAAAGAAGTGGTGAGGCGGGCGGCCATCTGCTGTTAGGCACCTAAAATCTGGAATAGCCTGCCAATAGGAATTCACCAGGCTGATACAGTAGAGCAGTTTAAAACACTGCTGAAAAAATATTACTTTAACATGGCCTTCCTATAACTTCAATTTAACTTAATTTAACTTAATCCTGATACTCTATATGTTCAATTTCCTCAAAATAACTATTCATGGTGGCTCTAAAATCGGTACTGACCCCTACTCTCTCTTCTGTTTCTTTTTCTGGTTTCTTTGTGGTGGTGGCCTGCGCCACCACCACCTACTCAAAGCATCATGACGCTCCAACAATGATGGATGGATTAAAAGGCAGAAGTCTACGTGACCATCTTCATCATCAAGTCCTTCCATGAGAAACCTAAATGTTAAATGTTAGGTAGAATGTCCAGAGGGGACTGGGTGGTCTCATGGTCTGGAATCCCTACAGATTTTATTTTTTTCTCCAGCCGTCTGGAGTTTTTTTTTTTTTTCTGTCCCCCCTGGCCATCGGACCTTACTTATTCTATGTTAATTAATGTTGACTTATTTTTTTTTCTTATTGCGTCTTTTATTTTTCTATTCTTTACTATGTAAAGCACTTTGAGCTACTGTTTGTATGAAAATGTGCTATAGAAATAAATGTTGGTGTTGTTGTTGTTGGTGTGTGGGTTTGTGTGGCTGGCGCCCTGCCTTGGGTTTGTTTCCTGCCTTGCACCCTGTATTGGCTGGGATTGGCTTCAGCAGACCCCTGTGACCCTGCAGTTAGGATATAGCGGGTTGGATGAATGGATGGATGTTTTGACTGTGCAAGTCCTGCTTCTATGAGGTGTTATGAAGATAAGATCTTGATGTGGTTGATTTATAGCTGTGCTGTGACTCTCTTGGGCGTCACATATTGTCTTCAGAAGGCTCACTTGTGGCTGTGCTGTGACCCAAATCTGTCCCATAACATACCTGAGCTGTGCTTTAATAAGCGATGATCTGTGGCTGTGATGTCTGTAGATGAGTTCATCGTCGTCTTTCCGTCGTATGTGCTTGGGACCTTCCTGGTACACGATGAGCACCTGTGATATTTTACCATGGTGTACAGTTTGAATTTTGGAATAAATAAAATTACTTAGGGCGGCACGGTGACGCAGTGGTAGCGCTGCTGCCTCGCAGTAAGGAGACCCGGGTTCACTTTCTGGGTCCATCTGGAGTAATGGATTTCCTCTCACAGTCTAAAGACATGCAGGTTAGGTGCATTGGCGATCCTAAATTGTACCTAGTGTGTGCTTGGTGTGTGTGCCCCGCAGTGGAATGTCAGGTTATATAGCGCCTTGGCGTGTGCAGTACAAGTCACAGGAGGTTCTGCTCAAGCTTTATAACACACTGGTGAGGCCTCATCTGGAGTACTGGGTGCAGTTTGGATCTCCATTGAGAAGGACCTGGGAGTCATGGTGGACTGGTCACTGTCAGCGTCTAAGCAGAGGGCAGAAGTGATCAAAAATGGATGTTAGGTTATATAGCACCATGAAGCGTGGAGTACAAGTCAAGGGAGTTTATCTTTAAGTAAATATAAAATATTATATGCAGGGGCTGAAAATGTGAGGTTTGAATTCACAATGGGAGGTCTGAAAATTTGAAAGTCCACCTTATGAGAAGGAGTTAGGAGTCGTAGTGGACTCTAAGCTATTAACTTCCAGACAGTGCTCAGAAGCCATTAAGAAGGCTAAGAGAATGTCAGGTTATATAGCGCCTTGATGTGTGGAGTACAAGTCACAGGAGGTTCTGCTGAAGCTTTATAACACACTGGTGAGGCCTCATCTGGAGGACTGGGTACAGTTTTGCTCTCCAGGATGCAAAAAGGACATAACAGCACCAGAGAAGGTCCAGAGGAGAGAGACTCGGCTGAGTCCAGGGCTACAGGGGATGAGTTAGGAGGAAAGATTAAAAGAGCTGAGCCTTTACAGTTTAACTCTTTCAGGGCTGATGTCAACTTTTGTCAAAAGGAGGAGTTGATGACGGTAATCGACTGTAAACTGTGACAAAACCCACTGTTATGTTTTAGTTGGACTCTCGTTGCTAGAAGGAAAGTTAGATTCATTGGTTTGACCGAGATTTCCTGCACTCGCATGAGTAGCAAGGCGCAAACAACGGCAAAAACGGCACTGACATGTGGCGAGAGATCAAAGCGAGCACTCTGTGGACAACCTTTTGCTTATTATCTCTGAACTGGACTATGACTTGTCAGATTTTGATACAAGTGCTAGAAAAAGAATGTGAGGTTCCAGCTTCAGTTGATTGGTCCCCCAGCTAATCGTTATACTAACAATGTCAGCCAGGGAGGACTGCCACTTAACAGTGATAAGAGGCAGAAACCAGTTTGCAGTGCACTGCGACTGCGTCCCAGCTATGCAAAAACAGTCTGGCCGCAAGCCTGCCGCACATTCTTGGCAAAATGGCAGCCACAGCATGCAGCGCCAGACGTTTTGTGTTGATTTCTGTGTGAAACCATTGCTTTTCAGAAACAATGTTTTTTTTGGAAAAAATATTCAGCCCTTATAAGAGTTAAGCACAAGAAGATTACAAGGAGACCTGACTGAAGTGTTTAAAATTATGAAGGGATTAGTCCGGTGGAGCGAGACGTTTACTTTAAAATGAGCTCAATGAGAACAAAGAGACAGGGTTGGAAACTTGTAAAGTGTAAATTTTACAGAAACATTAGGAAGTTTTTCTTTACACAGAGAACCACAGACACTTGGAATAAGTGACCAAGCAGTATGGTAGACAGTAAGACTTTAGGGACTTTCAAAACTGTAATTGATTTTATTTTGAAAGAATTCGTTAAAAAGCACTGGCAAGCTTTGTTGGGCTAAATGGCATCACCTTGTCTAGATTGCTCTAAGTACAATTTCAAAATGGCCACCCTGCTTTACATTAACTCTTTCAGGGCTGATGTCGACTTTTGTCCAAATTCAGGAGTAGAGGACGGTAATCAGCGGTAAACTGCAACAAAACTCACCCTTAACGCTTTAGTTCGACTCTCTTTGCTAGAAGGCAAGTTACATACAGTGGTGTGAAAAACTATTTGCCCCCTTCCTGATTTCTTATTCTTTTGCATGTTTGTCACACAAAATGTTTCTGATCATCAAACACATTTAACCATTAGTCAAATATAACACAAGTAAACACAAAATGCAGTTTTTAAATGATGGTTTTTATTATTTAGGGAGAAAAAAATCCAAACCTACATGGCCCTGTGTGAAAAGTAATTGCCCCCTTGTTCAAAAATCACCTAACTGTGGTGTATCACACCTGAGTTCAATTTCCATAGCCACCCCCAGGCCTGATTACTGCCACACCTGTTTCAATCAAGAAATCACTTAAATAGGAGCTGCCTGACACAGAGAAGTAGACCAAAAGCACCTCAAAAGCTAGACATCATGCCAAGATCCAAAGAAATTCAGGAACAAATGAGAACAGAAGTAATTGAGATCTATCAGTCTGGTAAAGGTTATAAAGCCATTTCTAAAGCTTTGGGACTCCAGCGAACCACAGTGAGAGCCATTATCCACAAATGGCAAAAACATGGAACAGTGGTGAACCTTCCCAGGAGTGGCCGGCCGACCAAAATTACCCCAAGAGCGCAGAGATGACTCATCCGAGAGGTCACAAAAGACCCCAGGACAACGTCTAAAGAACTGCAGGCCTCACTTGCCTCAATTAAGGTCAGTGTTCACGACTCCACCATAAGAAAGAGACTGGGCAAAAACGGCCTGCATAGCAGATTTCCAAGACGCAAACCACTGTTAAGCAAAAAGAACATTAGGGCTCGTCTCAATTTTGCTAAGAAACATCTCAATGATTGCCAAGACTTTTGGGAAAATATCTTGTGGACTGATGAGACAAAAGTTGAACTTTTGGAAGGCAAATGTCCCGTTACATCTGGCGTAAAAGGAACACAGCATTTCAGAAAAAGAACATCATACCAACAGTAAAATATGGTGGTGGTAGTGTGATGGTCTGGGGTTGTTTTGCTGCTTCAGGACCTGGAAGGCTTGCTGTGATAGATGGAACCATGAATTCTACTGTCTACCAAAAAATCCTGAAGGAGAATGTCCGGCCATCTGTTCGTCAACTCAAGCTGAAGTGATCTTGGGTGCTGCAACAGGACAATGACCCAAAACACACCAGCAAATCCACTTCTGAATGGCTGAAGAAAACCAAAATGAAGACTTTGGAGTGGCCTAGTCAAAGTCCTGACCTGAATCCAATTGAGATGCTATGGCATGACCTTAAAAAGGCGGTTCATGCTAGAAAACCCTCAAATAAAGCTGAATTACAACAATTCTGCAAAGATGAGTGGGCCAAAATTCCTCCAGAGCGCCGTAAAAGACTCATTGCAAGTTATCACAAACGCTTGATTGCAGTTTTTGCTGCTAAGGGTGGCCCAACCAGTTATTAGATTCAGGGGGCAATTACTTTTTCACACAGGGCCATGTAGGTTTGGATTTTTTTTCTCCCTAAATAATAAAAACCATAATTTAAAAACTGCATTTTGTGTTTACTTGTGTTATATTTGACTAATGGTTAAATGTGTTTGATGATCAGAAACATTTTGTGTGACAAACATGCAAAAGAATAAGAAATCAGGAAGGGGGCAAATAGTTTTTCACACCACTTTAGCTTTGTTGGTTTAACTTCGATTCCCTACGTGTGTGCCAACATCTGGCGAGAGACCGAAGCGAATGTGCCAAGCAAAATACTCCATGGACATTTTACATTATTTCGTTGAATAGGACCCTGACCTGTCGGACTCCGAGTTTGATGCTAGTGATCTGGAGATGGAGATCAAAAACAAAAGTGAGATACCAGCATCGGCTGATCGTGGTGCTGAACGCCTACACTTATGATGACAAGAGGTACAAACCAGATTGCGTCACAGTGCAACTGCCACCCACCTGCTGTGCGAAAACAGCCAGGCAGCTGGTCCATCGTGTATTCCTGCTGACCATCGAGGTGCCCCACTGCCGCCAGAGATGCCAAACATGCGCCAACAGCAGCCACAGCACATAGCAACAGACGTTTTATGTTGACTTATGTGTCAAACCATCGCTATGTGTTCTTTTCAGAAACCTGAGTTTTTTGGAAAAAATATTCAGCCCTCAAAGGGTTAAAGATGATGTATTTATTACTTAATGTTCCTCAAAATCTGCGAAACTAACAATTGTCTATTGATAAGCGAAATCATTTTTGCTAATCTTTATAAATACAGTGTGCACACATTCAAGAGGAACTTTGGAAAGAGGTGTATAAAGATTACCCTGCCTTATAATCTTTACCTTTCATTCTTTTAATAGCAGCATCCATTCGGAGTCCATCTTTTTTAATGCGGGCCTTTAAGACTTGACCGAAATTTCCTTCCCCAATCACATCTTGAAATTTAATATCATTCCATTCCAGGACAGGATAGACTAATGGCTTTGGCCTAGACTTGTTCTTATTTGACATTGTGAGGGTCCCAGAATTAAACTGAACCACCGGCTCTTCTCTCTGCAAGAAGAAAAAAAAAACAAAAAACGTGTTTTAGGCAGAATCACCCGGTCTGGTGCCAGTGTCATTTACAAAGAAGACGTTGCATTTATGTTTGTGTTTGTCAAGACATGCAGAGCACTTTAAAGGGAGAGAGGGGAGCCACAGGGTTGTTTAACCAAATCTTCTTCTTTGTCTTCTTCGTTCGGCTGCTCCCATTAGGGGTTGCCACAGTGGATCATCCAAAATTGTTGTCCGCATTTTGATTTGGCAAAATTTTACACCAGATGCCCTTCCTGACGTAACCTACTACTATTACTAAATTGTTTTTTTTTTTTGCTACTGTGCATGGTAACAAAAATGTACAGGGTGGGCCATTTATATGGATACACCTTAATAAAATGGGAATGGTTGGTGATATTAACTTCCTGCTTGTGGCACATTAGTATATGTGAGGGGGGAAACTTTTCAAGATGGGTGGTGACCATGGTGGCCATTTTGAAGTCGGCCATTTTGGATCCAACTTTTGTTTTTTTCAATAGGAAGAGGGTCATGTGACACATCAAACTTATTGGGAATTTCACAAGAAAAACAATGGTGTGCTTGGTTTTAACGTAACTTTATTCTTTCATGAGTTATTTACAAGTTTCTCTTTGTTTACAGCCATTGACATGTCGCAGAGGTTAACACGTGAGGAGTGGATAGAAATTGTGTTGATGTCTGGTGAACGCAGTAACCGGGTCATTGCCGCAGATTTCAATGCAAGACACCCTACGAGACCACCCATCTCCCATGCTACAGTTAGCAAACTGCTTGCTAAGTTTCGTGAAACTGGTTCAGTGTTGGATTTGCCAAAATGTGGACGCATGAAAACTGTCACTAATGAAGAAACATCAGTGGCTGTCCTAGCTTCATTCAGCAAGAGCCCACAGCGTAGCACTGGCCGCACGTCACTGGAGAGTGGCATTAGTCGAACATCCCTTCGGCGGATATTAGCTACTCACAAATGGCACCCTTACAAACTCCAGCTACTGCAGCATCTCAACGAGGATGACCCAGATCAGCGCACTGAATTTGCAGAATGGGCAAAACAAAATTGGAACAGGACCCTCAGTTTACGCAGAAGATTTTGTTCAGTGATGAGGCAAACTTTTATGTGAATGGTGAAGTTAACAAACAAAACCACCGCTATTGGTCTGACACTAACCCACATTGGATAGATCCCTCCAAGACTGTTGGAACAAAAAAATTGATGGTATGGTGTGGTATATGGGGTACAAAGATAGTGGGGCCATTCTTCATCAATGGAAACCTCAAGGCCACTGGATATGCGAAATTGCTACATGATGATGTGTTTCTCTCTTTATGCACTGAAGCTGGCACGTTCCCTGAGTTTTTCCAGCAAGATGGTGCACCACCACATTATGGGTGTCAGGTCCGAGCATTCCTAGATGAACAGTTTCCTGGAAAGTGGATTGGTCATCGTGGGCCAGTTGAATGGCCCCCAAGGTCTCCCGATCTGACCCCCTTAGACTTTTATCTTTGGGGTCATCTGAAGGCAATTGTCTATGCTGTGAAGATACGAGATGTGCAGCACCTGAAACTACGGATACTGGAAGCCTGTGCTAGCATTTCTCCTGCGGTGTTGCTATCAGTGTGTGAAGAGTGGGAGAAGACAATCCAACACAATGGGCAGCACATTGAACACATTTTATAAGTGGTCAGAAACTTGTAAATAACTCATGAAAGAATAAAGTTACGTTAAAACCAAGCACACCATTGTTTTTCTTGTGAAATTCCCAATAAGTTTGATGTGTCACATGACCCTCTTCCTATTGAAAAAACAAAAGTTGGATCCAAAATGGCCGACTTCAAAATGGCCACCATGGTCACCACCCATCTTGAAAAGTTTCCCCCCTCACATATACTAATGTGCCACAAACAGGAGGAGCTGTGGGCTCGTGCTGAATGAAGCTAGGACAGCAACTGATGTTTCTTCATTAGTTACAGTTTTCATGCGTCCACATTTTGGCAAATCCAACACTTAACCAGTTTCACGAAACTTAGCAAGCAGTTTGCTAACTGTAGCATGGGAGATGGGTGGTCTCGTAGCGTGTCTTACATTGAAATCTGCGGCAATGACCCGGTTACTGCGTTCACCAGACATCAACACAATTTCTATCCACTCCTCACGTGTTAACCTCTGCGACATGGTAATGGCTGTTAACAAAGAGAAACTTGTAAATAACTCATGAAAGAATAAAGTTACGTTAAAACCAAGCCCACCATTGTTTTTCTTGTGAAATTCACAATAAGTTTGATGTGTCACATGACCCTCTTCCTATTGAAAAAACAAAAGTTGGATCCAAAATGGCTGACTTCCAAATGGCCACCAACCATCTTGAAAAGTTTCCCCCCTCACATATACTAATATGCCACAAACAGGAAGTTAACTTCACCAACCATTCCCATTTTATTAAGGTGTATCCATATAAATGGCCCACCCTGTATATTAAGCAAAAAATTGCTTCATAATCACACCATTATAAATTAGATATCTGATGAAAATCTTTCTAAGACATTGTCGGGAGAATCCAAAAAGTTGCAAGACAAGCAAATGTGAGTGGTCTTCAATGACTGTGGGTTCAGGATGGACGCAGCCACAACAGGCCATCACAGAACCGTTTTCACACTGCAAAAAATGAAAACTAAGCAAGTGAAAAGTACTTATATCATGATGTTAAATCTTCTTTTTCTTATTGTAAGAATTATTGACTTGTCAAAAAACTTGTATTTACAATTATTTAGCATGTTTTGAGAAATCATGTCAAGTAAATTTTGCTTACCCCATTGGCAGATTTTTTTGCTAAATAAAAGCAAAACAACTTTCATTTAAAGTTTTTTTTTTGTTTGTCTAGTTTTTGCAGTGCATTTGTGAATTAAAGTAACAGCATTGCACATACCATTCCATTCTGGAACGCTTGGACCATTCTGTTCTGGAAGGTGGCCCTCTTGAGCTGCAGCACAATGCAGAAAGCCAACAGAATGGTGGCACATGTCATTGCTGCTGAGCCCAGGATTGCAATGAGCAGCATGTTACTGTCACTGTGAAAAGGAGATCCTAAGAGAGAAAGATAGAAATAGAAGGAGATCAACTTGTCAATCTTTAGTAAACCACAGAAAAGCAATATGGCAGGCCACCTGCAACACAAAATCACACTGATCTGTTTTATCATCTGTTAAATCAAGTGTGTGTGTGTGTGTGAGTGTTTATACAGTATATATGGGTGTTGTGGTTTTCTGGAGGAGATATTTTTCTGGAGCTGTAGTTCCTGTTCTTAAAGAGCCACCTCAACCCATTCAATGGACTTAAGTTTCCAGCCCCTGATCTTCAAAAGCCAAGTCCTTCTTCCTCCCATTCTGCTTTCTGGCATGAATGGATAAATGTGCAAAAAACTCCATGGGGCACTGCCCCACTTTTCCTTCTAATGTGTACAGTATATTGAAGTTAATGGCATTTTCAGAAAGGATGGGTGAAGCCCCTAATAAGTGCTAAGGCTTATGATACCCCAGCTCTGGCTGCAACTTTAAAATAGGTTTTCTAATATGAAGACAGCGACACAGATGGAAATTTGTTAAAGGTTGATTTTACACAAAAAGGAGAAAGTTTTTGTTCATGCAGTCACAGATAGGAAGACTAAATTACAAAGTAGTGTGGAAAAGAGTAGGACTTTAAAGACCTTCAAAACGTGACTTACTACTAATTTGGACAAATTCAATAAATAAAGTAGTGTTGAAAAGATTTATTGTCCTGTTCTTGTCAGAATTATTCTCTTATTCAGTCGTTAAAAGAGATAAGGAGAATCCATTCAGGATTATCAACCTGCTGTATGTTGAGCTGAAAATTCTGCTAGTATTAGTTGGTGGACAACATATTTTAGGAGGGGCATGCTGTTTTACTTTCATAGAAGACTTTATAGGAAAAACTATTAATCTTATCTTGAATTTTCAAAAAATAGATTTTATCATAGTTGGCAAGATTAGATAGATAGATAGATAGATAGATAGATAGATAGATAGATAGATAGATAGATTTAGCGTAGTTGGCAGGATTAGATAGATATATAGATTTTAGCGTAGTTGGCAGGATTAGATAGATAGATAGATAGATAGATAGATAGGAATATGAGCTATTGTCCCTTCTTATCTACAGTACTTAATTTAATATGCAATTATAATAGTGCTATCCCATATTGAATATTGCATATCATTATTTTTGATAAGTCCAGATTTGGACTGATCCAGTTTACACATAAATGTGACTAATAAATTCTACTGATGCTGGTATATTTCAAATATAAAAAAATTCAAGTAATCCACATTGTTTGCATAAACTTGTATTTAGATTAATTAATTATTAATAATTGAAAAAAACACCAGCCAAATATGTGACAAGGTCTCTATTTAGTACTGTACATAAGAAACACTTTTAAGGCTGCTGTCTCAGTTTCCATTTCTCATTCACCTTGTGATCGATGACACAGCTTTGCATTAAGCGCCTTGGACTAGTGGTACCTATCGAACTAGTGGGCTTGTCATAAAGACTTGTCACAGAGACACCGAACTTCAAAGCACAAAGATGTAAGTTACTATCCCCATTTTACTGAAGGACCCTGCCTACTGCCTAAATGGGTAAAGCTTTCTGTCAAATGGATAACAATTGTAATAATAATCAGATGGTATTAATGATAAAACAACTCACTAGAGTGATCCGCCTGTTTTCCTGTTGTTAGCTCCACACATGGTTTGCCCATGCTTTCTCCCATGTTGTTTTTTGCCCACATCTCCACCCTGTAGGTCTTCCCGGGCTTCAGTCCATTCAACTGAAATTGTGAGATGGAATTTTCCCAGACATTTATGGTAATCTGCTGGCTGTAGTCCTCAGTTCTGGTGCCATTAAAGCGGATAACTACAGCAGAGATGGAGTTTCCCTCCTCTAGGCACCAAGAAACAACAGCAGAAGAGTCGGTCACATTGCTGCTTCTCATATTGTAAGGAGGAGGTGGGATGACTGCAGGAGAAACACATACAGCAAGTTATTGCAAGTAGCTTTATTATGTGGGGTGTCTGATGTTCTGTTACTTTATCTCGCTTGTAGACGTACTCTGTGTTGCATAGCCGACTTTGTCTTTTATAGAAATTGTTTCTTCCCAGTACTGGTGCTTGGTGAGCAGTATTTTTGTAAGCATAAAAGCTCTCAACAGTTTTCTTCCTTAGGATATAATTTTAGTTAATTTTTTAAATTAAAGTAATGATGAAATCACAACATTTTAATTGATTAAATATAAAATTCTTCCATAATATCCACTGTGTTGGTCTTAATTCATTTAGGAGCCAAGGCCTACAGTAACATACATTGTTTTAAACCTGCTTAATCTAATTCAGGGTAGTGGGTGGTAAAATGTAGCATTGTCAGTTTACTATAGCAGAAAACACATCTCTAGAAATGGGACGACACAAACACATGTAGAGAAGGCGTTCAAATTTGTAACCCAAGTGATGCAACATTCCACTTAGAGAGCCAAGATCTGATGGCCACATGGCATGCACTTCACTATTTTAAATCCATTATTCACCTTAATAAAAGGATGAATGTCTGTGTGTCTGTCCAGTTGCTGTGTCTCTGCCTTTCCAAAAGATGGGGCATCACAAATATTTTTAGAAATAAAATGCATTGCATTTGTCATTCCAGCAGATGGTGCATCACAAGCATTAACACTGCTTTTATGAATCCCATCTCAAATGGCATATAACAGAGACATATGCATTCCATGGTGCCCTGCAAGCGTTAATGCTGAGGTCTACATCGATTATTTTGACCTCAGCCTATCTTAGATGGGTAGCACAGGTAGCTTTATTTATTTATAAATTACTTTAAAAAAAATATCAAGTCTCACCAACGTGCTGTACGATAAAACCCAGACACACAATAACCAAAGGGTAAAACAAACAGAAACACATAAACACATAAGAGCTGAAAAAATTAATTATAAAAAGTACACAGATAGTCAACATATCATACTGAGTTAAAGGTCAGGGAGTAGAAGTGTGTTTTTAAATAAGATTTAAGGACAGTAAGTGATGGAGCCTGCCTAACGTGCAATGGCAAATTGTTCCAGAGTTTTGGAGCTTCAACTTAAAAAGCCCGACCACCTCTGAGTTTGTATCGTGTCTTAGGAACAAGTAAAAGCGTCTGGTCTGCTGACCAGAGAGGGCGAGACGGGACATAAGGGTGCAGCCGTTCCGACAGATAAAATGGGGCTTAACCATTAAAGGATTTAAAACCAAATACAAGGATCTTAAAATGGATTTGAAAATGAACTGGAAGCCAGTGAGGGGAAGCCAAAATTGGGGTAAAGCTAGTTGTTTTATAAATCCGTAGAATGATTTCTATAACTGAAGAAATGGGTTGTCAATAAAAATGAATGTAGCATTTTCTAAAATAGGGCGGCACGGTGGCACAGTGGTAGCGCTGCTGCCTCACAGTAAGGAGACCTGGGTTCGCTTCCCGGGTCCTCCCTGTGTGGAGTTTGCATGTTCTCCCCATGTCTGCGTGGGTTTCCTCCCACAGTCCAAAGACATGCAGGTTAGGTGCATTGGCGATCCTAAATTGTCCCTAGTGTGTGCCCTGCAGTGGGCTGGCACCTTGCCCGGAGTTTGTTTCCTGCCTTGTACCCTGTGTTGGCTGGGATTGGCTCCAGCAGACCCACACGACCCTGTTGTTAGGATATAATGGACGGATGGATATATATATATATATACAGTACAGGCCAAAAGTTTGGACACACCTCCTCATTCAATGTGTGTTCTTTATTTTCATGACCGTTTACAGCACTCCATCACTCTCCTTCTTGGTCAAATAGCCCTTACACAGCCTGGAGGTGTGTTTGGTGTCATTGTCCTGTTCAAAATTAAATGATCGTCCAACTAACCTGACTTCTGCACAACACAACTGCTGGTCCCAACCCCATTGATAAAGCAAGAAATTCCACTAAATAACCCTGAGAAGGCACACCTGTGAAGTGAAAACCATTTCAGGTGACTACCTGTTGAAGCTCATCGAGAGAATGCCAAGAGTGTGCAAAGCAGTAATCAGAGTTTTGAAGAAACTAGAATATAAAACATGTTTTCAGTTATTTCACCTTTTTTTTATTAAGTACATAACTCCACATGTGTTCATTCATAGTTTTGATGCCTTCAGTGAGAATCCACCAATGTAAATAGTCATGAAAATAAAGAAAACACATTGAATGAGGAGGTGTGTCCAAACTTTTGGCATGTACTGTATATATATAGTTCTCTCGTGAAAAACGGACAGACAGACATACATTGTATTTTATATATTTTTCATATTTTATATATTCTTTTTCCACCTGTGTAGTAGTGAAACTAGACAGTGAGGAGGACCCTGCCCGGCTCCCCACTCCTGACGTCACGCTTCCCCCTCCCCTCGGCCCGCAGCCTGTCTCTCTCGGAGTAACGTGAATATCTCGCTCCTGCAAGCAAACTATGATTCTTAGCGCGATGAGAGAACTCACAAAATCATCCGGAATATTCAAGAAAATGTTTGAAAAAAACCCAACCTAAATCCGTTAAGTAGTTCTCTCGTTCGCTAGCTAAGCGGAAGTTAGGTATGCCTCGCCACCCTCCCCTCGGTCCTTGGCCTCTTTCTTGGATTTGCGCAAATAAATTGGTACTGCAAGCGAACTCTGATACTTAGCGCAATAAGAGAGGTTGCGAAATCAACCACAATGTTTAAGCAAATTACAGAAAGAAACCCGATCTAAATCCATTAAGTAGTTATCTCGTTTGCTTGCTAAGCGGAAGTTAGTTACACCTCGAGGCTGGCACGTGAGTGAAGAGGGCCTCGCCACCCTCCCCTCGGTCCTTGGCCTCTTTCTCGGATTTGCGCAAATAAATTGGTACTGCAAGCGAACTCTGATACTTAGCGCAATAAGAGAGGTTGCGAAATCAACCACAATGTTCAAGCTAATTACAGAAAGAAACCCGATCTAAATCCGTTAAGTAGATCTGTCGTGAAAAGCGGACAGACAGACGGAGAGACAGACAGGCATACATTGGATTTTATATATTTCTATATATATACCAGTAGTCCCTCACGGCTCCACCCGTGTAGTAGTGAAACGGGACAGTGATGAGGGTCTTGCACGACTCCCCACTCCGGACGTCACGCTTCCCCCTCCCCTCGGCCCGCAGCCTGTCTCTCTCGTAGTAACGTGAATATATCGCTACTGCAATCAAACTATGATTCTTAGCGTGATGAGAAAAGTCGTAAAATCGACAGGAAAGTTCAAGGAAATTATAGAAAAAAAAACAATCTAAATCTCATTTTCTCGTGAAAGGTGGGCAGACAGACGTTGGATTTTATACATATAGAGAGAGGCTGACATCCATCTTACTAGCAAAGTGAGAGCTGTGCAGACTCTACAATTTGTTTCAAAAGCAAAGCAAACAAAGAAATTGGGAATAAAGACGGATACAGTAGACAGAACTTTATTCGTCTCCAGTGGTAAATTTTTCTTTTGACAGATATCACATCAGTAATTGTGACCGTTGTCCGTAACTTACCATTGCTGAATGTCCACGCTGTCACAGGTTCACTGCATTGTAATGAAGATTTATATTTGACACACACTTTGCAGCTATACTTCTGTTTAGGCTCCAGGCCAGAGATGTCACATGTTGTGTTACTCCAGACTTCCTTCAGTGATACAGAATTATTAGGCCCATCCTGAATTTTAAAATATTCAATCTTGTATGTTGTGTCCTCTTTTGGAAGTCCATCCACTGCCTCCCATGAGATGTTCAGAGTTGTCATGCTGACTGGTATTAGCTTAACTGCAGAGGGTTTAGGAAGATCTACAAGATTAAATCAAAAATTCCTTCATTTTTCTTTTTAACATGGATCACATTTACTTACAAATCTTAATTATACAAGAAGTTACCGTACGTTAATACAGTTTTCTTAATGTGTTTCTAGACGGCCTCTACTGTTTTTGTGGTCTTTGTTTGCTTGCTGTTATTGTTTGCTTAAAATAATTTCAGTATTTGCAGCACTGCACGTTAGTGACATAAACAGTGTGCACGGCAAGGCCACAGGCGTCATTGTCACACAGATACCTAGGAAAAAACAAGCTTTCCTTTCTGTATATTAGCTAAATCAGAAACACACTTTATTAACATTTTAGTAAAAATCTGATCCTATCAAAAGACTGAATATATATTACATATTCCTGCGGTGGGCTGTCACCCTGCCTGGGGTTTGTTTCCTGCCTTGCGCCCTGTGCTGGCTGGGATTGGCTCCAGCAGACCCCGTGACCCTGTGTTAGTATATAGCGGGTTGGTGAATGACTGACTGACTAACACAAAAAACCCTTAACTGAACTTAGGGGCACATGTGCATTTACGCATTGTTCCTTTCCTAATTTTACATTTATTTAATTTTTTCTTACCTCGGATGTTTATGTGAAAAGAACTTTCATCTTTCCCAAAAGCAGTTTCCACAATGCATGTCCAGGTTCCAGAATCTTGGGGCTCAGGCTTCTTGACAATAAAAATAGCCGTCGATTCAGACCACGTCGTTCTAGTATCTTCTGGCTGACAGCAAAGAAAAAAAGAAAATAGTCAGAAAGTTTGGCAGTCGCCTATCACTCAGATTAAAATTCAAAAAATCAGATCTGCTGTAACAATAAAATCTGTGTCATTATACACTCCTTATTGTGTCCCCTCTGTTATATAATTTAGAATTTACTGTAATCATTCTCTGGACGGCATGGTGGCGCATTGGGTAGCGCTGCCGCCTCGCAGTTATGAGTCCTGTGGGTTCGCTTCCCGGGTTCTCAAGTGTGGAGTTTGCATGTTCTCCCCGTGTCTGCATGGGTTTCCCCCCACAGTCCAAAGACATGCAGGTTAGGTGCATTGGTGATCCTAACTTGTCCCTAGTGTATGCTTGGTGTGTGAGTGTGCACATGCTGTGGTGGGCTGGCGCCCTGCCTGGGGTTTGTTTCCTGTGTTGGATGGGAATGGCTCCAGCAGAACCCCGTGACCCTGCAGTTAGGCTATAGCGGGTTGGATAATGGATGGAAGGATGAATGTAATTATTCTCTGTTATTTTTATCAATAGTTCAGTTTTTTGTTTTTAATAATAAATTCCAACAATCCTGTTTTTGTATTTAGGGTGGCACGGTGGCGTAGTGGTAGTGCTGCTGCCTTGCAGTAAGGAGTCCTGTGGATTCGCTTCCTGGGTCCTCCCTGCGTGGAGTTTGCATGTTCTCCCCGTGTCTGCGTGAGTTTCCTCCCACAGTCCAAAGACATGCAGGTTAGGTGCATTGGTGATCCTAAATTGTCCCTAGTGGGTGTGTGCCCTGTGGTGGGTTGGCACCCTGCCTGGGGTTTGTTCCTGCCTTGTGCCCTGTGTTAGCTGGGATTAGCTCAAGCAGACCCCCATGACCCTGTGTTAGGGTCTGTCCACTGACAGACTGAGGAGATCATTCCTCCTTCACACTATGCGACTCTTCAATTTCACCCGGGGGGGTAAACGCTAACATTATTCAAGTTATTGTCTGTTTTTACATGCATTTTTATTACTCTTTAATTTAATATTGGTTTTTTTTTGTATCAGTATACTGCTGCTGGATTTTGTGAATTTCCCCTTGGGATTAATAAAGTATCTATCTATCTATCTATCTATCTATCTATCTATCTATCTATCTATCTATCTATCTATCTATCTATCTATCTATCTATCTAATCCTGCCAACTACGCTAAAATAGCCTCTATCTGTATAGTGCATTTCTATCTATCTATCTATCTATCTATCTATCTATCTATCTATCTATCTATCTAATCCTGCCAACTACGCTAAAATAGCCTCTGTCTGTATAGTGCATTTCTATCTATCTATCTATCTATCTAGAATATAGCGGATTGGGTAATGACTGACTGTTTTTGCATTATGATTCTGGGATAATGAGTGCTGCTTGATGTGGGGAAAAATAAACTTAAAAGATTTTAGAACAAGGACGCAGCATAATGTGAAAAAAGTTAAAGAGTTGGAATACTCTGAATCTACAATATAAGTAAAAGTGATTTAACAATCTATAGAGAACCACACAGAAAAGGGTACAAAAAATGAGCACCTACGTTAACCCTTATGAACAAAATAGTCAATCAAAGGAAATAAATACACTTCTTTTATTAACAAATGCATGTCTTGCTTCAACAAAATAATACAGGGAGATTCACTCAAAAGAGGCCCTGAATATTCTGTTGTAACTCTCATTAGGATGAAGCAATCTGAACCAAAGAAATCCACTGTATACCTTGATGTCCGTGTAATCGATTGCATGCCATGCGATGCTGGAAGTGGTTTCCATTTTCTGCACGGCGCTCTATGTTTCTGAACGTATCAGCGAGAGTCTCAGAGGGAATAGAAGCAATTTCACGTTGGATGTTTTCCTTTAACTCTTCCACAATGCGAGGATTGTTCCGATAGACTTTTCCTTTGATCAGACACCAAAGGAAGATGTCTGGTGGTGTCAGATCCGGCGACAGTGGTGGTCAAAGCTCTTTTGAAATGACCCTGTTGCAGAAGAAGGACTCAGTTTTGGCCATGCTCCTTGCCAATGTGTGACACTTTGCTCCATCTTGCCGGAAGTAACTCATGATCATCTGCTATATTCTGGCATTGCTTAAACGAATTGGTGACTCAATAGGTTTGCACCATGAAGACGCGCTGCTCAATACTGTACACCACCATCCTGATGAGAAGTCGAGTGACGGAGTGAAGGGGTATGGGCGGTATGAACCCAGAAGTTGCAAACGGAGGAGTAACATCATAACGGCTGTCCGGCGCCTACCTCATCACTCTGACGTAGGGGCATCCCGGCTTGTTCGAAGCTCCATATACTGAGGAGCACATTGTATGTTGTTTCGTTCAGATTGCTTCATCCTAATGAGATTTATTACAGATTCGAATGAATCTCCCTGTATGATCCAAGCTTTGTAAAAGCAAACAAAATAAGAGACTGTTCTGAACTCAGGGTTTCTTCATAAAATACCCAGTAGCCATTAGATACCCAATCAGTGAACCGTCTCTTGGCATATAACATCAGGTTCACAAAAGTTTGAAAAACATGCCCAGCTAGATATCCAAGATCATGGTGGTGCCGTGTAAAAGGCAGGAGCCAGAAAAGGCGTTCCTCAATCTACATATTTTATTTTACTTTGCTGGCTAAATGTACAAGATAAACAGATTTAACAAGGACCTACTTCAATCATTTTCTTGTTTGGCTTTAACAGCACAATTTCGCCATGCAGAGGTGGAGGGTAGCTGGTGGCAGAACAGTTGAGAATGACTGATGTTCCAATATTCAGCTCCACTGGCAACGGTGAACTAGTAATTTTTGGGACTGCATTTGGAAAGTCTGCAACAGAAGGTAAGCAAGTCAAGTCAAGTTGGGGAGCATGCACCCACTACACGATGAAACAACTCAGGATCCCGGTTGGCAACCCTCCAGGTAGACACGCGGTCCAGTCCCACCCTCCGGAAATGACCCTCAGTCTGCCGCAGCCAGGTGTTACGTGGGTGACCCCTTGGCCTGGTCCAGCCACTTGGGTCCCCAACAATGAAGATCTTATGAGCCGGATCACCCTCGGGGGAAAACGTGCCACATGGCCGTAGTGCCATAACTGACGCTCCCTCACAATGCAGGTCATGTGCCTCATTCGGGAGTCTGTGAGCAACACAAAGTCAAACCAACGGTACCCGAGGATTTTCCGGCGCGACACACATGAAGGAGTCCAGTCTTTGTCTCAGGTCACTGGATAGCGTCCATGTCTCACAACCATATAGCAAGACAGGAAGCACCAGGACCCTAAAGACTTGGACCTTCGTCCTTTTGCTGAGATATCAGGAGAGCCACACACCCGTTTCCAGTGACCTCATGACCCTTCATTGCTCTCCTAATCCATCTACTGACTTCATAGGAAGAGTCACCAGAGTCATGAATGTCACTGCTGAGGTAAGTAAACCTCTCGTTGAGGTTGACACTCTCTCCGCAGACAGACACCCTGCTGATGGCCGTGCCTAAGAGGTCATTAAAGACCTGGCTCTTGGTTTTTATCAGGACACTCGCAAGCCCAGACACTCAGACTCTTCACTCAGTCTCTAGAGACCCCCGATTAGTCTTTGACTTTTTAACTTCTCACAAACTCAATGGAGTCAATGGAGAGAAGGTAAGCAATAAAGTAGAATTTATATGATGAGTATATAAAGAAACTCTTTTAAATAAATGACATATGTACTTTGTTTGAAGAAAATGTTGAAACTTTATAAACGAAAATTGACTTTTTTATGAAGTGATCATATGCAAAAATATATGTGCAAACTGATATTATTGTTATTTCCACAAGCATTTACAACTATTTTAAATTGCACACTTGTGTTTGTATGTATATATATATATATATATATATACTGTATATATATATATATATATATATATATATACTGTATATATACAGTGCATCCAGAAAGTATTCACAGCGCATCACTGGTTTCCACATTTTGTTAAGTTACAGCCTTATTCCAAAATGGATTAAATTCATTTTTTCCCTCAGAATTCTACACACAACACCCCATAATCAAAACGTCAAAAAAGTTTCCTTGAGATTTTTGCAAATTTATTAAAAATAAAAAAATTGAGAAAGCACATGTAGAGTACATAAGTATTCACAGCCTTTGCCATGAAGCTCCAAATTGAGTTCAGGTCCATCCTGTTTCCCCTGATCATCCTTGAGATGTTTCTGCAGCTTCATTGGAGTCCACCTGTGGTAAATTCAGTTGACTGGACGTGATTTGGAAAGGCACACACCTGTCTATAGAAGGTCCCACAGTTGACAGTTCATGTCAGAGCACAAACCAAGCCTGAAGTCAAAGGAATTGTCTGTAAACCTCCGAGACAGGATTGTCTCGAGGCACAAATCTGGGGAAGGTTACAGAAAAATTTCTGCTGCTTTGAAGGTCCCAATGAGCACAGTGGCCTCCATCATCCGTAAGTGGAAGAAGTTCGAAACCACCAGGACTCTTCCTAGAGCTGACCGGCCATCTAAACTGAGCGATCGGGGGAGAAGGGCCTTATTCAGGGAGGTGACCAAGAACCCGATGGTCACTCTGTCAGAGCTCCAGAGGTTCTCTGTGGAGAGAGGAGAACCTTCCAGAAGGACAACCATCTCTGAAGCAATCCACCAATCAAGCCAGTACGGTAGAGTGGCCAGACGGAAGCCACTGCTTAGTGAAAGGCACATGGCAGCCCGCCTGGAGTTTGCCAAAAGGCACCTGATGGACTCTCAGACCATGAGAAACAAAATTCTCTGTTCTGATGAGACAAAGATTGAACTCTTTGGTGTGAATGCCAGGCGTCACGTTTGGAGGAAACCAGGAACCGCTCATCAGCAGGCCAATACCATCCCTACAGTGAAGCATGGTGGTGGCAGCATCATGCTGTGGGGATGTTTTTCAGCGACAGGAACTGGGAGACTAGTCAGGATAAAGGGAAAGATGACTGCAGCAATGTACAGAGACATCCTGGATGAAAACCTGCTTCAGAGCGCTCTTGACCTCAGACTGGGGCGACGGTTCATCTTTCAGCAGGACAACGACCCTAAGCACAAAACCAAGATATCAAAGGAGTGGCTTCAGGACAACTCTGTGAATGTCCTTGAGTGGCCCAGCCAGAGCCCAGACTTGAATCTGATTGAACATCTCTGGAGAGATCTTAAAATGGCTGTGCACCGACGCTTCCCATCCAACCTGATGGAGCTGCAAAGAGGAATGGGCGAAACTGACCAAGGATACGTGTGCCATCATATTCAAAAAGACTTGAGGCTGGGATTGCTGCCAAAGGTGCATCAACAAAGTATTGAGCAAAGGCTGTGAATACTTATGTACATGAGATTTCTCAGTTTTTTTTTATTTTTAATAAATTTGAAAATACCTGTGTTGTGTGTAGAATTCTGAGAAAAAAAATTAATTTAATCCATTTTGGAATAAGGCTGTAACATAAACAAATGTGGAAAAAGTGATGCGCTGTGAATACTTTCTTCTGGATGCACTGTATATATATATATATATATATATATATATATATATATATATATATATATATATATATATATATATATATATATATATATATATATATATATACAGTTAGGTCCATAAATATTTGGACAGAGACAACTTTTTTCTCATTTTGGTTCTGTACATCAACACAATGAATTTTAAATGACACAACTCAGATGCCATTGAAGTGTAGACTTTCAGCTTTAATTCAGTGGGTTGAACAAAACGATTGAATAAAAATGTGAGGCCACTAAAACATTTGTTTAACACAATCCCTTCATTTCAGGGCTCAAAAGTAATTGGACAATTGACTCAAAGGCTATTTCATGGGCAGGTGTGTTCAAGTCTGTCGTTATGTCTTATCGATTAAGCCGATAAAAGGCCTGGAGTTGATTTGAGGTGTGGTGCTTGCATGTGCTTTTGCTGTGAACAGACAACATGCGGTCAAAGGAGCTCTCCATGCAGGTGAAAGAAGCCATCCTTAAGCTGCGAAAACAGAAAAAACCCATCTGAGAAATTACTACAATATTACGAGTGGCAAAATCTACAGTTTGGTACATCATGAGAAGGAAAGCAATGCAAAAAGACCTGGAAGACAACAGTGATGGATGATCGCAGAATCATTTCCATGGTGAAGAGAAACCCCTTCACAACAGCCCACCAAGTGAACAACACTCTCCAGGGGGTTGGTGTATCGATATCCAAGTCTACCATAAAGAGAAGACTGCATGGCAGTAAATACAGAGGGTGCACTGCAAGGTGCAAGCCACTCATAAGCCTCAAGAATAGAAAGGCTAGATTGGACTTTGCTAAAGAACATCTAAAAAAGCCAGCACAGTTCTGGAAAAACATTCTTTGGACAGATGAAACCAAAATCAACCTCTACCAGAATGATGGCAAGAAAAAGTATGGAGAAGGCATGGAACAGCTCATTATCCAAAGCATACCACATCATCTGTAAAACACGGTGGAGTCAGGCAGTGTGATGGCTGCCAGTGGCACTGGGACACGAGTGTTTATTGATGATGTGACACAGGACAGAAGCAGCTGAATGAATTCTGAGGTGTTCAGAGACATACTGTCTGCTCAAATCCAGCTAAATGCAGTCTAATTGATTGGGCGGCGGGCGTTTCATGATACAGATGGACAATGACCCAAAACATACAGCCAAAGCAACCCAGGAGTTTATTAAAGCAAAGAAGTGGAAAATTCTTGAATGGCCAAGTCAGTCACCTGATCTTAACCCAACTGAGCGAGCATTTCACTTGCTGAAGACTAAACTTCGGACAGAAAGGCCCACAAACAAACAGCAACTGAAAGCCACTGCAGTAAAGGCCTGGCAGAGCATTAAAAAGGAGGAAACCCAGCATCCAGGAGTTCAAGACTTCAGGCTGGCATTGCCAGAAAAGGGTTTTCAACCAAGTATTAGAAATGAACATTTTATTTCCAGTTATTTAATTTGTCCAATTACTTTTGAGCCTCTGAAGTGAAGGGATTGTGTTAAACAAACGCTTTAGTTGCCTCACATTTTTATGCAATCGTTTTGTTCAACACACTGAATTAAAGCTGAAAGTCTGCACTTCAACTGCATCGGAGTTGTGTCATTTAAAATTCATTGTGTTGATGGACAGAACCAAAATGAGAAAAAAGTTGTCTCTGTCCAAATATTTATGGACCTAACTGTATATATGTATGTATGTATATATATACACTTGCAAAATACCCCGCCTGGCGCTGTACTACCTTAAAATTTTTATCAAGAAGAAAAGTAAACCTTTTTAAACTGAGGGAAAATATCCCAATAATTATTTGTTAAGGATCTCTTTGTATACCACATTGTGAGTTCGGCCCTCCGGTTGTAATCTGACCAAGCTGTGCGCTGAGCTTACTCTTGAGCATGTAGCATTACAGTTGGCCATGTGAACAGTAATCTTGTCTCAAATCTCACAGCTTGGATTGCTGCTGTCATAATCGGTTTGAGTTTCATGGTTAGTTTCAATGACGACAGTATTTGCAGGACTTATTGTGTTGAAGTGACATTCGGCATCTGTCAAGCGTTGTAAGAATACAACCGGATTCATCGATAACTTCACATCCAGCTTTTGAGAGTTTAAACATTCATAAACATCAAAGTGTCCACTACTGAAATCGTCACCTGTGAATCTAAGATGTTTAAGAGGCATTGGCGGTTGTCTAAAAGTGTAAAATATTTGGCCATTTCGGTACACTTGAAAATGACAACCGAACAATTCATCGGCAGCCATCAACTCACATGCAGATCCATAGGTGAAGGGCTTAAGCATTTCACTCTTCTAGTGCTCCTGTGTAGTCTAATTATCTCCTGTACCGTCATCAGTCCACACCTTGAACCTGTCCCAGTCATTCAATACATAAGACACAATGTTCCTCCGGATATCAAGAGTGAGCCTGATATGGCCGTGCAATATGTAACACAGAGAATGGAAAAGGCAGGTGCCATCGCCGGGCATGGAAACCACTCGGTAAGTGACAGTTCTTTGATCGATGGTGATCACCTTGATAGACATGTTAATGGGGCTACGGTTAGAATGATAAAGGAAATGGGTACCTGAACAATGTAAAGTAAGTCTAAAATACCTACACAATAACTATAATCATAATAAATGAACAATAAAACAGCGGAGAAGCCGTGGATTAAATAAAAAGGCTGTAGTTATCAGCAGGGAGAAGTGAATCCCGTGGCGAAGCAAGGAAGGGAATGTAGAGACCGGAGCGACGGACGGCCTTATATACAACGTGGGGATGGGGGACCCAACGCCGCCTCACACGGTGACCGAGCTGCAGGCTATGGACGTATATATGTACGTAAGTAGGATTCAGTTAGCGTTGGGAACCCACATACCAAATTTCTTGAAGATGGGCCTGTGACGATGTGGGTTCTGGCTCCACGCTCCCTTTGATGTTTGGGAACCCTTGAACCCAACACCGTCGATAATGTTGCCGAGTGAGCTAGTCAGTGAAGGCAAATAAACAATTGAGCAAGGGGTGGTGCAAAAAGTGCAATAGTGCTTTTATTTAAAACTGTCCATCAAAACAAAAACAGTGTTCCAATAAATAGTGCAGTTCCTCAAAGTTTATTAAATAAATAATCCATAAAAAGAACGTGGAGGTTAAAACAACAATAACAAAAAAACAATCCTTTTAAAACGAGGTTAAAATCTTCATTAGGAAGCAGTCTTAAAACAATAACAAATCCGGTGCATCATTTATTAGCGTCTCACCTGCTTATCCCGTTTGGGCCAAGCAGCAGGCAAGACGCTCTCTGCAGCTGCCCTCCTCTACACTTTCCCGAGACTGGAGACCTCCCGATCCCTGGCTCCGGTATGGCACTCATCCCAGTCCCCAGATTTGATGTCCACCAATGACCAGGACGCACACATTGGGGACTCCACCACCAAGCCTCCCGACTTCCACTGCCTTTCCGCGGCTTCTCTGCGGCCCGTCGCTCACCTGATCACTCCCGCTACATGGTCGCTCAGCGGGAGCAACCTCAACTCAAGCGCCTGGGTGTCGGCCTAACACCCAGCTTCCTTGCAGCTGCCCATGAGCGCTCCATCGCGCGCTCACCACACGCACGCTCCACGTGTCTGTCTCTCCTGCACCGCATGCTTCCTCGCTCCCTGTAACCTCCGTCCTCTTTCCTTTCCTTTCCTTTTTCTCTCCGATCGTTTCTTACACCTCCCACACAACCGACTCACGCTTCTTTTTAAAACCGTGAGGGGCCATCACAGCTGTAGCATTAGCCATGGGAGCAATCGCGAATGTGGGCAGTTCCTCACCTGTGCACACGGTGAGAAACGCCCACATCGACGACTGCCCCGCGGCTCGCTACAACATCGCCCCTCACGAAGCCGCCTCGGGTGCGGTGATTATTTATTTAAAATGAATGGCCTTTTCTCAACGAGCTGTGGACCCATAACACCACAGGGCCCATAAGTAACAAAGACCGTTGGAAAGTTCAATATGGTGGCCGACAGTGGCATCATACCACCGAAATAAGTACGTACATCGGTTTCAGTTAGCACAGGGAAGCCACCTACCAAATTTCATGAAGATGGGGCCATAAATAAGAAAGTTCAACATGGCGGACGTTGTAGACCGTTATGACCGTTACGCGTAGAATTTCGAAATGAAACCTGCTTAACTTTTGTAAGTAAGCTGTAAGGAATGAGCCTGACAAATTTCAGCCTTCTACCGACACGGGAAGTTGGAGAATTAGTGATGAGACGAGTGAGTGAGTCAGTGAGGGCTTTGCCTTTTATTAGTATAGATATGTATATATGTATATATGTATATTGTGGGATACGGCCGGCTGTTCATCCCGGCCAATACCTCCAGGCCACCAGGTGGAGCACTTCTTGCAACATAGAGGTGCCCCGAGGTCCAGCAGGACATCATGGACAGTGGAGTTTTACATCACAGCCCTGATGGATACCATAGGGACCTCCAGGGGACACTGTACGGAGAAGCAGGAATTGCTACTTTCCCTATAACCTGGAAGTACATCCCAGTCATGGGAGCAGAAGAAATAATGTACTTCCGGGATGAAGAAGAAGAGTTTTCACCTGACCCGGAATTGCTGGATAATCACATGGACTAAGGGATCAGATGCACTTCCAGGTCCAGGAATATAAAGGACTGTGAGAGATCCCAGACGGGCGAGCTGATTTGGGAGGAAGGGAACAACGTGTCTGGGTGTGGAGGATTGAGTATTGATTATTGTATTGATTTATTATTTTATGAGTATTGTGGAGTGGAGGGTGCTTAGTGCACATTATTGTTCATAATATTGTTTTACCTGGTGTCTGACATCTGATCTGAGGGTTCAAGGGTGCCCCCTATCTGTCACAATATATAATGTGGTGGACGGCCAGGTCCCATGGGTATTCAGGGGGAGCAGCCCTGGACAGTGCAGTACCTCCCCCTGGACGCTGGATGGCTGCCCTCCCTGGGATGGGTCGGTGCCTCAGTCTCTTGCAGGGCTTCATGGGAGATGGAGTTCTCCACAGCCCTGTTGGGGGCCCGGCATGGATCCCTAAACCCAGCTGGATGAATCATCAGCCCCATCCAGGAGTGCAACCGGAAACAGGTGATCAAGCACCTGCAGCACTTTCGGATGGACCATTAAAGGAGCCAGCAACCACCACTCAATGGCCAGAGTCGGGAGGAGGAAGACAAAGCTTGTGGAGGAGTGGTGGTGGAAGAGAGAAAAGGAGTGTTAGTGTGGTCTTTTGTGCTTGGGACTGTGTTGTGGCTGCGGGGATTACAGGGAAGACGTGCCCTCCAGCTGAAGAAAATAAAAGTTTGTCTATTTTTACACGTGTGTGTCGGGTCGGGCGCAATATAGCGCCTTTCTTACTATATATATACTGTATATACGTATATATATATATATATATATAAATCACTGTACATAATTAACACCTGCAGATAAAGAAGCACAAAAATATGAGGAAAAAACTATTTCCCAGAAAAATATATAGCATAAACCTCACAGTTTTTTGGTTTCTTTTTGCCATCATTTACTCCACCTTTATGAAAAACATCACACTTCAAAATCAAAGAATTAAAAACTGCTTGCTAAGCAAATAATATGTAACATATACAGTGGATTCAGAAAGTCTTCAGACTTCTTCACTTTCTGCATACTTTATTGTGTTGTAATGGATAACTGTGTCATTTTTGCCCATTAATTTACACTGAATAACAATAATATTTCTTTCTATAACATGTCTTCCTACAAATGATATGCTCAAAGTGCTTTACCAGGTGTCAAAGAAGTAATTACAGGCTAAAAGACACAAATTTAAATTGGATGAGGGCAACAATGTATTAAAAGTATCCACAAAATAAATAATGCATACTTACATATGGCAGAAATATAATTAAGAGAGACAGAGTGCTTGAATATAGAATTATTTGTGTAGTCTCTAAAAGCTGGTCCAGTGATAAAGACAGTTGGCCAAGGTGGAAAGAAAAATAAAATAGAAAAATACTCCAGCTAAGCCAGAGAAAAAAATAACATCTGTAGGAGTTCGAGGAACAAAAGACCAATCCGGCCAGCCTCCTAACATAAATGTCCTTAAGTCTCCGTTGCTTTTCTCTTTTAGGATGTCATCTTTGAGGACCTGACACAGTGGGTCTCATGGCAGGTTGGGGTATCCACTTTCCTTCAAACATCACATGTGCCTGCACAGGACTTTCATCAGGTGGTGGTGGTTCAGAGTGCAATAACCAATAATGACCTGCGCCCCCACCACCTGATCAAAGCACCGTGATGTCCCTACATTGATGGATTAAAGGCCAGAAGTCCACGTGACCGTCATCATCAAGTCCTTCCATGAGAACCCTGAATACCATGAGGACTGATTGAGGTCACTGATGTTAGGTAGAATGTCTAGAGGGGACTTGGTGGTCTCATGGCCTTGGTACCCCTGCAGATTTTATTTTTTTCTCCAGCCGTCTGGAGTTTTTTTTTTTTCTGTGTTACCTGGCCATCGGACCTTACTTTTATGTTAATTAGTGTTCTCTGATTTTAATTCTTACTTTGTCTTTTTTCTCTTTCTTCATCATGTACTTTGAGCACATTATTTGTATGAAAATGTGATATAGAAATAAATGTTGTTGTTTTCTGAAAGCTTTGCAAACTTATTAAAAGTCAACCTTATATAAGGGGTCTGCCTTTCTGAACAATGTCCAGTCAATTCAGCTGGCCACAAGTTAAACCCTAGACACACCTCAAGGATAATTAAAGCAAACAAGATGGGACTGACCATAACTTGGAGTGCCACAGCAAAGGGTTTGAATGCTTCTAGGAATGAGAGCCTTCAGGTTTTGATTTTGAATACATTTGTAAACCTTTCTGAAAATGTGTTTTCTTTTGATCATTATGAGTTATTGAGTGTAGATCCAAATGGTCAAAAATAGAAAATCTATTTAAAATTAAATCTATGACACAACAAAGTTTGCAGAAGGTAAAGATGTCAGAAAATTTTCTGAATCGACTGTAATATTCGAAGTAGCCAAAACAAAATAAAAAATCTTTACGAGACAGTTTGGGAGGGATGTAATACGACTAAAATGTGCAGTTGCCCTCTTTTCATTAGAAGTAATCTGCTTGTACCCAGTTACCTTGATTTACCTGGTATCCATCCATCCATGATCCACCCGCTATATCCTAACTACAGGGTCACGGGGGTCTGCTGCTGCCAATCCCAGCCAACGCAGGGCGCAAGACAGGAAACAAACCCCGGGCAGGGCGCCAGGCCACAGCAGGGCACACCCACACACACACCAAGCACACACTAGGGACAATTTATAATCGCCAATGCACCTAATCTGCATGTCTTTGGACTGTGGGAGGAAACTTACCTGGTATTCCACAGTTTATTCCATTCTCACCAGAACAGAGGCATCCTTTAAACTGATCACATTTCTCCTCTTCCTTACATTGGCATTTGAGTTTACAGTCAGCTCCGTAATAATTATCTGGGCAAGCTGAAAGACCAGAAATCACAATATAAATATATATTTAAAAACACATCATCAATTGGAAGCAAGCTTTAGGTGAGGCATACTTATGTGCAAAGTGTAACAAGAGTATTGGGCTATATATACAGTGTGTGACTCAAAAACACACATTTATTTTTCTCTTCAAATACAAACTTTATTCTAACTTTTTATATCTACATTTGTATTTGACCTACAGTACATCCAACACAAGCACAGCAGAGATCTAGAAAAGTATTTGCATGTGGAAATATACTTAGGGACAGATATGTGACAATATCTTTAAGCCTACAAGACAAGGTCACTTGCTTTAAACAAAGGTGATCACAATGAATCAAAAGAAGGCGTTTTAAAGCCCATTTTATTTTTTTTGACACTGCAGGTATGAACATTTCTCATTTTTGACCAATCTAGCAAATAGTTTTTCAGAAACCATCATACTTCTGTCAGAGTTCTGTTTGATTTTACCTGCACAGTCAGATTAAACATCCCACCTCCCTGTAGCTCCAGTGGCCCACATTTTCATTTGTTTTTCATAAAACATTCGGATTTCTTTATAACCCCAACTCAGAACGGTATAGAAAATGAAAATCAAAACAGAAAGCAGTGATTTCAAAATTCACTTTGACTTGTAATCCATCACATACTGTAAAAATTCAAGATAATTAATTAATTTAATCAGGGCAACTTCATTTTGTTGTCAACTAGGGGACTCTGCCCCCTGCTCGCTTCGCTCGCCAACCCCCATGTTGGCACTGTGCGTTAGCCTCTTTGCGGTTCTTCCGCTTGCGTATGGGGAAGCGGGTGTACAATTCAAACAGATTGTTATTTTCATGGAAATTGTTACGTATGCATAATAGAATGAACTATTTTACATTACAGCGAGTAATTAACCATCGTAAAAAATAGTAAAACGTAATAATTTGAAAGTAAATTATGCTGCTTGTTGCGTTAGAGTTATTCATTGCATTATACGATTTTGTTCTGTTTGGCTTTGAAATTAACACGCAAATACTTTTTAAACTTACACTTTTACTGTAAAACAATTTTTTGAATTAAAATTTTGTCGATATTGCATTGAATTTTGATTCTGTGTTTAGACTTTCATCGTGACAACGCAACATATAACTGCCCGTGAGTGAATTTCGTTTCTTTCTCTCTATTAAATAAAATGACTTTTTCGAATGTTTGGCTCTGTGATTTGTTAATTGTCTTTGCTAAAGCTATTCTAACGGGAAACAGTTAACGTTTTAATACGAATGGCGTAGCAAGATCTCCTTTGTTGTCTAATGTTATCCCCCGAAGATGTACGACATTACCTTTCTTGGATACATCCTTCTTTCTACAGTAATTCGGGAGGTGGATGATCAGACGGTGTTAACGGTTGTAGATATTCTTTGTGATTTTGCAAGTTGATGTTTCCATCTTCCACACCATCACCACCAACTGTTTCGGCAGAGTCCATCGATACGCATTTAACCAATTTGCTGTGTAACAGATCGACATTTTTGGTGTTAATTTGTTTGACTTCGTCATTTCTCATTTCTCAGTGTTAGGATTGCCCGTGTACACATTTTTTCTGTTGATAACACTTTGTGATGAAATTCTTCAGTAAGATTTGGATATAATACGTCTTCTTTAATTGGGAACTTAAAATGAGGAAAACGTTACAATTTATAAGAGCTGAGAGCGCAGGAACTGTGTCTGACAAAAGCATTCACATGAATTATGGCGCTTTTCCACTGCATAGTACGGCACGACACGGTTCAGTTCAGCTCACTTTTGGGAGGTTTTCCACTGGGAATAGTACCTGGTACCTGGTCCTTTTTTTAGTACCACCTCAGCCGAGGTTCCAAACGCGCCGAACCGTTACCAAAACCGTGGCGTGTAAACTCTGCTGGTCACTGATTGGCCGGAGAAAATCGTCATTACTGCGTCATTGGCTATTCTTTTCTTTAAAGGTACAACACGCGGAAGTTTGTGTCCGTCTCTCCATCGCTGGGCGCAGTTTGTTGCATAAGTGGATGAATGTTTCTTCAGACATTCGAAAGTTCTCCAGCCACTGAGTGTTTGTAAAACCGGGAGCAATCACATCCCACCACCCTGAAGCACGGTTAAATGTCCAAACAGATGGTCTGTTGCGGCGACTTTTTTGCAAAATGTGGAAGATCTGTAATATACAGAATCAGCATTTTAATGTTACACTGGCAGTTAAGTTCATTTTATGCTTTGCAACAGTGATAAATGTTAGCTAGTGATGTGCTTTTTTTAGATGCTTACCCTTGTGCGTCGTCGAGCTAAAGTGTTGTCGTTGTCTGCGTGTTGTTGTAAAAGTTCCACGGTGTCACGGCAGTAGAGGCGGCGCAACTCTAACGACACGTGAATAATCCCGCCCACTCTAAAGCGGTACTAAACTGCAGTCGAAAGCATAAACCGAGCCGAACCAAGGCGAGCTGTACTGAACCGTGCTGTGCCGTACTATGCAGTGGAAAAGCGCCTTTAGAGGTTAGAGGACTGTTGGCGTGGTTCTGGTTGAGAGGAGGGAGTGACTTGAAAAAATCTCATGGCTAAAATCTCGCAAGACTTGAAAAAAGTCTTGTCTCGTCCCAGGATTTTTTGATATAATAGAGAGATATACAGTAATCGACTTTCACGACTTCACTCTATCGTGGATTTTAAATGTAAGCATATCTAAATATATAACGCGGATTTTTCGCTGCTTTGCAGGTTTCTGTGGACAATGGGTTTTTTTTTACTTCTGGTACGTACTTCCTCAGTTGGTTTGCCCAGTTGATTTCATGCAAGGGACGCTATTGGCGGATGGTCGAGAAGCTACCCAATCAGAGCATGCAGTTAAGTTCCTGTGTGCTGATTGGCTCAGTGACGGAGCGCCGAATTCGATTGCGCTGCATTAACCAGGAAGTCTTGTCTCGCTCATTCAGCATCAACGTGTTTCGCCGTGTAAAGAGTTAACTTTTGTGCTCTATTGTGTTTATCTTTGTGCATAGTCAAGCCCTTCGTTATGGCTCATAAACGATCTGTCTATCGCAGGGGTCCTCAATCACAGTCCTGGAGGGCCGCAGTGGCTGCAGGTTGCTTAATTAGAAAGCAATTCTTGCCAATAATTTAATTTCACGGCTTGTTAGTTTTTTAACTCTGTTATGTCGGGTCATTCTCATATCCTAGATTTTCTTCCCCTTTCTAAGGATATAATCCAAATGATTTGAAGGCTAAAATTGATGAGTAATTCTCAGTCCTTCACTTTTTTCTCTTCACTTTCCTTCCAAGTATTTAATTAAACCAACTTGTGTATGATAAATACACACAGAGGTATAAATGGTAACAAGCTAAAATGGAGAAATGCTGGTCTCTTTTGTCATTTGCATGTTATTGCTAATTAGGAGCAATTAAAAGCCAAAAATACAGCTGCTGAAGACTAAAGAGAACCGTAGCGCGTATGAGAACATGAGGGCAACCATTAAGAAGGATATCAGAGAGGCTAAAAGACAGTTGGAGAGGAATATAGCAGATAAGGCGAAAGAAGACCCCAAGAGATTCTTTCAGTATTTTAGTAGTAAAAGAACAGTTAAGGAGGAGGTCAAGTTCATCAGGAATAGTAAAGGGGAATTAAAAGATACAGACAATGAAATAGCAGATGCCCTAAACTTACATTTTTCTGAGGTGTTTACAAGTGAGCAAGTGGATAACCTGCCAGAGGTAAACACAACTACTAAGGAGGTACTGAGGGATTTGGAAATTGTAGAGGGAGAAGTGCTGCTCAGATTAAATAAGATGAAATCAAACAAATCACCAGGCCCAGATAATATTTATCCTCGTGTTCTTAAGGAGGCTAGTGAGTACATATATAAACCCTTGACACGTATTTTTAGGAAGTCACTGTGCACTGGAGAGATTCCAAAGGACTGGAAAATGGCAAATATCATCCCATTATATAAAAAGGGTGACAGGGCAGATCCAAGCAACTATAGGCCAGTAAGCTTAACAAGCATCACAGGAAAATTAATGGAAGGAATTATTAAGGATAAGATTGAGCAACACATGACAAGGACAGGAGTTATTCTGAACAGTCAGCATGGGTTCAGAAGGGGGAGGTCGTGTTTTACTAACATGTTGGAATTCTATGAGGAGGCAACAAAAGGATACGATCAAAGTGGAGCTTATGATATTATTTATCTGGACTTTCAGAAAGCATTTGATAAGGTGCCACATGAGAGGTTGGGCATCAAGTTAAAAGAAGTGGGAATTCAGGGTGATGTTTTTAGATGGGTGCAGAATTGGCTCAGACACAGGAAGCAGAGGGTGATGGTGCGAGGAACCTCATCAGAACTGGCTGATGTTAAGAGTGGTGTTCCACAGGGGTCAGTGCTAGGGCGCTGCTATTTTTAATATATATAAATGATTTAGATAGGAATATAAGTAACAAGCTGGTTAAGTTTGCAGATGATACCAAGATAGGTGGATTAGCAGATAATTTGGAATCCGTTATATCATTACAGAAGGACTTGGATAGCATACAGGCTTGGGCAGATCTGTGGCAGATGAAATTTAATGTCAGTAAATGTAAAGTATTACACATAGGAAGTAAAAATATTAGGTTTGAATACACAATGGGCGGTCGAAAAATCGAGAGTACACCTTATGAGAAGGATTTAGGAGTCATAGTGGACTCCAAGCTATCAACTTCCAAACAGTGTTCAGAAGCCATTAAGAAGGCTAACAGAATGTTAGGTTATATAGCACGATCTGTGGAGTACAAGTCCAAGGAGGTTATGCTCAACCTTTATAATGCACTGGTGAGGCCTCATCTTGAGTACTGTGTGCAGTTTTGGTCTCCAGGCTACAAAAAGGACATAGCAGCACTAGAAAAGGTCCAGAGAAGAGCGACTAGGCTGATTCCAGGTCTACAGGGGTTGAATTATGAGGAAAGATTAAAAGAGCTGAGCCTTTACAGTTTAAGCAAAAGAAGATTAAGAGGTGACATGATTGAAGTGTTTAAAATTATGAAGGGAATTAGTACAGTGGATCGAGACTTGTATTTTAAAATGAGCTCATCAAGAACACGGGGACACAGTTGGAAACTTGTTAAGGGTAAATTTCGCACAAACATTAGGAAGTTTTTCTTTACACAAAGAACGATAGACACTTGGAATAAGTTACCAAGTAGTGTGGTAGACAGTAAGACGTTAGGGACTTTCAAAACTCGACTTGATGTTTTCTTGGAGGAAGCAAGTGGATAGGACTGGCGAGCTTTGTTGGGCTGAATGGCCTGTTCTCGTCTAGATTGTTCTAATTGTTCTAATTGTTCTAATTGTTCTAAAAATAAGCAATAAGGGTTCAAAATCTTAACAAGCAAGACAACTAAAGTGAAGGAGAAATGTTACTTGAGCAATAAGCGCTTCTTATTAAGCAATTGGGTTGGAGCAAAAACCTGCGGCCCTCCAGGACCATGATTGAGGACCCCTGGTCTATCGTAACGGCTGTAACATACAGGGAGTGCAGAATTATTAGGCAAGTTGTATTTTTGAGGATTAATTTTAATATGGAACAAACACAGTGCTATCAGTCAATCCAAAATGTTAATAAACCTGAAACCTGAATGTTTCACAACGGAAATGTGAGTGTGAACATCATCAGGGGAATACATATGTGCGCACAATTATTAGGCAACTATTAGTGTGCAGATTTATTAGGCAACTAAAGGAAAAATGAACATTTTCCCATCTCACTTGTTTCTTTTCATCTGTTATAGTGAGAATAATAAACAAACACCTCAAAATTTACAAATAAACATCTCTGACATTTAAAAAATCAATCAATCAATCAATGACCAATATAGCCACCCTTCTTTCCAATAACAGTCATAAGCCTTTCCATTCATGGAGTCTGTCAGTTTCTTGATCTGTTGACGATCAGCTTTTTGTGGAGCAGTGACTACAGCCTCCCAGACACTCTTCAGAGAGGTGGATTGTTTTTCTCCCCCGTAAATCTAGCGTTTAAGAAGTGCCCACAAGTTCTCGATAGGGTTTAGGTCAGATGAGGAAGGGGGGCCATGTCATTATTCCTTCATCTTTAAGGCCTTTACTGGCTGGCCACGCAGTGGAGAACTTCGATGCAAGTGATGGAGCATTGGCCTGCATAAAATCATGGTCTTCTTCCTGTATCACTGTTTGAAGAAAGTGTCTTAGAAAAACTGGCAGTAGGTTTGGGAGTTGATTTTGAGTTCATCTTCAATGCAAAAAGGTCCAACTAGCTCATCTTTAAAAATACCAGCTCATACCAGTACCCCACCTCCACGTTGGAGTGGAGCTCTGTGCCCATTACTGATCCACAGGTCCATCCATCTGGTCCATCAAGAGTCACTCTCATCTCATAGGTCCATAAAACCTTTGAAAAAAATCTGTCTTCAGATATTTCTTGGCCCAGTTTTGACGTTTCAACTTATGTTTCTTGTTCAGTGGTGGTTGGGTTTCAGCCCTCCTTACCTTGGCCATGTCTTTGAGCACTGAACACCTTGTACTTCTGGGCACTCCAGGTAGGTTGCAGCTCTGGAATATGAAAGTACTGGAGGATAATGGGTTCCTGGTAGCTTCACGTTTGATTCTTCTCAAATCTTTGGCAGCTAATTTGCGTCTTTTGTTCTCAACACGTTTCTTGCGACCCTGTTGACTATTTGCAACAAAATGTTTGATGGTTCTGTGATCACACACCAATATCTTAGCAATTCCAAAAGTGCTGCATCCCTCTGAAAGACTTTTACAATTTTTGACTTTTCAGAGTCAGTTAAATCTCTTTTTGGCCCATTTTGCCCGAGGAAAACTAGCTGCCTAATAATTCTGCACACCTTGATATAGGGTGTTGATCTCCTTAGGCCACACCCTCCCTCATTACACAAATACACATCACCTGACGTGCTTAAATCCAATAAGCATTCAAGTTAATACAGCTTGGAGTTGGAATATACGCATTAAAAATGATGATATGGTCAAAATACTCACTTGCCTAATAATTGTGCACACAGTGTATGTGATATCGGAGACGCTCAATATCTTAATAATATTTAGATTTTACTGTATATAAACAGTGTATTTACATACATAATTCCAACAAATCTTACCTAATATCTAAGAGAATACAGAGGGTTTATGCTGTGTGCGGGAAATGTTTATAAGAGTGTGGGAGAGTTTATAAGGGCTGAACATATGAACATACGGTATTTACTTCACGGATTTTCACCTTTCGCAGGGGGTTCTGGAACGCAACGCCCGCAATAAAGGAGGGATCACTGTACATTCAAAATTGCCACAACGCTATTCCAAAAAAATGTCAGGATAGGACAATTTAGGGCCAATAAGGAGTTAAAAAAAGAAAAGGATGATAAGTGTAGAAATGGATGATGTTCAACAGGAGTCAGATTTCTAAAGCTTGTTTATGCACAAGAAGAAGCAAGAAATGAAACCTTGTCAAGGGAAAGTGTGTATGTTCATGGAAAAACTGGGAAATGATGACACCCATGATCAACATTTACATTTTTGGCTGATGCCTTTATCCAAAGCAGCTTACAATATTTATCATATAATTGGCTACATTTTCTTTTAATTTTTCAATTAGAGCGCAGGCAGATCAAGTGACTTGTTCATGATCACACACTGTCAATAGCAGGAATTGAACCCACAATGTCAGGGCTTGAAGTCCAAAGCCTTAACCAGTACACCACACTGCCTCCATCATAGTCAAGCAGGTAATTGCATACAAACGGGCAAAATGATGACTCACACATATAATAAGTCATATCTCTTAACCGTTATTATAATGTGTGTTTATGTGACAAACATATTACACCTTAAAAAGGATTAATACGATGCACAGACTATTCTATTTTAAGAAGGCCAATGCCATGTGTTTGCACTGAAGCACTTTTTGGTTCTTCATCAGTTTATTACTGGCTACTTGTTGTCAGTTCTCAGTGAACTGGCCGACAGGTCAGGAGTATCTCAGCCAAGCTTCACTCCATCATGCCTGCTGTGCTGGAAGCCAATAACCAACCGACAAGACACTCCATCCATTTTTCATATGGTGTGGGTGTACATACATGAAACATTTTTGCCAGCATTTAAAAATTCGATTTTCAGCAGTGTTGGGTTCTCCTAATGTAATTGAAGCAATTGGTTTCATTCATGTTGCAATAAGGGCAGCTAGAGAGAAGAAAGCTGCTTTAGTTAACCACAAGTAGCTACATTCCATTAAAGTACAAGTCTTCTGCGATACCAAGATGTGACTGACAAACATCATGTCCCTAAAAACATGCCAACTCCATACAGACAGTGTGATCTAAATCCTGGTTTCAGGAGCATCAGGTAGCGGCACTACCCATTGCACCACCATGTTACTCTGATTTCCAAAATATTTGCTCAAATACATGGACATAAAAGGCTTAATTTGGATTAAAATACATTTTAAAAGTCAAGTGTGTACTGTATCTATAAATCACAAATTACTTACACTGGTTGCACTCGAGTCCACTCCATCCTGTGGCACAGGAGCATCCATAAGGATCCCGTAGACAGAAAACAAGAGACTGGCAAGTTCCATTTTCACAGGTTTCCTTGCAGGTTTTGCCATATCTGCCCTTGCCACAAGCTGAAATATAATTGCATTTTATTAAGGTTAGCGGTGCTATTTTGTTCAGAATGAGGATAACTTAGGGTTGCCAGATGTCCTTTATACAATACAATACAATACAATTTATTTTTGTATAGCCCAAAATCACACAAGAAGTGCCACAATGGGCTTTAACAGACCCTGCCTCTTGACAGCCCCCCATCCTTGACTCTCTAAGAAGATGAGGAAAAACTCCCAAAAAAAACAAATCCTTGTAGGGAAAAAATGGAAGAAACCTCGGGAAAGGCAGTTCAAAGAGAGACCCCTTTCCGGGTAAGTTGGGAGTGCAGTGGGTGTCAGAAAGAAGGGGGTCAATACAATACAATACAATACACTGAACAAATTCTCAATACAGTATGAATATTATATAGTATATATATAAAAGCTGTTTGGGTGTCCTTCCGTCCCGTGAGTGCTACGCAGGCGCGGAGTTTCACACACGCCCCGTCCATTTTCAATGCATGATGGGATTTGTAGTTTCGTTTTTCCAGGTAAAAGATGATTTTCTACTCCAGACTGTGCGATATCTTCTTCTTCTTTCTTACTATATAAAAGCGGTCGGGATTGTCCTTCCGTCCCGCGAGTGGAAAGCGTAGGTATTTTTCATTTTTATTACTATTTAATTTAATATTGTTTTTTGTATCAGTATACTGCTGCTGGATTATGTGAATTTCCCCTTGGGATTAATAAAGTATCTATCTATCTATTCCGTTTATCACAGACTTACTACTTGCGGCTTGCAGTACGAAGCGACATGATGTGAGCAGAGTTCTGGTGCTCCCATCGTTCCCTTGCTTTTGTGTGCGATGCGCTGGAAAAATAGACAAAATTATGTCTCTGGAAATAATTAATGTTGATGGAGTACAAATGCCTCACCGTGTAGTAAATATCAGGGGGGTTCAAAAGGGCGACCTCAATATAGAAAAAGTTTCAATTTCATCACAAAAATAACAGAAACTACGAGTATTAAAGTAATACCGCTCAAATGCAGTATAACCAAATTAATCAGTTTGTATAAAATATCAAATTGATCTACATATTGAATTGCCTTCAGAAGTGGTCAACTTAAAAGGCGGGTCAGCCTAGTATAGTATATAAATAGTATATATAAAAATGTCCCATATTTCAGTTGTTCTCAAACTGTGGGGGCGCGAAGTAACAAAAAGGGGGGCGCGAAGATGTGATAAAAAGAAAACAAGAATCCAAAATATGAAAAATCCATCTATTGAAACCCAAACAAATGAACTTAAACTACATTCTGATACTAGAGAAATAAATAGAGAGGTAGATAAATGTCAATAAAAGTTAAGTAGGTATAATAAAATATGCATCTATATCATTAATTTAAATAAAAAACAAATTGGTATTAGTGGGCTCCTTTCAAAAAAACCTTAGAGTGGCACAATTAAAACTGTTATGAAAGCTCGGGTCTCAAATACTTAAAGGTTGAGAAACGCTGCCATATTTTGTCCCTTGTCCCGTACTGACCTTTCAGGGACACCCAAATATCCATGTATTTTGTTCATTTTCAAATTTTGTAATAAAAATATATTTTTACTTCCTTCTTACAGTGCTTAGTTGTAACTTTATAAGTAATTATACTTTCATTTCTCGGATTCTCTTGATGAAAATAACCCAAATGTAACGAGGAAACTCATGTTTGCTGCCTGTTTGCAGCTTGTTCAGTTGCTCTGGTTGGCTGAAGACAGCGACTCTGTTAACCGTTTTGCTCTCCAGCCGCGCTGCTGTGCAGTTCTGGATCAGCATTGCAACATACGGGGTCAACAGCGTGTGTTGTAGCACATGATGCTAATGTTGAGCGTGTCTTCTCGATGATGAATGTTCAGTGGACTGAATGAAATAAGTTGGATGTGGCTACTATCTTACTATCTTAACATTTTGAATATAAGTTTCTCAGTTTTGTTTCTTTTCATATTCTCCATAGGAAACAAAATTTTCAGTTTATTTCTGTATTGGTTGTATTAAATAATAATTTTCAAAATTATTTTCCTTTACCTGCGGTATGCTGGCGCCCTGCCCGGGGTTTGTTTCCTGCCTTGTGCCCTGTGTTGGCTGGGATTGGCTCCAGCAGACCCCCGTGACTCTGTAGTTAGGATATAGCGGGTTGGACGATGACTGATTTTCCTTTGCATTTTATTATATTATCTCTATTAAATAAGAATTTTGCAGTGATTTCACTGTCTCGGAATTTCTTTTACCTATCTGTATTGCCTGTATTAAATAATGCTATTTCTCTGTTGTCTGTATTAAATAAATATTTTCAAATGATTTCACCTTTACAGAATTTTTTTTTAGCTTGTATTTAATAATTTAAAATGAGTTTACTTTTGTTTTCTTCATAACCCATTAAAATCCTTACTTTATGTTTTTAACTTATGTCGCCACTTTTATATATTATACTAGGCTGACCCGCCTTTTAAGGCGACCGACTTTAAAGTTGACCACTTCTTAAGGCAATTCAATATGTAGATCAATTTGATATTTTATATAAACTCATTAATTTGTATCACAACTGTATCACAGCCTGGTATGGGAATTGCTCTGTTGCTGACCGCAAGGCACTGCAGCGGGTGGTGAAAACCGCACAACGCATCATAGGGACTCCACTTCCGGTCATTGAGGACATTCACAAGAAGAGATGTTTACGCCGAGCTCGTTCCATTCTTAAGGACTCCTCTCATCCAGCCAACAAACTCTTCCAGCTCCTCCCCTCCAGAAGGCGCTACAGGAGCCTTCCGACTAAAACCAGCAGGTTTAGGAACAGCTTCTTCCCCACAGCGGTCACACTTCTGAACTCAGTCCCCCGTTGAACCTTCACATCCACACACACTTAATCCTCTACACTACTCCTCCTCCCTTTCCTTGTACATACCTGTATATACCTGTGCACACACAGCACACCTGTACATTGTACATCATATATCATATATTGTACATCTGTATATATTACAATACTCATAGTATTACAGCACATACATATCACATCTGTATATTGTACATCTGTGTATATATATAATAGTACTTATAGTATTACTGCACATACATAACACACCTGTATGTTGTACTGTATGTATATATATATATATATATATATATATATCTTATAGTATTACTGCACATACATAACACACCTGTATGTTGTACATCTGTATGCATATATATATATATATAGTACTTATAGTATTATAGTACATACAAATACATGTATAGGTACATACATGTATATTGTACATCTGTATATTTGCCATCCGCATTTAGAACATCTGTATATCTATCTATATATATCTATATATCTATTCCCATCTTCACTGTGCTCTTAACTGTACATATCGTATTTAACTGTACATAATATGCACATACTATATTTATTGCACTTCTGCTCTTTGCACTTCTGATTAGATGCTAAACTGAATCTCGTTGCCCTGTATTTATACACGTGTAATGACAATAAAGTTGAATCTAATCTAATCTAATCTAATATAATTTGGTTATACTGCATTTGAGCGGTATTACTTTAATACTCATAGTTTCTGTTATTTTTGTGATGAAATTGAAACTTTTTTTCTGTATTGAGGTCGCCCTTTTGAACCCCCATGATATTTACTACGTGGTGAGGCATTTGTACTCCATCAAAATTAATTATTTCCAGAGACATAATTTTGTCTATTTTTAGAGCGCATCGCGCACAAAAGCAAGGGAACGATGGGAGCACCAGAACTCTGCTCACATCATGTCACTTCGTACCGCAAGCTGCAAGTAGTAAGTCTGTGATAAGCGGAATACCGCTACGCTTTCCACTCACGGGACGGAAGGACAATCCTGACTGCTTTTATATAGTAAGAAAGAAGAAGAAGATATCGCACAGTCTGGAGTAGAAAATCATCTTTAACCTGGAAAAACGAAACTACAAATCCCATCGTGCATTGCAAAATGGGTGGGGCGTGTGTGAAACTCCCCGCCTGCGTAGCACTCACAGGACAGAAAGACACCCGACTGCTTTTATATAGAAGGATATTGGTCTGGGTGTGTAGGGGGCATGTATAAATTTATATATATATAGTAATGTGGAGAGAGATTTTAAGAGTGTCCCATATTTCTAATTTTCTAATCTGGCAACCCTAGGATAACCTCTTCACTGTCTTTGGTTCAAGTGTTATGGTGACAGCCTAGAAACCACAAGGGCGCTCAGACAAATTCTGCGTCCCTGAACAACTCACTTAATCTCCTAAGGATACACGTGAAAGTAGTATCGCTAATAATTTACACATCTGGAGACAACCATGAGTGAAATGTGCTAAAAACTGGGGAGGACAATTAGACGGCTCACTGAGTGTCACATTTCTGCACCAATCCAAAGCCTTATGGAGGCGGGTCTCAAAGAAGGGGCGGGGATTTCAAACTCTAAAGATTAGAGGTGCTCACATTAAGCAAGCTTCTGATTACAATGATCTGTCTACAGTCAAAAAGTCTCCTGAGAAACCTAATTTGACATTAGAACAGCTTCTTCCATTAAGGATTTAGGATGCACAGTGACCGATACGAACCATTACCAACACCCCATGCTATTGCTGATACATTATTTGCACATTCCATTGCTCCACATCTTTTTAGTGTTGCTAGTATGTATTGTATAGAGTATAAGTTTGAATATGTCTAAGAGTTTAGTAATGTAAATGTAATGTGTCTATTTTTGCACAGTGTGTGATTGGTGAATTCATATTTCAATGTATTATTATGCATATACTCTACGAGGTGAGACACAAAAATAACCGGATTGGTAAAAAAATATATTTATTGATGACTTGCAGCATTCTAAACATTGTCACCTTCTATATAGTCCCCCTCCCAATCTCTACACCACTCCATACGTATCTTCCATTCATGGAAACAGAGCTGCAAGTCTTCTTGCTTGAGGCTCTTCATCCATTGAAGAAAAATGCATTCCCTTCAGGTCACTTTTGATTTTTGGGAACAAGTAAAAAATCACAGGGAGCTAAATCAGGCGAATAGGGAGGATGATTGAGGACAGGAGTGTTTTTGTCAGTCAAAAACTGCTTAACGGAATTAAAGCAGTCCGATAATTTCGAAATAATCAGATTCACCGTTTTGATGTTTTCATCCGTCCGAGACGAACGTGGGTGATCTATGCGTTGAACATCTTCCACATTTTCTTGTCCTTCCTTGAAACGTTTGTGCCAATCAAAAACTTGTGTGCGAGACAAATTATTATCACCTTACTCTATTTTTATCATTTCGTAAGTTTCTGCGACAGTTTTGTTCAATTTCGCAAGAAATTTGATGTCGATTCGCTGTTTGATTTTTTCTCCCGTCGTTATCGTGGCAAAACGTGTAGCGAATGTTGTGCAAATCCTGACTGGGCTCTTCACAGGATATACCTAGCCGGTCAGCGGTTTGAGAGGGCGTGTAGGAGGGTATGATACAGTTCTATGATTCACGTCCGGCCGACCTCCGGACGGTTTTCTAGGAAAGCCCCAAGCCCAGTCCGGTTATTTATGTGTCTCACCTCGCCATCAGGACCGTCTTAACAGCATTATAGGCCCCCTGGGGCAAAGCAGTGCACTGCGACCCCTACCTACACAACCACTCAGCAAGTCACAACATATAGGGTGGTCCAGATCTAATTATGCAGATCCAGGTCGTCTGGATGACTTTGATTTATGCGGCGACGATTCCAGTTCGGCCAAAGACGATTCTTCATGTCGTCAGTTCGCACACTTCTCGATGGTCGGAGATTATTCGGGAGGTTTTCTATGTAATAAACTTAATAAGTGATAGCATAATGAAAATTGAATAATTAGATCTGGACCACCCTATACATAGATTAGCATGGGGCCCCTATGCCCGTGGGGCCCCCGGGCAACTTGCCTAGTGTGCCCATGCGTTACAACAACAACAACATTTATTTCTATAGCACATTTTCATACAAATAATGTAGCTCAAAGTGCTTTACACGATGAAGAAAAGGGAAATAAGAGAGAAAGTAAGAATTAAAATAAGACAACACTAATTAATATAGGATAAGAGTAAGGTCCGATGGCCAGGGAGGACAGAAAAAACAAAAAAAAAAACTCCAGACGTCCGGAGAGAAAAAATAAAATCTGCAGGGGTACCAAGGCCACGGGACCGCCCAGTCCCCTCTGGGCATTCTACCTAAGATAATTGAAACAGTCCTCTTTGTATTTAGAGTTCTCTTGGAAGGACTTGATGATGGCCCTGACTGCCATACTACTGTGGTCCCTGCATGCAAGTTTTTCACTAACTTGTACATTCGTGTTAAGTGATGTGACAATAAAAGTGGCTTGATTTGACTGGACACTTGAAATTTTTTTTCAGTTGCATCCCACTTTGTTTGGTGTCCACCTTTGGTCAGTTGAGTTGATTGGACTGAATGGGAAAGGCGCACACCTGTCTCTAGAAGGTCCCACAGCTGAGCAAAAACCAGGCCATGAGGTCGATGGAGTTGCCTGCAGAACTTAATTGTGTCGAGGCACAAATCTGGGGACGGCTACATAAACATTTCTGCAGCACTGAAGGCTCCCAGGCCTCCACAATTCTTAAATAGAATAAGTTTCAATGAATTATGACTCTTCTTAGAGCTCTGCTGCTTTGGCCAAACTGAGTAATTGGAGGAAAAGGGCCTTAGTATGAGAGGCGACCAAGAACCTGACGATCACTCTGGCTGAGCTCTAGAGAACATCTATGGAAATGGGAAAAACCTTCCAGAAGGACAACCATTACGACAACACTCTACTAATCTGGACCCTATGGCAGACATCACATGATGAAACATGAAAGCCCAAAAAAGGCACCTAAAGGGCTCTCAGACTGTAGAGAAACAAGATTCTCTGTCCTGATGAACCCAAGATTGAACTGTTTGGCGACAGATCTAAGCACAGTCACATCTGGAGGAAACCAGGCACTGTTTATCACCTGTGAAATACCATTCCAACAGTGACGCATGGTGGTGGCAGCGTCAGTGTCAGGGAAACTAGTTGGGGTCAAAGGAGAGCTGAATGAAACACAAAGTCCAGAGGTATCCTGACTGGAACCCTGCTCCGGGATGCTGTTGACTCCGAACTGTGCCTTGCGACAGGACAGTCACCCTAAGCACATAGACGGTACAGGAGTGGCTTAGGGTCAACTCTGTGAATGTTCTTGAGTGGCCCAGCCAGAGTCCAGACTTGAACCCAGTCAAACATTTCTGGAGGTTAGTTGTATACAAGCGGTTTCCATCCAACCTGACAGAGCATGAAAGGATCGGCAGAGAAGAATGGCAGAAAAAAATCCCCAAATCCAGGTAAGCACACCCAAGACGACTCCAGGCCATACTCGCCACCAAAGGCACTTCAACAAAGTACTGAGTCAGGCGTCTAAACTCTGGTGTTAGTGTGAGATTTCAGGTTTTTCTAACTGTTGTGATAATAGTAAAATTTGACTTTCTATGGTATTGAGTGTTGCTTGATGACGAAGAGAAGAATTCAAATGACTTTCAACAAAAGTCAGTCAGTCATTTTCCAACACAGTATATCCTAACACAGGGATCTGCTGGAGCCAATCCCAGGGTGCAAGGCAGGAACAAACCCCAGGCAGGGCACCAGCCCACCACAGGGACAATTTAGGATTGCCAATGCATGTCTTTAGACTGTGGGAGGAAACCCACACAGACACGGGGAGAACATGCAAACTCCACGCAGGGAGGTACCCGGGAAGTGAACCCAGGTCTCCTTACTGTGAGGCAGCAGCACTACCCACTGCGCCACCATGCCGCCCTTTCAACAAAAAGGCTGCAACATAACAAAATGCGAAAAAGTGAAGGGATCTGAATACTTTCTGATGGCACTGTAGCGGATCTGGCCAGGCTGATCACAGACCTTTTACCGAACCTCTAAGCCTTCCAGTCTTGAACAGTCATTTAAAATTGGGTGATTCCTGTAGGCAGGTGCCCTACCACTCAGCAAGACGGCAAAAAAAATAACGATAGCCCCCCAGATAATTCTATTTATTTATTTTTTTTGCAGATTAACGGCCGTAACATACCTATTTCACATAGATCGCCCATAAATCCTGGCGGACATATGCATTCTCCCGTCTGGTCGTGACACATTCCTCCATTTTTACAGTCTGTGCAGACTTGAGTGCAGTCAGGGCCCCATTTTCCAGCAGGACAATCTTAAGGGGATTATTAAAAATGGCAACAGTAAAAATGACTTTCAGAAACAGTAAGAAAAACATGAATTCAAGCTAGTGTCTAGAAAAGATTCTCGTTTTTTAAACATTCTGAACCATCTGGATAGAAAAGACATAAATTAGAATATAGGGATTCACTGCATTATTTGACTTCTTGTAAAAGTGTATTTGTGGAATCCTGATTTGCAGCAGTGTCTGTGTTTTATTTAAGCAAAACAATACTTGTAAGAATAATGAATAAAATTAAAACAAAAGGCTGATTTTAGGAAACTTTATAGTTTTCAACTATTTAATTCTGCTACCTGAGGCACTAGGATTACTTTCAAACAAGTATAAACAGCTATTGTAAAGATGACCACCCTCCTGTCTTATCTGTGGTGTACCCTAACAAACAGAGCACACCTTACGTTTTCTCTGAAAAGGATCACAGATTCTGCTCAGTTTTCCCAAAAATGAAAAAAGCTCCACAGAAAGTGTAATCATCATCATCATCATCACCCATTTGAGATGAAAGACACAAGCCAATTGTAAATTTGAATCAAAATCATTTGTAGATTCATCACCTAATTGCAACTTAGATCTACTTCAAGTACTTGGGGGTTCACATCATTGTCAGGCTGGACTGGTCTAATAACACAGAGGAACTAAATATGGAAGGGCAGAGCAGACTCTTCTTCTGCACTCCATTTTTTTTGGGTAGTGACATCCTTCACATCTTCTGCAACTCTGTGATGGCCAGTGCGGTTTTCTACACTGTGATGTGCTGAGCCGGTAAGATCACTTTAAGAGAGGCCCACCGAACCAACAAGCTGATTAAAAAGGCAGGCTCGGTTATCGAGCACAGTGTGGACCAGCTGGGGGTACTAATGGAGGAGAGAATGAAGACAAAACTGAGTGCCCTTGTTAACAACGCTGAACATCCTCTCCGTGAAACACTAACACTGAGGACTTTCAGCCAATAAATCATTCAGCAGAACTGAGCCAAGAAAAGCTGCAGGGGCTCCATAATCCCCAAAAAAATAAGTGTTTATAGTGCCTCACTGGGACTGAGACTGGGACTGTTATCATTACCCAGGTTAGACATTTTTCTACTTTTCTTAATTCTTGCGTATGTTTAAGGAAGGTTATTGTTATTTGTTGTAATGCTTCTTGAGCTTCTGTAAAACTCTACATCTATCTATGTAATCCTGCCAGCTACGCTAAAATTATCTATCTATCTGATCCTGCCAACTACGCTAGAATTATCTATCTATCTAATCCTGCCAACTACGCTAGAATTATCTATCTGTCTGTCTAATCCTGCAACTACGCTAAAATTATCTATCTATCTGTCTATCTATCTAATCCTGCCAACTACTCTAAAATTACTATCAATCTAATCCTGCCAACTATGCTAGAATTATCTATCTATCTATCTATCTATGGAAAATGTGTGCATTCTCCCTCTTTTACCCAGAATCTTATCAGGAATTCTGTTTTTCTCCCAAGGTGCACAGGCATTATGCCAGGATTGACTGATAACATCAAAGAACCGACTCTGCGGGTGTTCCTTCCTGACTTGTAAGGTTTCTAGCAGGACAGGCTCCAACCTGCTGTGTAGCCCTGAATGGCTTGAAACAGTTATAAGAATCTGGTACGCTGGTATTTTTCAACATGTAATGGTTATTCAAGAATGGAAAAAAAAATCTATGATGTCCTCATTTGTTAATTTCTTGATGGTTATTTTGAGTATAACTTAACATCATTCCCACTGACTTCTTACTATCAGCCTGATGAGAGCAGAAGTGTTTTCATTTCGTCCAATGAATCTGGCTGAATAGACCCCAGCATCACACAGAGAAACAGTCTGCAGGCCATAAATCAGCTTATCCAGGACATCATTTTTAGGAACTGAATGAATAAAAGTTCCTAAAAAACAGCAAGAGAAAAAGACAAACATAATTATTGATTATTTTTAACTCAAAATTCATTAATTTCAAATAAAAATGAACTTTCAACATTCTGATGTATCTTCTTCACCGAATGAACATATAGTTTTGTTGAAAATTTGTACCCAAATGCCTGAAATGGTCACTCTAAGGGTTAGACAGATTGATTGAAATATAAAATAAAAGGACGGAATCTAATTTGTATTTGTTTATTTATTTATTATAATTTAAACTTATTTCAAACCATATTTCTGTTTAGGCAAACACTCCACTAATCTGGGCTTTATGGTAGAGTCGCCAGACAACACATGGAAGCCCACTTGGAGTTTGCAAAAAGGCATCTGATGGACTCTGAGACTATGAGAAACTGAATTCTCTAGTCTGATGAAACAAATACTCAACTGTCTGGCCTCAACTGTCACATCTGGAAGAAATAAGGGCACCACTCACCGCCTGTGTAATGCCATTCTAACCGTAAAGCAGGCTGGTGAAGACATGACGCTATGAGGTTGTCTTTCAACAAAGGGAATTGGGACGCTAGAAAGGGTTGTGCAAACGCAGGTTTGGCAGGTCAAAGCAAGAAAATGTGGGTAGGAAGAAATGGGTACGAATAAATTACATAAAAGGGGTGGTTTTACCATATAAAAAAAGAGAAACTTCTCTCCCCCCAATATGAGTGTCTTACAGATGGCCATGGACAAGACACAACTATCTGAATTAACAACCTGAAAGAAAAAAGAAGGACCACCCCATGAGCAAAGTAAGTTTTTGCAGCTTTTGAAATTCTGTACGTGTTAATTGCTTTTATTATTGTTTGATTATGTTTCTATGATGGAATCACAAAACAGGTGTTTCCAAAACGGAAATCATGAAATTCATAGGAAAACTGGGACAGAAAAAACAAATCTGTTTTAATTGAATAAAGAGATTAGCACAGACAGTGGCATAGTTGGAGTTTGTGCCGCTCTCCAAAATACCTGAATATGTTAACCTATTTAAATATCCATCCATTATCCAACCCGCTATATCCTAACTACAAGGTCACGGGGGTCTGCTGGAGGCAATCCCAGCCAACACAGGGTGCAAGGCCGGAAACAAACCCATTATATTATATTATATTATATTATATTATTATATTATATTATATTATATTATATTATATTATATTATATTATATTATATTATATTAGAGAAACAACTGCCAAACAGAAGACCACTCGGTCAGACTTTACCACCTACAGACCACCCGTCTGCTCCCAAGCATCACGGATTGTTTAAGCAAACAGAGACTGCAGAAACCAAAGCTACAGCCGCCTGATAAGAAGCTTGCTATGTGACCCTGATTTGAATCGTTCAGGTTGTATGTCTTCATATCTAACATTTACTGTACATCTGGGGCCTCATGTATGACGCTGTGCGTAGAACTCGCACTATAACATGGCGTAAGCACAAAAGCCGAATTGTACTTACGCAGAAAAATCCAGATGCAGGAATCTGTGCGTACTCCAACTTCCACGTTCTTCCGCTACATAAATCCCAATCAGCGTGAAAACTAACACTCGTGCACGCGCATTATGTAATGCCCCAAATCCTCCCAGAATTACGCCTATTTGAATATGCAAATCAATATAAATCGCCCTTAAGCTCAGCCTTCTGTGAAAAGACAATGGGAAAAGCACGGGGAAAATATAAGAATTTCAGCGAATACCAAGTGGAGGCAAAGGAAGAACATACTATTTGTTCAAATAAACCGTGGAATAATCAAGAAAAGGAAGTTGATCGAGTGACATAGCGTGTTGAAGAAACTTGAAAGCTCACATTCACAAATCGCACAGTGCTGGAAATAAAAAAGAAGTCACACATCAAAGTCGCCGTGAAAAGAAGAGTTGTAAGCCCACTGTCTGAGTGTCATATGAAAGCTTATTAGGGTACAGAGAAAAAAAATAGGCACACAGTGGGGAAAAAGCACAAAATGTCAACTTCAACCTCGACATTTCCACTTTAATCACGTAGTTTATTTTGTCATTAAAGTAGAACATCATAAACTTCATCTTAAAATTGTTTAAATAACCAGTTTCTCAAATCACATCGTAATTAAAGTAGCACGTTAAATGCTTTGTTTTATGTTTGTTCTTCTATGTGCCCTCTGTGTGTGAATCACTACTTGCTTCTTAAATCGGCTCTCTTCCTCCAACTGGACACAGAGTCCATTACATTCATGATATTACAGCTCTCTGAATAACTAAAATACTGAGATGTATACGTGATATCATTTTCATGATGATAGGAGCTAAAGCACGTTATTAAACATGGGTTTCACGGCGCAGTGATTGTGTGCGACCTTCGATGAAATAATTTATTGCAGCAGTACTCAGGGGCGGCTCTAGGCTTGTGGTGGCACTGGGCAGAGGAAGAATCGGTGGCTCCTTTGCCCGCCAATGTCAGTAAGGTAGCTTATGCACAGTGGATGGCCTCGTCCATTGCAGACACTGCATAGCCGCCTCGTGCTCATGACACAAGCATTTAACTTTTGTCGAAATTTGCTGCTGCATTTTTTGCTGTGTCGTTATTTTCTCTTTCTGTTTTATATTCAATATATATTGGCGTGGTCGCCCCTGCAGTCCTTGCTTTTCTTTCCCCAAGTAACCGATCGCCACACAATCAGCTCTGTAATAGAAGTTAAGCCATCTGTAAGCTTAGCGCCGATTCTTCAAAATGTTTAAGGAACATTGAAATATCTTCGTAGTACATGTTTAATTATTCTATCCTTCACGCCAGTCCCAGTGAAGAATATAGATTATTTAAATGAAGTTAAAGTTTTATGTGTATAATTTAACAAACATATTTTGCTGCATTTCACCTTAAAAATGATATTGTCATCATATGTAAATACGCGCTTTATAAAGAGGCTCAGGTTGTGCGATATTATAACTGTAGTGCAAGTTTACAGTGAGGTGATTGTACTTATAAGTCCAGACAGTTCTACAAGGAGCAATTGATTGAGTGCATTTAAAGTTCTTGGGATGAAACTGTTTCTGAACCGCGAGGTCCGTACAGGAAAGGCTTTAAAACGTTTTGCCGTGGCTGAGACAGCGTGTCCTTAAAGCTGTATACGATAATTCTCTTTCCGATCAGCTGCTGCTGAGATTCACACTCACATACAGTGATATAAATACTCCGAGTGGTGCAGTGAGAGTAATATGGAAAATGATGATCCGCTGTGGCAACTCCTAACGGGAGCAGTTGAAAGAAGAAGAAGATGAAGAAGAAATAGAAGTGAGAGTAACAACGCTAAAGCAGTTATGGTATTTGGAACACTATGGCTGTTCCCTGGACCATTATATTGTTACAAGTTAATTACAATCAGATGCGTTACACTAATAAACAATATGCGGTTAATTTCAGTGTATTTATAAAGCATCAGGAAAATAAGGAGTAACCACACAGGAACAGTAGCACTGCTTTGACGCTGGGTGCCGCCAGTCTGCAAAACCGAGCGGAGAACTTGCGTACGACAAGGCATGAGGTACCGTGGAAAAGTGCGTGGCTTTACACCAAGTGTTGGTTTTATACATCGCGATTTGAACGTGGAAAAGTTCTTCCAAATCGTAACCTTAGATCCTCAAATGAGTGTCTCCTTAGAATTCTGAGAGCTAAACTTAAAAGAAGTGGTGAGGCGGGCGGCCTTCTGCTGCTATGCACCTCAAATCTGGAATAGCCTGCCAGTAGGAATTCGCCAGGCTGAAACAGTGGAGCACTTTAAAACACTGCTGAAAACACATTACTTTAACATGGCCTTTCTATAACTTCACTTTAACTTAATCCTGATACTCTGTATGTTCAATTCATTATAATAACTATTCATGGTGGCTCTAAAATCCGTAGTGACCCCAACTCTCTCTTCTGTTTCTTTTTCCTGTTTCTTTGTGGTGGCCTGCGCCACCTCCACCTCCACCTACTCAAAGCATCCTGATGCACCAACATTGATGGACTGAAAGCCAGAAGTCTACGTGACCATCATCATCAGGTCCTTCCATGAGAACCCTAACTACAAAGAGGACTGTTTGACTTATGTTAGGTAGATTGCCCAGAGGGGACTGGGTGGTCTCGTGGCCTGGACCCCCTACAGATTTTAGTTTTTTTCTCCAGCTTTTGGAGTTTTGTTTTTTTTTTTCTGTCCACCCTGGCCATCGGACCTTACTTATTCTATGTTAATTAATGTTGACTTTTTTTTATTTTTTATTGTGTCTTCTATTTTTCCATTCTTCATTTTGTAAAGCACTTTGAGCTACATATTTTTTTTTGTATGAATATGTGCTATATAAATAAATGTTGTTGTTGTTACGCAACATTTCTGTGCGTACGCACCGTTTCTACATGAGGCCCCTGGTCTCTTCCTTTTGATTGAAATGGTTTGCGTAATTCATTGCTGACATTGTCCAGTTGTTTACTGACGTTTAGCCATGACCGATGATCGTTAATGCAGTGGGCTGTGTTCATTTAGGTTACATACTGTCCGGCGGTTACGATTAGCTCTTGGCGCCTGTTAGATTGTGAAGCCCTTTTCAAAGGTGGCCATCGGGATACTAAAGCATGACAGGAGTAGCGGCTCTTGCCTTTTCTTAGGGTATTCTGGGGTAGGCCTTTCATGGGAAGTCATCTGAAGACAGATCTTCATGTAAGTGAATCCCGGCAGGGATGCCTCGGGAGCAGAGCGGTTTCTATCCCCTGGTAAGGTAGCTGACCTCCTCGGCCAGTGCTGAGATATTCTTGCTTTGTATTTTAGCTTCTCTGTGCTGAGTGAATGCTGAATAGGCGAGTTCTACAGAACATACGTGCAAATCGAGGCTAACAGTTTAGGCATTTCCAGTACAAACTTATCCACCGATGTGAGAAGTACGTTAGAGGTTTAAAGTGCCTTACCTAGTAGACACTTTCACACCATAAAACAGTCATTTTCTAACCTGCTTAGTTCTGAACAGGGTTGTGTGGGTTTACTGGAGCCGATCATAGATAGCCTAGGGCAGGAACAAACTCTGTACAGGACGCCAGTCCTCCTCAGGGCACACACACACACAATTTAGGATCGCCAGTCTACCTAACCTGCATGTCTTTGGACTGTGGGAAGAAACCCACGCAGACACGGGGAGAACCTGCAAACTCCACGCAGGGAGGACCCGGGATGCGAGGCAGCAGCCCTACCACTGTGCCACCATGCCACCCCCAACCCAACACAGCTGTCATCAAACTGAAGTTCCTCCTGTGATATGAAAGTGACAAAAGGTGCTTTTATTATGTAAGGCGGTCAGATGGCTGAGCACAAATAAGCGCAGAGCCACCAAGTGTAAAACGCGACTTTAAAATTGTCTTTAACCTTCTATGCTACTGCATGAAGAGGTGGGGAGGCCCTGAATACTTTACAACATTTTCCTACCAAGAGGTGCTTTATTCCAACAAATGACCTTAATTTATCCTAAGGGAATATTTTTCACCAAGACATACAGCTGAAAATGTGTGAATGGGTCCAAAAATAACACAAACGTTGCAAGCTTGCTTCTCACTCCAATGCAGATGTTTTAAAAAAATAACACAGTTGGGGAAAAGCCTGTCAACACTACAATAGTATGAATCACTCATTCATTTTAATTTATTGTCACTGTACTTTACAGTACAATGACAGCCATTTGTTGCTTGTCTTATTGATGCAGAAATATGCAGCTTCAAAGTGGCACGTGGTAAAAGGGCAAAAGAGACAAATTACTGGAACAGTCTGATGTGTGAACCCATTATTGGCTCTCCTCTGTCTCCTTCTAATGTGGCATCATGAATGTAACCTGTTTGTGCTACCCATGAGACTGATGGCAGTTATATGAGAAACTGAAGAAATCAAAGAAATACTCCACCCAAAAGTGATATTTTGTGTAAGTTACTATATAGTTTATTTATAGTTTATATTTTTCATTCATTAGAACAGACATCTGTGGTGTCCAATATTGGACAACAGCAAACAGGATCAGAAACATATTTGAAAAAAAACTCACAATACTTGTGTCTCATAATATACATTTCAAGTCATCCAGTCGTATGTTCACAACATCCCAAACATATGCATTTTTACCAAAATATTGTAACTGCGTTACCCATCTAAGACCGGTTGCGGTCAACATAGTCCTCAGCATTAATGCACCATGCATTGCGTTATCTCTGTTATATGCCATTTGGTATGGGATTAGTAAAAGCAGTGTTAATGTTTATGATGCACCACCTGCTGGAATGACAAACGCAATTTATGTCTCTGTTGTGTGCCATTTGGTATTGGAATTATAAAAGCAGTGTTAATATTAGTGATGCGCCATCTATTGGAATGACAAATGTGATGCACCTCTCTGTTATATGCTGTTTGGTTTGGGATTTGTAAAAGCAGCAAAAGTGATGCACCTCTCTATTATAATGCTTGTGATGCACCAGCTGTTGGAATGACAAACACAATGCATGTCTCTGTTATGTGCCATTTGGTATGAGACTCGTAATAGCAGTGTTAATTCTTGTGATGCGCCATCTGTTGGAATGAAAAATGTGATTCATGTCTCTGTTATATGCCATTTGGTTTGGGATTCGTAAAAGCAGTGTTAATGTTTATGATGCGACATCTGTTGGAATGAAAAATGTGATTCATGTCTCTGTTATATGCCATTTGGTTTGGGATTCGTAAAAGCAGTGTTAATGTTTATGATGCACCACCTGTTGGAATGACAAATGTGATGCACCTCTCTGTTATATGCCGTTTGGTTTGGGATTTGTAAAAGCAGCGTTAATGCTTGTGATGCACCAGCTGTTGGAATGACAAACGTGCCATTTGGTATGAGCTCGTAATAATTTATGTCTCTGTTGTCTCTGTGCCATTTGGTATTGGAATTATAAAAGCAGTGTTAATATTAGTGATGCGCCATCTATTGGAATGACAAATGTGATGCACCTCTCTGTTATATGCCGTTTGGTTTGGGATTTGTAAAAGCAGTGTTAATAGGTACAGTAACTTCAGTATTTTTTAAGTCAAAGTTATTTATTCACAAACATGGCACTGTATATATGCATTTTCCATACAAAACTGGGTTCTAAAGTTTAGTGCTTTCTATAAATTTAAAAAAATATCTTGCTTGCTGTAGCACTTCACAATGCACTGTATTCATATCTAAATTTTATACACTGAGTTATAAGCTTTTCTCTTAAAAGTTCAATTTATTCATGTGGTTCAATGTGTGGTTCAAAAATTAGAAATCCTCACATGTGATATTATTTTTGTAGGGGAAGCAAACATAAATCAAACATTTTTTAGGGGTGCAGGGCATAGAAAAAGGTGGGAACCACTGGACTCGAGTATTTAAAAAGCAGTTAAAAACTGAAGCATTTTATTTGGTGCAGTGATGTAAGTTGAGTCAGATGTCTATTTGCTGCTTATTGTTTGTTTGTAGTGATGTAATGTTTATTATTATGATGTTGTGTTTTATATTTTTGTGTTTTTTGTGTTATATTAAGCTAACAAGTAGTGCGGTAGACTGTAGTACTTTAGGGACTTTTAAAACTCCGCTTGATGTTATTTTAGAAGAATTAAGTGGGACTTAAGACAGGCCTGGTGAGCTTTGTTGGGCTGAATGGCCTGATCTCATCCCGACTGTTCTAATGTAAATGTTATACTCTGAGACTGCTGTGCTTTGTAAATGATGAAATAATTTAAACAGATCAATATTCTGCCTCCTCAGTTCAGGCCATTACAGTCACACCACTTGATACAAGGCACTTCTTATCTTCTGGTTATAAGACAAATCAACTCATTTTTTGAGCCTGTGTCTTTTCAATGACTCTTATAAGACCTTGTAATCTGTCTGGCTGCTTATGACTACTTTGTCTCTTTTTGGTAAAATGTCTCGTCTCGGTGCTTAAAGTGAAAGATGCTACGAATATAAAACGATGACCGAGACTGAGCAATTGGCCGAATCTTTGCTTGTCGAGTGGCACAGGCCATTTGTAACACATCATCAGCACACAGACTTATTAAGACAACGTATTGACAAATCCATTACCGTTTTTGTAGATGACCGCATCTTCTTGGACTTTCATTTTCAGAAAAAAAACCAAGGTAAAGTTGTCACCTTTGTTCAGAGTGATTGTCAAAGAGCCAGGCAAGAAGTTTGCTGGAAAACAGACAAGTCATACAAATAATTAAAAAAAAATAATCCTTCAAACCCCAAGAATCTTTATTGTTTTTCTGCTTTTGTGTGAATTTCTAATTATCAACTAGGACTCCATCTCACTATATCAGACATTTTAGCCGTTACCGTTTAGGACTTGGCAATTGTAAAGTTAAGCTTGAAGATTTCTTTAGGGTTATTCATGCAATTCACAGTCATTTTTATTACTTATAAAATCTATCCATCCATCCATTATCCAACCCGCTATATCCTAACTACAGGAGCACGGGGGTCTGCTGGACCCAATACCAGCCAACACTGGGCGCAAGGCAGGAAACAAACACCAGGCAGGGCGCCAGCCCACCGCAGTACTTATAAAAATTACATTCCTTATATTCTCAGATTGAGAAAAATGTTCCAACTCTTTCAATAAGTGGTATCCCATTTTTAGATTGCAAATGTAACAACTGTCACATAAAAAATGCCATTCTTACATCTTTAATGCCCCCATGAGTTCTACAATAGGGTACATAAATTGGAAAACGGCCTGGTCTGTGCTGCTGGTCCAACTAAAAATACAGGGTATATGCCAGGAAGAAGGTGTTGTGTGACAAATAACGCCAAAAGACATGGTAAAGGTTTGGGGCAGCCTCCCGTATATTGTATCCTGGATGCTAAAATTGAACAGAGATGTTCACAAGACAGAACTGAACTAATGCAAGAAAGATCAGGAAGTGACATCATCTTCAGGGCCGGACCTGGAAGTGATGTTGTTGGAATCGTAAGTGACATCATCTCTGGGTCCAGACCCGGAAGTGATGTCGCCGGGGACTGGAAGTGACATCATTTCTGGGGCCAGGCCCAGAAGTGATGTCATCAGGGGATTTCCTGGGAATGGTCTGCAAGTAACTGTGAAAGACAGTCAGCACACTCCGTCACCCACTGGTCGATGGTAGTATTACAATTACTCAGTCCCCTTTAGATGTCTCCTACTCACACGTGTGTGACGGGGCAACACAAAAAACAGTGCAGATGTGAGGACCACAGTTCCCATCATGCTGCATGAGTGTGCCAGCACGAGGATACACACAGTGGCCAAAGCAGAAGGTACCTTCACTGTGTTCTTCTCATTTAATGTGACATTGTCTCACAGGATCTTTTGACTAAGGGGACATCTTTTTGTGTCATTGTGGTTTGTGTTTAGATAGCCCCCCCCCAATTTATTTATACCCAGGCAATGGCTGACACTTTGGCTGGTCAGACAATTTTACCCATCTAAACAATTTATTCATAAGTATAATATTAAACATATCCTCAAAGTGTAACTTCTGTACAAAAGAAGACAAATCTCTCACATTTTTTTATTTCTGCTCCTATTCTAAAGTTTTTTGGAATAATTTAGTTTTATTAATAATTCTTTTCCTTTACATTTATATACTGTAGCACTTTTCATAGTGAATGGAGAGCCACTCCAACCACCACTAATGTGCAGCATCAACCTGGATGATGCGACGTCAGCCATTTTTGCGTCAGCATGCTCACCACACATGAACTACCGTATTTATGCGTGCTCTCGCGCTCTCTCACTGGCACTCTCGCGCTCTCTCTCTCTCTCTCTAAAAGCTTCCTATACAATCACAACGTGCATTGTAAACGGGGCAAAACGATTTTCGCGATTTTCTTTGTAAAAATTAGGGTGCGCGTCTTACACGAGAGTGCGTCTTACATGAGTAAATACGGTATTAGGTGGAGCAGTGGTGAGAAATAGTTAGAGACAGAGGACCAGAATTACTAGACCATGAGGGACAAATTAGGCTGGACATTGAGATACACCCTACTCTTTACGCAGGATTCCAAGGGGTCTTTATTACAACAGAGAGTCATTTTACAGCACAATGTCCCCATCACTGCACTGGGCCAGTATGATTCACATTCAGACCACAGGGTAAGTGACCCCTCCTGCTGCCTTCACCAATACCTCTTCTCACAGCAACCCAAGCTTTTCCTGGTTGGTCTGCCATCCAAGTTCTACACATGCCCAAACTGGCTTAGCTTCAGGCGGATGGCCTCTTCTGAAATGCATGTGGTATGGCCAAAAAAAAACAATCCCAGTCTGATTAAATGTAGAGTTCTGTTTTCTCTTTGAAAATCTGAGCATAAAGTAATAGAAAACACAGTCAAAATGCTTTCTATACTTAGTAAATATCATATACATAAGTCGTAATTTTATGTATGGATATTAACATGTTAGAAATGGCTTTAAGACAAAGTAGTAAAAACATGGAGGCAATAAAAAAGAGAGAGATTCTCTTGACAGTTTGTAATATTCATTTCTGAATCACCTTTTTGCTTGATGGGTTGGCTGTTGTGACTCTTGTATGGACATTATTCTTTATTTTTTCATTTTTTTATACTATGCCAATGGATAGATTGTATGACTAATTTATTATAATATTGATACAATAAAAAGTGTGATAAGAAAAAAAAATGTCACACACTGTTGCCAGGTACCCATGTTGAGAAGGGGCCAACCGCAGAGGAGCAGCACCATACGTCACTGCAAGTCTACACCAGCAGTTTCATGTGAGAAGTGACGTCACTGCATGCCTATCCTATTTTTTAAAAATTGATTTATTATGGAAATGGTAGGGGGGGTGGGGTATCTGTTTTTAAACCCTACTCTTATAACCAATATTTAATAGAAAAATTGATATTAATAATGTATTTTAACATGAGCTATGCAGAAGATGGAGAAATTATATTAATTAAAATGTATTCATTTATTTACTTAGAGAGACAGCTGTGCTGGTATATGACCTCTTATTAAATTAAACTAAGGGGCTTTGCCCCCTGCTTGCTTCGCTTGCCAATTCCCCCAGGCCTGCACTACGCGTAAGCCTCTTCGCGGTTCTGCCGCTCGCATATGGCAATGCGGATGTACAATTTAAACAGATTGCTATTTTCATGGGAATTGTTACATATGCATGAGAGAACTAACTATTTTTACATTACAGTGAGTAATTAACCATATTAAAAAATAGTAAAACGTAATACTTTGAAAGTAAATTGTGTTTCATGTTGCATTAGAGCTATTTGTTGTGTAATACGATTTTGTTCTGTTTCGCTTTGAAATTAACATGCAAATACTTTTTAAACTTACACTTTTACAGTAAAACTTCAGTAAAAACAATTTTTTTAATTAAAAATTTGTCAATATCACATTGAATTTTGATTCTGTGTTTTACGGAAGCGTATTAGGGCCACGGTGAAAAAAAAAAAATACGGACACAGCGAAGAAAAAAAAGTCTAAATGTCGAGATTAAAGTCGACATGTTGACTTTATTCTCGACATTTCCACTTTATTCTCGCCATTTATGTCGAGATTAAAGTCGACATTTACACTTTATTCTAATAGTTTATTTTGTCAGTAGAATGTCGCAAACTAAACTTCATCTTTAAATGAATGTTCAATTTACTAGATTTTCTCAAACCCCTTCATTAATTAATGTAGCACATTAAATGCTTTATATTAAGTGTTCCCCGACCCAGTTTTTAATCTCTATGCGCTTCTTCAACTGACTTCCTCTTGCACTGAGAGGCGCAGACAGCGATCGCCGCACGTTGACTTCATGATGTTACTGCTCTAAGAACATTCAGAATACTAAGAGAAATACTTGATATCTTCTTCACGATGAAATGCACTAAAGCATGTATTAAACATGGGTGGCGGGGGGCACGGTGGCGTGGCTATAGAGCTGCTCCCTTGCATTAAGGGGTTCCCAGTTGTATGTTCTGTGTAGTGAACTTTATGGCAAGTGTGACGAGGCTCCAAAAAACTGGATATATAAATGGGTATCGCACAGGTTTAACTGGAATATCGTGTAAATGTTGGGTTCGTGATGTGGTGGTCGGAGACACGGACGCAGAATTCAATGGATGTTCTTCTGAGCGGGCTTTCTTTATTACATGCGCGCTGTCTCTATCTAACGTACTAAACTTCCAGTTCCAATCCTTGTTTTTTCTTTCTGCACATAACCAATCACCACACGATAAACGTCTTTGTGAAATTAAAACAAGTTATAAACCTAGACCCCAGAGTTTTCAAAACTTAAAATGTACAGAACTTAAAATGTATTAAAGCATATGGGGCACGGTGGCGTGGTGGTTGCACTGCTGCTTCGCAGCAGCAAGGGGGTCCCGGGTGTTCCCTGCCTTGAGTTTACATGTTTTTCTGGTGGGTCTACTCGGCGTGTTTCAGTTTCCTTTCAAAGACATGTAGGATGTGGGGTTTTGTTATGTATTATTGACCCTGCTACTTTATATGTTGCACGTATTCACCCTGCGATGTGTTGGCGTCTCATTCAGGATTTACTCCTGCCTCGCACAGGATGCTTGCTGGGATGGGCGCAACCCTGAATGGATGGCATAATTAAGCATGTATAATGAAGATTTTTTTTAATTTCTGAAAACTCCATCCCAGCAAGCACCGTGCCCCACATGCTTTAATAATTTAAAGTTCTGAAAACTCCGAGGTCTAAGTTTATAACTTGTTTTAATTTCACAAAGACGTTTATCTTGTGGTGATTGGTTATGTGCAGAAAGAAAAAGCAAGGATAGAAACTGGGGGTTTAGTACGTCAGATAGAGACAGCACGCATGCAATAAAGAAAGCTCGCTCAGAAGAACATCCATTTAATCCTGTGTTCGTGTCTCCGACCCACCAAGCCCAATATTTACACAATATTTAAGTTAAACCTGTGCGATACCCATTCATATATCCAGTTTTTGGGACTTTGTACTACACTGAACATACAACTGGGGACCCCTTAATGCAAGGGAGCAGCTCTATAGCCACGCCACCGTGCCCCCCGCCACCCATGTTTAATACATGCTTTAGTGCATTTCATCGTGAAGAAGATATCAAGTATTTCTCTTAGTATTCTGAATGTTCTTAGAGCAGTAACATCATGAAGTCAACGTGCGGCGATCGCTGTCTGCGCCTCTCAGTGCAAGAGGAAGTCAGTTGAAGAAGCGCATAGAGATTAAAAACTGGGTCGGGGAACACTTAATATAAAGCATTTAATGTGCTACATTAATTAATGAAGGGGTTTGAGAAAATCTAGTAAATTGAACATTCATTTTAAGATGTTTAGTTTGCGACATTCTACTGACAAAATAAACAATAGAATAAAGTCAGCATGTCGACTTTAATCTCGACATTTAGTCTTTTTTTTTTTCGCTGTGTCCGTATTTTTTTTTTCACCGTGGCCCTAATACGCTTCCGTAGTGTTTGGACTTTCATCGTGACAACGAAACATATAACTGCTCTTTTGCTGTGTGAAGTTATCCGCGGAAGATGTACGACATTACCTTTCTTGGATACGTCCTTCTTTCAACAATAATTCATGCAGTGGAAGATCAGACGGTGTTAATGGTTGTAGATATTCTTCGTGATATTGCAAGTTGATGTTTTCATCTTCCGCACCATCACCACCAACTGTTTCAGTGTAGTCTATCGATACACATTTAACCAATTTGCTGTGTAACCAATTGACAATTTACGCATTCATTTGTTTGACTTCATCATTTATCGGTGCTGGGATTGCCCGTGTACTCATTTTTACTGTTGATAACCCTTCGGGATGAATTTCTTCAATAAGATTTGGACATAATATGTCTTCTTTAATTGGGAAATTAAAGTGAGGAAAACGTTAAAATTTATAAAGGCTGAGAGAGCAAGAACTGTGTCTGTCAAAAGCATTCCCACCAATGAGAGGAGAGGTGAGAGGGCCGCGGGCGTGGTAGAGTATGATTGAGAGGAAGGCGTGACTTGAAAAAATCTCATGGCCAAAGTCTCGTCTCACGGGACTTGAAAAAATCTCTTGAAAAAAGTTTTGTCTCGTCCCAGGATTTTTTTTATATAATAGAGAGATATAATATTTTAGATAATGTGTGCCAGAGCATGCCTATAAGGCAGTGGTTCTCAACCTGTGGGGCGGGAACCCCTAGGGGGGGCGAGAAGTAACAAAAAAGGGGCAAAGATGTGAAAAAAGAAAATAAGAAAATATGAAAAAAAAATCTGTTGAAACCAAAACAAATTAACTTAAACTACATTCTGATACTAGAAGAATAAATATAGAGTTAGATAAATGTCGACAAAAGTTAAGTAGGTATAATAAAATATAAATCTACATTTCAAAAAAATGTTAGGGGGATGCGATTAAAAGTGTTATGAAAACTTGGGGTGCAAATACTTAAAAGTTGAGAAACGCTGCTATTAGGCCATATCCCCTACCCTAGTCCTAACCTTAAGTTACTGCTAATCTTAACCGTTTACACTACACACTAACCATCCATCCATCCATTATCCAACCCGTTATATCCTATAGGGGTCTATAGGGGTCTGCTGGAGCCAATCCCAGCCAACACAGGAAACAAACCCCGGGCAGGGCGCCAGCCCACCGCAACACACTAACCACAATAACCCCAAACCTTAATGTGTAGAACTGTGGTGACGTATAAAGCTGCGATTTTGCAGTTTTATATTATAGGCACATTTGGTCTATTTTTTATTTCGCTTCCAAAGGGGAAAAGGGGGCTTTTACTTGTTTGTGTTTTTTGGGGGGGCTTCTTTTGGAAGAAAAAACAAAAGCAGTATTTAGTTATTTTTCAAAGCAGACATAAAATCACTACGGTTGTGCATAGCTTAACCTGTATAATGTTATGCATTTTTGAGTTGAAATTGTAAGAAAGGAACACAAACCCACCGCAAGGACACAGCCAGTCCCTAAACTTGGAGGTGGAGGTTTGGGTCAAGTCAAGTCAAGTGGATTTATTGTCATCCATAAACTGTATTGCAGCATACAGTGGCATAAATAAGATTAAGCAGGACCGTGATGCAACATATAAACAAACACAGGACAGGTAAAAAAAAAACAATACTATACTATACTATAAATAGATAAATAAATAATAGGTAAGTAAATAGATAAATAATAACAACTAATGATAAAAACAGTAACAAGGATAACAAATGTACTGCGTATAAATAAGCTACTAGGAGTAGATCTGAGGGTAAAGGCACAGACACCGGAGTCCGGACCACCAAAGGGTAGAAGCTGTTGCAGAACCTGCCAAAACTGGTATTGGATGCTATAGAACCTTCTGCAAGATGGAAGTACGACAAAGGGACTATGGCTGGGATGGGAGCAGTGCTTCACAATGATGTGGGCTTTGCAGATGGAGCAATGTCTTTAATGGAGGGCAGAGGGGTCCCAATGAGCTTCTCTGCTGTGGGCTGTTTTATTTGTTAGCTTAGTCAGGCAGGTCACGGATGTCTAACCCTCATGCAGTGTAACGTGGATGTTAGAGTGCAGCAGTAGTAAAAATGAAAGCAAACTAGAGGTTTTTAACTCTATGAGGGCTGAATATTTTTTTCCAAAAAGCTTTTTCAAAAAAGCACACAATGCACTGGTTTCAGACATAAATCAACATTCTCCATCTCCAGATCACTTGCATCGAACTCAAAGTCTGAGAAGTTAAGAGTCTGATTCAGCGATAATACAGAGAATGTCCATGGAGTATATTGCTTTGCACATTTGCTTTAGTCTCACCAGATGCTGATGCCATTTTTGCTCTTCACTTCTCCTGCGTGTGCAGGGAATCAAGGTCAAATCAACAAAGCAATGTAATTTTCCTTCAAGCAAAGAGAGTTGAACTAAAAAGTAAGGACGAGTTTGTCTCAGTTTACAACCAATTACCATCCTCTTTCCTTGAATTTAGGCAAAAGTCAACATCAGCCCTAAAGAGTTAAAATATTCAAACATCTCAAGGGAATTAGAAGCTGTCAACGAAGGCAAACAGTCAGATATAGAAAAAATACTGTGGTGTGAAAAACTATTTGCCCCCTTCCTGATTTCTTATTCTTTTGCATGTTTCTGATCATCAAACACATTTAACCATTAGTCAAATATAACACAAGTAAACACAAAATGCAGTTTTAAATGATGGTTTTATTATTTAGGGAGAAAAAAATCCAAACCTACATGGCCCTGTGTGAAAAAGTAATTGCCCCCTGTTTAAAAATAACCTAACTGTGGTGTATCACACCTGAGTTCAATTTCCGAGCCACCCCCAGGCCTGATTACTGCCACACCTGTTTCAATCAAGAAATCACTTCAATAGGAGCTGCCTGACACAGAGAAGTAGACCAAAAGCACCTCAAAAGCTAGACATCATGCCAAGATCCAAAGAAATTCAGGAACAAATGAGAACAGAAGTAATTGAGATCTATCAGTCTGGTAAAGGTTATAAAGCCATTTCTAAAGCTTTGGGACTCCAGCGAACCACAGTGAGAGCCATTATCCACAAATGGTAAAAACATGGAACAGTGGTGAACCTTCCCAGGAGTGGCGGCCGACCAAAATTACCCCAAGCATGAGAGCGACTCATCCGAGAGGTCACAAAAGACCCCAGGACAACGTCTAAAGAACTGCAGGCCTCACTTGCCTCAATTAAGGTCAGTGTTCACGACTCCACCATAAGAAAGAGACTGGGCAAAAACGGCCTGCATGGCAGATTTCCAAAGCGCAAAACCACTGTTAAGCAAAAGAACATTAGGCTCGTCTCAATTTTGCTAAGAAACATCTCAATGATTGCCAAGACTTTTGGGAAAATACCTTGTGGACTGATGAGACAAAAGTTGAACTTTTGGAAGGCAAATGTCCCGTTACATCTGGCGTAAAAGGAACACAGCATTTCAGAAAAAGAACATCATACCAACAGTAACATATGGTGATGGTAGTGTGATGGTCTGGGGTTGTTTTGCTGCTTCAGGACCTGGAAGGCTTGCTGTGATAGATGGAACCATGAATTCTACTGTCTACCAAAAAATCCTGAAGGAGAATGTCCGGCCATCTGTTCGTCAACTCAAGCTGAAGCGATCTTGGGTGCTGCAACAGGACAATGACCCAAAACACACCAGCAAATCCACCTCTGAATGGCTGAAGAAAACAAAATGAAGACTTTGGAGTGGCCTAGTCAAAGTCCTGACCTGAATCCAATTGAGATGCTATGGCATGACCTTAAAAAGGCGGTTCATGCTAGAAAACCCTCAAATAAAGCTGAATTACAACAATTCTGCAAAGATGAGTGGGCCAAAATTCCTCCAGCGCTGTAAAAGACTCATTGCAAGTTATACGCAAGCGCTTGATTGCAGTTATTGCTGCTAAGGGTGGCCCAACCAGTTATTAGGTTCGGGGGGCAATTACTTTTTCACACAGGGCCATGTAGGATTGGATTTTTTTTTCTCCCTAAATAATAAAAACCATCATTTAAAAACTGCATTTTGTGTTTAGCTTGTGTTATATTTGACTAATGGTTAAATGTGTTTGATGATCAGAAACATTTTGTGTGACAAACATGCAAAAGAATAAGAAATCAGGAAGGGGGCAAATAGTTTTTCACACCACTGTACATTTAAAAAGTGAATTGTTAGTTAGTGCCAAGATGGGCCAGCGAGGGGGTTAGGTCCTCAAAAAGATACTGCAAAAAAACTGGGAAACAAAAGTAACATTACAAAACCATCTTCAGTTTTAATTGTAAAAATACTTTTAAATTGTCACACACGTGACCTTAGGGGACAGCCAAAGGGTCCAACACGGGGTGTAAAAGTCACCAGAAAAAGTGTTGGTAGTGAGCATCAATGCCTTTCCTCTTTCCCTCTTACAGAACCACGAGAGACTTCGGACAGAACTTCGCATTTCCCTTCCTTTGCAGATGACCCTCATTTCCGTCCCATCCTGATGACATCACTACCGCCCCGATCCCTGATAACCTCACTCCGTCCCATCCTGATGACATCACTACCGTCCCGACCTGATGACCTCACTTCCTTCTAATACCGATGCCATCAATTTTCATTTCCAGCCGTTTCTGTATAAAGCTAGCCTGTTTTACAATACTCATTTGTCTTTTGTTATTTTTGCAGAAAAGAACAGTAACAGTCACAACTGACTACTTCCAGACAAATATATGGTCAAATCCCCAAATCTTTGTTTTGTCTCGACTCCAGTCATTTGTCGTGTACAGTGGTACCTTGAGATACAGCTGCCGATCACGATAGTTTTTTGAGATATGAGCCATCATTAAGCCGATTTTTTGCCTTGAGTTACAAGCCAAAATTCAAATATGAGCCGTCAAAGAGCTTGTCCCCACACATTCCTGAGGAACTGATGACAGAGGAGTTGATGGGAACTACAGACGAGCAACATATGGAGGTTCTGCAGGAGATCGGTATCTCGGAGGAGGTGATCTCTTAAACTGAGATAAAGGAAATGTTTGCAATGTGGTAAAAAGTTTCAACTTAAAAGAAAAGAAACACCCTGAGAAAGTTGTAACTGATTAGCATGCGCTATTTAATGACACTTTGCTAAGCTCATTTCAGAAACATTCTAAAGGGGAGGACTAAACAAAGCTCCATGGACAGGTTTCTATTAGGCGCCTAATGAATGAGATGTGAAAAAGCGTGGCAAAAAAGAAAAAAACGAGTGAAGAAGAAAATTAAGTTAAGCAAAAGTGAAGTGAAAGAAAAAACATTACAATACGCTTCGACTTAGACAACATCTGTTTATTTCTTTAGATTATTTTTATGTATTGGGTTTTATTTTGTTTGTATACAATATTTGTTCATTATAAATATATTTTCAGTATGTTGAAAACATTTAACAAAAAATTGGGGTAGTTTTTGGGGCTGACACAAATTAATCTCATTTCATTTCATTTCAATGGGGAAAATTGATTTGATATATGAGCATTTTGACTTACGAATTGAGTCACGGAATGAATTAAACTAGTATCTGATAATGTCACTGTACATAGTAATTTTTTCATAAGTAGCTGACTTTTGCTGTATAGGTAAGCAGTAATCAATAAACTTTACCACCCCTCAGTCCGGGACACAAACCCAAAGTCTCCTTAATAGAAAGCTTAGCACCACTGCCACCGTGTCACCTAATGACGCATAATAAACATACATAAAAAGTATAACACGCCTAAATTTGTGTTTGCTAACTGCAATTCTTTCTGAGTTCTCTGCAGGTCTTACCCGGGAAATCCCACCAGGAGCCGCCATTTCCAGGAAGGACACACCACCTCCGGTTCCGGCCCCAAGAATGAGGTCACTTCGGTTCCGGCCCCAAGGGTGATGTCACTTCCAGTTCCGGCCCAGAGGACGACATCATTTCCGCCCTCTGAGCTATAAAGCTCACTGCCTTGCTTAGGCAGGCAGTTCTGTTTTGGACTCTGTTGTGTAAACTTGACTATGATGTCCTCAAATGCTTTGCAGCCAGGAAACCGAATTAAACGGGTGGCTGCCCCAAACCTTTTCACGCCTCAAGTCTCTACTTATTACAACATAAAACGTCTGTTGCTACGTGCTGTGGTTGCTGTTGGTGCCTGTTTGGCATCATCTTGCAGCAGTGGCGGCTCGATGGCCAGCAGGAATGCATGGCGGCTTGGCCACTTCTCTGCGTTTGTACAGCAGGTGGGCGACGGCGACAGTGGCAATCGCTGTGTGACGCAATATGGTTTGTCATCATAAGTGGTGGTCCTCTATCTGGCGTATCTGGTACACAAACGCATTCAGCAGCACAATCAACTGGGGACCAACAGGCTGATGCTGGTACCTCAATTTCAATTTTGATCTCCATCTCCAGATCACTTGCATCGAACTCAAAGTCTGAGAAGTTAAGAGTCTGATTCAGCGATAATACAGAGAATGTCCATGGAGTATATTGCTTTGCACATTTGCTTTAGTCTCACCAGATGCTGATGCCATTTTTGCTCTTCACTTCTCCTGCGTGTGCAGGGAATCAAGGTCAAATCAACAAAGCAATGTAATTTTCCTTCAAGCAAAGAGAGTTGAACTAAAAAGTAAGGACGAGTTTCGTCTCAGTTTACAGCCAATTACCATCCTCTTTCCTTGAATTTAGGCAAAAGTCAACATCAGCCCTAAAAGAGTTAAAATATTCAAACATCTCAAGGGAATTAGAAGCTGTCAACGAAGGCAAACAGTCAGATATAGAAAAAATACTGTGGTGTGAAAAACTATTTGCCCCCTTCCTGATTTCTTATTCTTTTGCATGTTTCTGATCATCAAACACATTTAACCATTAGTCAAATATAACACAATTAAACACAAAATGCAGTTTTTAAATGATGGTTTTTATTATTTAGCGAGAAAAAAAATCCAAACCTACATGGCCCTGTGTGAAAAAGTAATGGCCCCCTTGTTAAAAAAGAACCTACCTGTGGTGTATCACACTTGACTTCAATTTCCGTAGCCACCCCCAGGCCTGATTACTGCCACACCTGTTTCAATGAAGAAATCACTTCAATAGGAGCTGCCTGACACAGAGAAGTCGACCAAAAGCACCTCAAAAGCTAGACATCATGCCAAGATCCAAAGAAATTCAGGAACAAATGAGAACAGAAGTCATTGAGATCTATCAGTCTGGTAAAGGTTATAAAGCCATTTCTAAAGCTTTGGGACTCCAGCGAACCACAGTGAGAGCCATTATCCACAAATGGCAAAAACATGGAACAGTGGTGAACCTTCCCAGGAGTGGCCGGCCGACCAAAATTACCCCAAGAGCGCAGAGACGACTCATCCGAGAGGTCACAAAAGACCCCAGGACAACGTCTAAAGAACTGCAGGCCTCACTTGCCTCAATTAAGGTCAGTGTTCACGACTCCACCATAAGAAAGAGACTGGGCAAAACGGCCTGCATGGCAGATTTCCAAGACGCAAACCACTGTTAAGCAAAAAGAACATTAGGGCTCGTCTCAATTTTGCTAAGAAACATCTCAATGATTGCCAAGACTTTTGGGAAAATACCTTGTGGACTGATGAGACAAAAGTTGAACTTTTGGAAGGCAAATGTCCCAAGTTACATCTGGCGTAAAAGGAACACAGCATTTCAGAAAAAGAACATCATACCAACAGTAAAATATGGTGATGGTAGTGTGATGGTCTGGGGTTGTTTTGCTGCTTCAGGACCTGGAAGGCTTGCTGTGATAGATGGAACCATGAATTTTACTGTCTACCAAAAAATCCTGAAGGAGAATGTCCGGCCATCTGTTCGTCAACTCAAGCTGAAGCATCTTGGGTGCTGCAACAGGACAATGACCCAAAACACACCAGCAAATCCACCTCTGAATGGCTGAAGAAAACAAAATGAAGACTTTGGAGTGGCCTAGTCAAAGTCCTGACCTGAATCCAATTGAGATGCTATGGTATGACCTTAAAAAGGCGGTTCATGCTAGAAAACCCTCAAATAAAGCTGAATTACAACAATTCTGCAAAGATGAGTGGGCCAAAATTCCTCCAGAGCTGTAAAAGACTCATTGCAAGTTATCGCAAACGCTTGATTGCAGTTATTGCTGCTAAGGGTGGCCCAACCAGTTATTAGGTTCGGGGGCAATTACTTTTTCACACAGGGCCATGTAGGTTTGGATTTTTTTTTCTCCCTAAATAATAAAAACCATCATTTAAAAACTGCATTTTGTGTTTAGTTGTGTTATATTTGACTAATGGTTAAATGTGTTTGATGATCAGAAACATTTTGTGTGACAAACATGCAAAAGAATAAGAAATCAGGAAGGGGGCAAATAGTTTTTCACACCACTGTACATTTAAAAAGTGAATTGTTAGTTAGTGCCAAGATGGGCCAGCGAGGGGGTTAGGTCCTCAAAAAGATACTGCAAAAAAACTGGGAAACAAAAGTAACATTACAAAACCATCTTCAGTTTTAATTGTAAAAATACTTTTAAATTGTCACACACGTGACCTTAGGGGACAGCCAAAGGGTCCAACACGGGGTGTAAAAGTCACCAGAAAAAGTGTTGGTAGTGAGCATCAATGCCTTTCCTCTTTCCCTCTTACAGAACCACGGAAGACTCGGACAGAACTCGTCATTTCCCTTCCTTTGCAGATGACCTCATTTCCGTCCCATCCTGATGACATCACTACCGTCCCGTCCTGATAACCTCACTTCCGTCCCATCCTGATGACATCACTACCGTCCCGACCTGATGACCTCACTTCCTTCTAATACCGATGCCATCAATTTTCATTTCCAGCCGTTTCTGTATAAAGCTAGCCTGTTTTACAATACTCATTTGTCTTTTGTTATTTTGCAGAAAAGAACAGTAACAGTCACAACTGACTACTTGCAGACAAATATACGGGGCAAATCCCCAAATCTTTGTTTTTGTCTCGACTCCAGTCATTTGTAATGTACAGTGGTACCTTGAGATACAAGCGCCCCAACGTACGAGTTTTTTGAGATATGAGCCATCACTAAGTCGATTTTTTGCCTTGAGTTACAAGCCAAAATTCGAAATATGAGCCGTCAAAGAGCTTGTCCCCACACATTCTGAGGAACTGATGACAGAGGAGTTGACGGAACTACAGACGCAGCAACATATGGAGGTTCTGCAGGAGATCGGTATCTCGGAGGAGGTGATCTCTTAAACTGAGATAAAGGAAATGTTTGCAATGTGGTAAAAAGTTTCGAACTTAAAAGAAAAGAAACACCCTGAGAAAGTTGTAACTGATTGCGCAGCGGCGCTATTTAATGACACTTGCTAAGCTCATTTCAGAAACATTCTAAAGGGGAGGACTAAACAAAGCTCCATGGACAGGTTTCTATTGAAGCGCCCTGTGAATGAATGTGAAAAAAGCGTGGCAAAAAAGAAAAAAACGAGTGAAGAAGAAAATTAAGTTAAGCAAAAGTGAAGTGAAAGAAAAAACATTACAATACGCTAATCGACTTCGCCAACATCTGTTTATTTCTTTAGATTATTTTTTATGTATTGGGTTTTATTTTGTTTGTATACAATATTTGTTCATTATAAATATATTTTTCGTATGTTGAAAACATTTAACAAAAAATTTGGGTGGTTTTTTTGGGGGCTGACACAAATTAATCTCATTTCATTTAATTTCAATGGGGAAAATTGATTTGATATATGAGCATTTTGACTTACGAGCCCAGTCACGGAATGAATTAAACTCGTATCCCAATGTATCACTGTACATAGCAATTTTTCATAAGTAGCTGACTTTTGCTGTATAGGTAAGCAGTAATCAATAAACTTTACCACCCCTCAGTCCGGGACACAAACCCAAGTCTCCTTAATAGAAAGCAGCACCACTGCCACCGTGTCACCTAATGACATAATAAACATACATAAAAGTATAACACGTCTAAATTTGTGTTTGCTAACTGCAATTGCAACAAAATTGTAATATTTGTGGAGATTTATACTTATCCGCTAGTTATCCAATGGTTCTCAAACTTTCGTATTTCGCACCCCCCCCACCCCCCCCTTTTCTACCTCGAATAATTCTGCGCCCCCTGCATAATATAAGATAGATGAGAATAACCCGTGATACAACTAACAAAGGTATGATACTCGTGCGGTGTTGCGGTATCCTATCGTTTTTACTGCCATAAGATTTGCATTGTGTGGTTTTTGGTAGTAATTCTAATCCCAAAAACGAGGAATAAATTATTTATTCTTATTTAATTTTTTTTTTATGTAAAGAAACGATTAAATATGTTTACATTTTTAAAAAAATCGCGTAAACGAGGACACTGATGAAGTCAATCTGCGGAACATGAACATATTTTCGTCCAACAAATATTATACCGCTGTTAGTTGTATCACGAAACTAACCCAATACGCAGTAAATTATTTAACTCAATTTGGCAATATTGGCTACGCTGCCAATGTGGTGCAGTCGCGCCGCATTATCACCTGATCTACTGTTACCTGAATGTTCACGACAGATACCGATACGTCTCGAACTTTCTGGATTGAAAATACGCGACTATAAAAGCAGCAGCAGCGCCGTCATAGAAACAAACTTCAAATAGAAGAGGAGCTCAGAGTGTCGAGTATCTCGAATATCAAACCAAACCTGGACAGGCTGTGTACTTTAAAGCAGGCCACATATTAGCCATCAGATCAGGGGTGCCCACACCTTTTTGGCTTGCGAGCTACTTTTAAAATAACCAGGTCGAAATGATCTACCCACATTAAAAAATATATATATATATACTTTATACATAAAATAAATGTTGTCGTACCTTGCATAACTGAAAAACCTTAATGGCACAATGGTTCACCGACAAAAGCGCGATAGACATATGCGCCTCGACAAAACCACAATGGACAAATGAGCGCCGACAAACTCGCTAACTGGTTTTTGACAAATGCGTGCTGACAAAATCGCGAGAGAGGCCAAGAGAGTGGGATGCGTACGTGCGCATTATGTACACATTATGTGCTAGTTCAGGGGTCCTCAATCCCAGTCCTGGAGAGCCGCAGTGGCTGCAGGTTTTTGTTCTGACCTGGTTGCTTAATTAGAAAGCAATTCTTGCCAATAAAGCACTAACAAGCTATGAAATTAAATTCACTCTGCTATGTCAGGTCATTCTCATATCCTAGATTTTCTTTCCCTTTCTATCATGCAAATGATTTGAAGGCTAAAATGGACGAGTAGTTCTCAGTCCTTCACTTTTTTCTCTTCATTTTTCTTCCAAGTATTTAATTAAACCCAATAGTGCAGATAAATACACACAGGTGTAAATGGAAATAAGCGAAATGGAGAAATGCTGCTCTCTCTTGTCATTTGCATGTTATTGATAATAAGGAGCAATTAAAATAGCTGTTTAGGACAAAATTAAGCAATAAGGGCTCAAAATCACTAAAGTGAAGCAGAAGTGTTACTTTAGCAAGAAGTGCTTTTTATTAAGCAACTGGGTTGGAGCAAAAACCTGCAGCCACTGCGGCTCTCCAGGACCCTGATTGAGGACCCCTGTGCTAGGTTATAACTGTTATAACTGCTGATGGCATGCTGCGAACAAATAACTCAGTCAAGGGTTGGCATAATGCGTCGTATACAAAGCGGAATTACAAGCAGTGAGGCAGCCAGCAAGTCTAAATACGCTCAACTATGTGATCTTAACTCTTTCAGGGCTGATGTCGACTTTTGTCAAAAGGAGGAGTTGATGATGGTAATCAACTGTAAAGTGTGACAAAACCAACCGTTATGATTTAGTTGGACTCTCGTTGGTAGAAGGAAAGTTAGCTTCATTAGCTTGACTGAGATTTCCTGTGCTCGTGTGAGTAGTAAGGCACAAACAAGAGCAAAAATGGCACTGACATAATGGCGTGAGATCAAAACGAATGCGTAAAGCAAAATACTCCGTGGATGAAGTTTTGCCTTTTATCTCTGAACTGGACTATGACTTGCCAGACTCCGATTTTGATACAAGTGATCGAAAAACGAATGTGAGGTTCCAGCTTCAGCTGACTGGTCCCCAGCTAATCATGGAGCTGACACGTCTATGGCAATGTTCGCCAGGAGGACTGCCACTTAACAATGATAAGAAGTAGAAACCAGATGGCAATGGACTGCAACCGTGACTGCTGCTGCCCCAGCCATGCAAAGACAGCCTGGCAGAAAGCCTGACGCCCATTCTTGGCAAACTGGCAAAGAGTTAAGGACTATCTGCGTGCCGTGCTGATGGCATGCCGTGTCTCATAATATTGACTTCTAAAATAAACTTTATTATATATGCTTTAAACTAGTAATTCATATTTAATGAAACTTTCGCGATTTTGTGGACACGATTTTGACGGTGAGTTGTAATCGGCGCTATTTTGTCGGCGCTCATATGTCTATCGTGCAAATGTCAGGTCACATGGCACAATAACAATTCAACACCAGGAGGAAGAGAGGAGGGCTTGTGCCTCCTCCAGACCGTGAGGGGGTGTCCGTCCTGGTTATGTTGGGGGCCACGGGTACAAGGCTTGGAAGCCCAGCCCTGTAGGGACCCGTGGTCACCGCCAGGCGGCGCCCCAATGCCGGTTTATCCCGTGTGGTCTTTGGCCGGGGATGGAGCCCGGCCGGGACGCCTTGGAGGACCAGAGGAGGGCGTGTGCCTCCTCCAGGCCGAGAAGGGGCATCCGTCCTGGTTATACAGGAGGCCTCGGGTAGGGGGCTTTGAAGCCCAGCCCTGTAGGGACCCGTGGCCACCGCCAGGCGGCGCCCCAGTGCCTATTTATCCTGGGAGCCCGGCACTTCCGCCACACCAGGAAGTGCTGGGGGGAAGACGACCGGGGAGACACGGACGGCTCCCGGGTGCGCAGCCGGCACTTCCGCCACACAGGGGTGTGGCCAACGCTAAGTGCCGGGAAGCAGCTGGAGCCCATCCGGGTTCCCATAAAAGGGGCCGCCTCCCTCCAGTCATTGGTGGAAGTCGGGAGGCAGTAAGACGGAGCTGGAGAGAGAGGACGGGAGGCGGCCAGAAGAAAGGCACAGAGACTGTGGGCCCTGGACTTGGGGAATTCGGTGCAAGAGGCACTGGGGTTGTGAGTGCACGTGACTTTTTATATTGTATATAGTTGTACATAATAAACGGTGTGTTGGGTGAAAAATATGATGTCCGTCTGTCTGTGCCGGGGCCAGCGTTCACAACACATTTATGGTTAGTACAGTATTTCGATTCAATAATCTTCATGTGGGAAAAGGCTGACTTGCATAAATAAGTACAGCCGCATAATGCAATCAAGGAGCTTTTGAATTCAGCCGAGTGAAAAATGACGGCTGTCCGATTAACTGCGATTTTAGTTCCCTCTCCTTTCTCTTTCTCAGATCGCTTTTCAGAAGGAAGTCGGTTTGGTAGTTTTTATGAACAGTTCGAAAGTGCCTTTCCACATTTTCCTTCTTTGGAATAGCAATGATAGATTGATAGATCAGACAAACGCACTTCGATTGTGACTTTGTGAGAGAAAAAAATCCTCTTCCAATTCCACCTCCAGCCCATACCCTCCCCAAACAGTTTTTTTTTAAATCCCTTCTTTAGTCGATATAAATTGGAAAGCTAACTAGATCACAGCCAGAGTTTTGCAGTAGCTCTCGCGTTTGATCGTGTGTGTGTTAGAAGAGAAGAGATCTCAGTCTGGCCGCCTTGAGGATATATGATAGAGTCTATCATATATACAGATAGACTAACATTTAAAAACATTTTTTTTTTAATTCTACCAGCACTCCCTTTCCGATCTACCGGTCGATCGAGATCGACACATTGGGCACCCCTGCATTAGATCCTTAGAAATGTTTTATTTTAATTTTACTTATAATGCATTCAAGGTGATTATATGCTTGCAAATTTAAATTTGAAATAAAAATGTAAAAAATAAATTTTGATGTCTTGTTCATTTATTCGACGCCCTCCCTGTACAGCTTCAGGGTGCGCGCCCCACAGTTTGACAACCGCTGAGTTATGCTAAGTAACATCAGGCTACTAAAACAGACAAATTATAAGTAAGCTTTTTACCTGTTTGCAGCATTTTAACAGTGTAGACTTTATTAAAAGAGTTTTTGTATTTATCACCACAAAAGAAAGCTCCAAAACTGTCATTTCTGTTGTGCCAAGCAATCTCCGATACAAACTGGTTGTTGTGTTGGTAGCTGGGGGCCGAAGATGCCTGGCTTGGCAGAGTAAAATCGCGCTCTATCTTTGGTTGCTGTGGGATGCTGCGTTCGCTGTTCACACACTTCAGGGAAGAATTCAGGCTGGAGGTAACGGGATCAGGGTTTATTAATGTAAGGTCCATGGCTTCATTTGTTTTACCTGCAATTAGAAAATAATACACTGATTAGACATAGCAGTAGAGTGTTGTACCGTGTTAGCCATAGACTGATACAGGAGAAAGTAGGGTGAAATGACACCTTTTATTGGCTAACTAAATAGATTCGAAATGCAAGCTTTGGAGGCAGCTAAGGCCCCTTCATCAGGCAAAGTGTAACCTTTCTTTTTTTTCTTGATCAGAAGTCTCTGGAGTCTCTTTAACCATATCTTGTAAGTTGTTCTCCAGGAGAAGAATGAAGTTGTAGACCTCTTCTTGGATATTCTTTTTGAAGCTGTAGCAAATTTGTGTTAGATGGTTTCGTAGCCTCTCTGAGCTTCTGATACATAGCTGTTCTGCAAATCGGCTGCTGTAAGTGTGTATGGTTGGATTTTGTATCAAGAGGTTTTCCTTTTTGCATTTGGTCAAGAAGAAGATATCGCTGTCCGAGTGGGCTAGTTTCTTTCATCTGGTTATCAGTTCCATGTGAGTCTGGTACATTGTGGTGTCTGGTATTTCCATAGCAGTAGAGTGTTGTACCGTGTTAGCCATAGACTGATACAGGAGAAATTAGGGTGAAATGACACCTTTTACTGGCTAACTAAATAGATTCGAAATGCAAGCTTTCAAGGCAGCTAAGGCCCCTTCATCAGGCAAAGTGTACTAATTAGACAGACAGAAAGCAAGAAACAACTCTGGACAGGGCAGCAGTCCATCACAGTGCATACACTGGCACATCGGCAACAGTCAGTCCATTAGCGTGTCATCATCTGTGGGGCGGCATTAATAAATGTTAAGGGATGTGTGCTCTGGACACTGACGGGGACCCACAATCCGCCACCCACCTCCAGTCGTCAAACACTGAGGATTTAGAATTGGTGTTGTTATCCGCTGGGCACAGTTATTGAAATTGGGACGCGGTGAAATGTGTTATATTTTAATAATTCAGATTGGGTGAAAGCCCCGGACAACATAGCTCCTAGGATCATTGGGACACGCAAACTCCTCCACCACGATAAGGTGACGGCTCAAGGAGGGGATCACCCAATCTGAATTATTAAACGCCCGGAGTTCCTTAAGGCTCTGGATGTTGTAGGACTGTCTTGGTTGACACGTCTCTGCAACATTGCATGGACATCGGGGACAGTGCCTCTGGATTGGCAGACCGGGGTGGTGGTCCCCCTCTTTAAAAAGGGGGACCGGAGGGTGTGTTCCAACTATAGAGGGATCACACTCCTCAGCTTCCCTGGAAAAATCTATTCAGGGGTTCTGGAGAGGAGTGTCCGTCGGATAGTCGAACCTCGGATTCAGGAGGAACAGTGTGGTTTTCGTCCTGGTCGTGGAACAGTGGACCAGCTCTACACCCTTAGCAGGATCCTGGCGGGTGCGTGGGAGTTTGCCCAACCAGTCTACATGTGCTTTGTGGACTTGGAAAAGGCGTTCGACCGTGTCCCTCGGGGAATTCTGTGGAGGGTGCTCCGGGAGTATGGGGTACCGGACCCCCTGATAAGAGCTGTTCGGTCTCTGTACAACCGGTGTCAGAGCTTTGTCCGCATTGCCGGCAGTAAGTCGAGCCCGTTTCCAGTGGGAGTTGGACTCCGCCAGGGCTGCCCTTTGTCACCGATTCTGTTCATAACTTTTATGGACAGAATTTCTAGGCTCAGACAGGGTGTTGAAGGGGTCCGGTTTGGTGGACTCAGGATTGGGTCACTGCTTTTTGCAGATGATGTTGTCCTGTTTGCTTCATCAGGCCGTGATCTTCAGCTCTCTCTGGAGCGGTTCGCAGCTGAGTGTGAAGCGGCTGGGATGAGAATCAGCACCTCCAAATCCGAGACCATGGTCCTCAGCCGGAAAAGGGTGGAGTGCCCTCTCAGGGTTGGGGGAGAGATCCTGCCCCAAGTGGAGGAGTTCAAGTATCTCGGGGTCTTGTTCACGAGTGAGGGAAGAATGGAGCGTGAGATCGACAGGCGGATCGGTGCGGCATCCAGAGTGATGTGGGCTCTGCATCGGTCTGTCGTGGTGAAAAAGGAGCTGAGCCGTAAGGCAAAGTTTTTAATTTACCAGTCGATCTACGCTCCTACCCTCACCTATGGTCATGAGCTACGGGTAGTGACCGAAAGAACGAGATCGCGAATACAAGCGGCTGAAATGAGTTTCCTCCGCAGGGTGTCTGGGCTTTCCCTTAAAGATAGGGTGAGGAGCTCAGTCATCCGTGAGGGGCTCAGAGTAGAGCCGCTGCTCCTCCGCATCGAGAGGAGTCAGATGAGGTGGCTCGGGCATCTGATCAGGATGGCTCCCTGGTGAGGTGTTCCGGGCACGTCCAACCGGGAGGACGCCCCGGGGAACACCCAGGACACGCTGGAGGGACTATGTCTCCCGGCTGGCCTGGGAACGCCTTGGGATTCTCCTGGAAGAGCTGGAAGAAGTGGCCGGGGAGAGGGAAGTCTGGGCTTCTCTGCTTAAGCTGCTGCCCCGCGACCCGACCTCGGATAAGCGGAAGAGAATGGATGGATGGAGATTGGGTGATTGTTTGCAGACATATGCACCCTCTCCACTCATTACAGCAGTTCTGTAATTTCTAACATTTCCAGAAAAGGCCCGACCTAATTTTATTCACATGGTGCACAGATGTTAAGTTTGCCTTTTCCACTACAGCAAAGGGTGTTGATAAAGTGCAAATAACATTTTTTTCCTTTGGTAATCCTCACATGTGTTACATTTATTAGCCCACAAACAGACTTGTAACTCAAAGTGCAGCCGTCTCCGCTGTTTTCTATTTTTATCTGGCAGCCTGATATTCCTTTACTTGCCAGTCTATTCAGATTGCAAAAACAGTGCAAATGTTGCGTTGATCTGTTCCAAAACTATTTGACAATAAAGTGAAAGTTATTAAAGGGACATTGGCTACCTCCCAGGGCTGTTTTATTTTTATACCGTCGTATCACAACAGTGGATTCAGAAAGTCGGCAGACCCTTTCACTTTCTGCACACTTTACTGTGTCGTAGATTTCATTTGAAATGGATAGATCTGCAATTTTTGCACATCGGTCTACACTCAACAATTTTTAATGACCAAGTGAAGACAAAATTTATGAAAAATCAAAAACTGAAATTTGGCTTTCATAGAAGTATTCAGACCCTTGCACACAGATGAGGCCGCACCAGTGTGTTATAAAGCTCGACAAGAACCTCCTGTGACTTGTACTCCACACATCAAGGCGCTATATAACCTGACATTCTGTTAGCCTTCTTAATGGCTTCTGAACACTGACTGGCAGTTGATAGCGTAGAGTCCACTGTGACTTCTAAGTCCTTCTCAGAAGGCATAGTCTCGATTTTCAGACCTCCCATTGTGTTTTCAAACTTAACATTTTTAGCCCCTACATGTAATACTTTACATTTACTTAAAGATAAACTCCCTTGACTTGTACTCCACACATGAAGGCGCTATATAACCTAACATCCTATAACCATTTTTGATCACTTCTGTCCTCTGCTTAGATATAGACAGTGACCAGTCCACTATGACTCCCAGGTCCTTCTCAATGGAGACCCAAACTGCACCCAGGACTCCAGATGAGGCCTCACCAGTGTGTTATAAAGCTCGAGCAGAACCTCCTGTGACTTGTAGTCCACACATCAAGGCGCTATATAACCTGACATTCTGTAAGCCTTCTTAATGGCTTCTGAACACTGACTGGCAGTTGATAGTGTTGAGTCCTCTACGACTCCTGAATCCTTCTCATATGTTTGACTTTTGATTTTCAGACCTCCCATTGTGTATTCAAACCTCACATTTTTAGCCCCTACATTTAATACTCAACATTTACTGAAGGATAAACTCCCTTGACTTGTACTCCACACTTCATGGCGCTATATACTGTAACCTAACATCCTATAACCATTTTTGATCACTTCTGTCCACTACTTAGATATAGACAGTGACCAGTCCACCATGACTCCCAGGTCCTTCTCAATGGAGACCCAAACTGCACACAGGACTCCAGATGAGGCCTCACCAGTGTGTTATAAAGCTCGAGCATAATCTCCTGTGACTTGTAGTCCACACATCAAAGCGCTATATAACCTAACATTCTGTAAGCCTTCTTAATGGCTTCTGAACACTGTCAGGAAGTCGATAGCTTAAACTCCACTACGACTCTTAAATCCTTCTCATAAGGTGGACTTTCGAGTTTTCAAACCTCCCATTTTGTATTGAAACCTCATGTTTTTAGCACCTGCGCTTAATACTTTACATTTACTTAAAGATAAACCTCCTGTGACTTGTACTCCACACATCAAGGTGCTATATAACCTGACATTCTGTTAGCCTTCTCAATGGCTTCTGAACACTGTTTGCCACTTGATACTGTCGAGTCCTCCACGACTCCTAAGTCCTTCTCATAAGGTGGACTTTCAAATTTTCAGACCTCCCATTGTGTATTCAAACCTCACATTTTAGCTCCTACATGTAACACCTTATATTTACTTAAAGATAAGCTCTCTTGACTTGTACTCCACACCTCAAGGCGCTATATAACCTAACATCCTAAAAGCATTTTTGATCACTTCTGTCTTCTGCTTAGATGCTGACAGTGACCAGTCCACCGTGACTCCCAGGCCCTTCTCAATGGAGATCCAAACTGCACCCAGTACTCCAGATGAGGCCTCACCAGTGTGTTATAAAGCTTGAGCAGAACCTCCTGTGACTTGTACTCCACATGTCAAGGCGCTATATAACCTGACATTCTGTTAGCCTTCTCAATGGCTTCTGAACACTGTTTGCCACTTGATAGTGTCGAGTCCTCCACGACTCCTAAGTCCTTCTCATAAGGTGGACTTTCAAATTTTCAGACCTCCCATTGTGTATTCAAACCTCACATTTTAGCTCCTACATGTAACACTTTATATTTACTTAAAGATAAACTCTCTTGACTTGTACTCCACACATCAAGGTGCTTTATAACCTAACATCCTATAACCATTTTTGATCACTTCTGCCCTCTGCTTAGATGCTGACAGTGACCAGTCCACCATGACTCCCAGGACCTTCTCAATGGAGACCGAAACTGCACCCAGTACTCCAGATGAGGCCTCACCAGTGTGTTATAAAGCTTGAGCAGAACCTCCTGTGACTTGTACTGCACACATCAAGGCGCTATATAACCTGACATTCTGTTAGTCTTCTTAATGGCTGCTGAACACTGTCTGGAGGTCGATAGTGTCGAGTCCTCTATGACTCCTAAGTCCTTCTCATAATACATCCTTTCAATTTTCAGACCTGCCATTGTGTATTCAAACCTAACATTTTTACTTCCTAAATGTAACACTTTACATATACTGACTATGGTATAGCGGGTCCGCGGCTTCGAAAAGAAGGGCCAGGTTTTCAATCCGTATAGCCGTGCCGTTCTCCATGGGCGCGAATGGAGTTAATGAGGTGGTTGGCGCGAGTCGCACCTGCATGTGAGGGTGCGGTCGTTCCAGATTACCTCATTGGCTTCCTGGGGCATGTAATTAAGGCGCTGCGCCCACAGAGACGCATGAGGTGATGTATACAGTGGTGTGAAAAACTATTTGCCCCTTCCTGATTTCTTATTCTTTTGCATGTTTGTCACACAAAATGTTTCTGATCATCAAACACATTTAACCATTAGTCAAATATAACACAAGTAAACACAAAATGCAGTTTTTAAATGATGGTTTTATTATTTAGGGAGAAAAAAATCCAAACCTACATGGCCCTGTGTGAAAAAGTAATTGCCCCTTGTTAAAAATAACCTAACTGTGGTGTATCACACCTGAGTTCAATTTCCGTAGCACCCCAGGCCTGATTACTGCCACACCTGTTTCAATCAAGAAATCACTTAAATAGGAGCTGCCTGACACAGAGAAGTAGACCAAAAGCACCTCAAAAGCTAGACATCATGCCAAGATCCAAAGAAATTCAGGAACAAATGAGAACAGAAGTAATTGAGATCTATCAGTCTGGTAAAGGTTATAAAGCCATTTCTAAAGCTTTGGGACTCCAGCGAACCACAGTGAGAGCCATTATCCACAAATGGCAAAAACATGGAACAGTGGTGAACCTTCCCAGGAGTGGCCGGCCGACCAAAATTACCCCAAGAGCGCAGAGGCGACTCATCCGAGAGGTCACAAAGACCCCAGGACAACGTCTAAAGAACTGCAGGCCTCACTTGCCTCAATTAAGGTCAGTGTTCACGACTCCACCATAAGAAAGAGACTGGGCAAAACGGCCTGCATGGCAGATTTCCAAGGCGCAAACCACTGTTAAGCAAAAGAACATTAGGGCTCGTCTCAATTTTGCTAAGAAACATCTCAATGATTGCCAAGACTTTTGGGAAAATACCTTGTGGACTGATGAGACAAAAGTTGAACTTTTGGAAGGCAAATGTCCCGTTACATCTGGCGTAAAAGGAACACAGCATTTCAGAAAAAGAACATCATACCAACAGTAAAATATGGTGGTGGTAGTGTGATGGTCTGGGGTTGTTTTGCTGCTTCAGGACCTGGAAGGCTTGCTGTGATAGATGGAACCATGAATTCTACTGTCTACCAAAAAATCCTGAAGGAGAATGTCCGGCCATCTGTTCGTCAACTCAAGCTGAAGCGATCTTGGGTGCTGCAACAGGACAATGACCCAAAACACACCAGCAAATCCACCTCTGAATGGCTGAAGAAAAACAAAATGAAGACTTTGGAGTGGCCTAGTCAAAGTCCTGACCTGAATCCAATTGAGATGCTATGGCATGACCTTAAAAGGCGGTTCATGCTAGAAAACCCTCAAATAAAGCTGAATTACAACAATTCTGCAAAGATGAGTGGGCCAAAATTCCTCCAGAGCGCTGTAAAGACTCATTGCAAGTTATCGCAAACGCTTGATTGCAGTTATTGCTGCTAAGGGTGGCCCAACCAGTTATTAGGTTCAGGGGCAATTACTTTTCACACAGGGCCATGTAGGTTTGGATTTTTTTCTCCCTAAATAATAAAAACCATCATTTAAAAACTGCATTTTGTGTTTACTTGTGTTATATTTGACTAATGGTTAAATGTGTTTGATGATCAGAAACATGCAAAAGAATAAGAAATCAGGAAGGGGGCAAATAGTTTTTCACACCACTGTATATATGGGTTGACACCAAGGGGGGAGAGAAATGGAAGGATTGAGGAAAAGAGAAAGCGTGAGGTTGAAGGACGGCAAACAGCAGGTATAAAGTTATGATCTGGCCACCTAGAAAGTGGAGACACCACGCGCTGGGGCCCTGTGAAGGAGTGTTAGGCTGATGCGCTCTGGGGGCTCGTTCGCCCCCACTGATTGTTCGAGTGAGTGGGGTGAGCAGGGTAGGTGTCCTCCCGAGAGATCCGATGAGCGACTACGGGTGCGCGAAAAATGAAGGGAGGAGAGCCGACCTCGATGGTCTGGCAGCGACGTCCGCCAAGAGGCCAACACGGCGGTTGGCTTAAGGTGCTCGTGGCTATTGGGGTCTCCGCCGGCTTATGGAGCAATGGGTGAGCCGGGGAGAAAGACACGGAGGTGGGCCGGAGAGTAAAATGAGAGAGAGAGAGAGAGACTGTATTTTAACTTCTGCACATTTTTTTTTTACTTCAGATTTTAAAGGATTTATGTATTATTTTTTTTTAATCCCCGCTGGACACTGGTTTTATGGAATATTTATTGAAACTGATGCACTGCACTTCGTTTTGATTTTTTTAATAAAAGCACGTATGCACTTTTTGGATATATCCCCTGGCTTCATGTGAGATTTGTCTTCATTTGTCAGCTCATCTCGGTGACATTATCGACGGTGTTGGGTTCAAGGGCTCCCATAAAGACGGATGGGAGTGTGGAGCGGACCCGCATCATCACACTGACGTCAAACCTCATCTGCCCAAGCATGTCTGCCGTCCAAGTCTCCCATTAGAACATTAGCACAATGTAGATGAGAACAGGCAGTTCAGCCCAACAAAGCTCGCCGGCCCTTGTTGAAGGCACAATCATATTCCTGGATCCACTGTACTAATTCCTTTCATACTTTTAAACACGGGCAGCAAGATGGCGCAGTGGTAGTCCTGCTGCCTCGCAGTAAGCAGACCTGGGTTTGCTTCCCGGGTCCTCCCTGTGTGGGGTTTGCATTGCTCGAGATCAGAGGATAATTCGTTACGTTCTTTCAATTTTCAGTTTGTCTGGTTGTTTGTGTTTCACACTGCAAACCTTTAAGCATATTAAACATGTCAATAAAACTTCCCGTGGGCGTATCATGGAATTGTTTTATTAGGCAGAAACATCACAAATAGCCGACAACAGTTTGCGTTTTGTGCACCGCAGCATCGGAAGATTTAGACGAGAACAGGCCAGTCAGCCCAGTAAAGCTCACCAGTCTTATCCACTTAATTCTTCCAAAATAACATCAAGTCGAGTTTTCAAAGTCCTTAAAGTCTTCCTGTCTACCACTCCACTCGGTCACTTATTCCACGTCCATGTGGATGTCAGTTTGAAGAAAAGCATCCTAATGTTTGTGTGTTCAATAAATCCGGTACATACTCTGTCCATATTTTGAAAGTCGCCATTTGTAGATTTTGTGCAAAACAAAGCAGAGGAAAAAAAAAAAAAAATAAGTAAATAAAAAATGACTTTGAACAGAAAAGATGAAGCTCCTCAGGATCTCAATGCAACAGAGGGACTTCTCTGAGTCACAGCTCAAGCTCAAAGAGCTTGATGAACTATTTATTGTGTTCTAATTCCATTTACGGAAGGCACGCTCGGCAAAAAATTTACAGCTACCTGTAATTTTAAAAAAATCCTATTAGGACAAACTTTACGTTCACACAAAAGCAAATGTCAAAGTCAAAGCGAACTTTATTGTGATCTCAACCAGATACAAGTATACAGATAGACGAAATTGTGAAGCTCAGGGCACACAGTGTAGCAACATGATGTGCAAATAATAAATTAAAATTAGAATTAAAATTTAAAATTAAAACACAAACAAGACAAGACAGAAGTAGCAGCAATATGACGTGTGGTAAGCAATATGAACATTGAGGCAATCTATATAAAATTCACTAAGGCAAGACAACCATGGAAAGCACGCTGGAAGGGGCGTGGACTCACTGAGCCGCCCACAAGTGAAACGCCCATGGCGCATGCCCAAAGGAGCAGATACGCAGAAGGAGCCACGCCCACCAACTCCTGGCACCTCCGAGCCACCTTGACTGTTCATAGAGGCATGTTTCTCGCGGAGGTGAATCGCTATATGCAGCGTGTAAAACGGTTTGCGAGGGGTATCCCATGGGACCCTTGAAACAATCCTGTACAACTGAGGTTAAAACACAATGAAGTAAGCAGTCTTTACAAACCGAGTTTTCGGTTACGACGCACGACCGCGTGCACCATGGCGTGCACCATAGCAAACTGTTTTACTGTGTTGGTTCATTCCGTGCATTGTTACAATGTTGCTTTTCTTGCTGATTAATTTCATTAATTTTTCAAATGTTCATTTTCTCCCTGTGCCTAAAAATCATTAAAAACCGTTTGATTATGCTTATTGTATGGCACGCGGGTTAGCTAGTAGTCAATAAATATGTAGTATAATAAATAAAAATAGGGGAGGAGAGAAAGAGAGTAAAGTATATCTAATCTATCCTTTCAATCCTTATAATGAATAGGCTTCGTGGCAATAACTCCTGGGAAAATTGGAAATTTAGGTCAAAGCTTCCTCATTTTCAGTTAAGACTACAAAATCCATCCATCCATCCATTTTCCAACCTGCTATATCCTAACTACAGGGTCACGGGGGTCTGCTGGAGCCAACACAGGGCGCAAGGCAGAAAACAAACCCTGGGCAGGCCGCCAGTGCACCGCAGGTCTTTTACATCATTTGCATGCAAATACTTCTGACAAAGATAATATGTTCATAATTGAATAAGTTAATTATGTCACCCCAGTTTTGAAAAGTTATTCCTACAAATGTTTGTCATGCTAGAGCAGGGGCGCCGAACTCCGGGCCTGGAGGGCCGCAGTGGCTGTAGGTTTTCATTCTAACCACCTTCTTCATAAGTGACCAGTTTTTGCTACTAATTAACTTGTTCTGCCTTAGTTTTAATTAACTTGACTCAGACCCCCCTTAGTTCTTTCTTTTTCCTTAATTACCCCAGACAGGGCGCCAGCCCACCGCAGGGCACACACACACCAGGGAGAATTTATGATTATCCAACCAGCTATATCCTAACTACAGCGTCATGGGGGTCTGCTGGAGCCAATCCCAGCCAGCACAAGAAATAAACCCTGGGCAAGGTGCCAGCCCACCTCAGGGCACACACATTAGGGACAACTTAGGATCGCCAATGCACCCAACCTGCATGTCTTTGGACTGTGGGAGGAAACCCACGCAGACACAGGGAGAACATGAAAACTCCATGCAAGGAGGACCTGGGAAGCGAACCCAGGTCTCCTAACTGTAAGGCAGCAGCGCCACCACTGTGCCACCATGCCACCCACAATGAAATTAACCAACATAAATAAAACAATCAAGAAATAAGGAATAAAGATAATCAAACATCCATCCATCCATAATCCAACCCACTATATCCTAACTACAGGGTCATGGGGGTCTGCTGGAGCCAATCCCAGCCAACACAGGGCGCAAGGCAGGAAACAAACCTCAGGCAGGGTGCCAGCCCACCGCAGGGCACACACATTAGGGACAACTTAGGATCGCCAATGCACCTAACCTGCATGTCTTTGGACTGTGGGAGGAAACCCATGCAGACACGGGGAGAACATGCAGACTCCACGTAGGGAGGACCTGGGCAGTGAACCTGGGTCTTCTAACTGCGAGGCAGCAGCGCTACCCACTGTGCCACCGTGCTCCCCAATAACCCAGCCTTTGTCACTTATTGTAGATTTTGAAGACTTCATTAGCGTATGGATTGTTTAATAAAATTGCATTTCTTTATCAAATACTTATAATGTTAAGCAAGCAAACATTAAAACATTAAATAAATGGACTCAGGCTTGTACTGTATTGGGTGGGCTTCCTATTTGCTAATTAGGGTTTTGAATGAGGGTGTGTTTAAATGAGGGAGCAGGAAATGGCTGCTGGTATTTTTTCCTCTTTTGTTTCAATGGTTCCATTCAAACAAAGTTCAGTAATTCATGAGATGTGTTATAAAGGACGCATACTGTGAGAGAATGTTTAAAAAAAGAAACGACAAATAACTTGGACCTGAGCACGGAGTTAATCTCCACTGCTTGATTTGTCAGCCTCCTGCTTTCTCTGCTGGTGAAGCTGTTGCAACTCCTGAGTTAACAGGGCTGTTGGAAATTCAGGGCACATGGTCACTCCTTTACTCTTTCTTCATTGAAAAGTCTTTATTCACTTTGTCCTTATTTCTAAATAGCATGAATCTAAATCAAGCGTGGTGCAGTAGTAGCGTGAGGTTTGACTCCTGGGTGCTCCCAGTGTGGAGTCTCCATGTTCTCCCCGTCTCCTTTCCTCCAGGTGCTCAGGTTTTCTCTTCACAGTCCAAAAACATGCAAGCTGGGAGGATTGTCAATGCTGAATTGGCCTCTGATGTGTGTGTGTGTGTGTGTTGGATCGGTCCTACAATTTTGACTTTGGCACTGATGCCAGCTTTTAGACCTCAGTACCAATACCAAAACAGTTCTGAAGCAAATAGCGGGTGACTTCAACCCCCGTCTTACTCCAGTCTTGCTGATTGCTCACCACCTTGGTGTGCCGAGCCGTCACACTTCACTACGCCTCGCTTCCCTCTTCAAGCTGCAATTTCCTGATTGCACAGAAGCAATGGGGTGGGATCCTTCATGCAGTCCCAATTGCATAAGAGCAGCGTTTTGGCCCCCATTTGATAATCTGAAGTGCCGATGGAGTTGGATGCGTGTGCTTATTCTTCATGAAGTCTAGCTAATGGACAATTTTCCACAATGGTTATAGTGAGGGGGGCTTGTTTTGAGGGGTGGGGAATTGAGATGAAAGCTGACATTTTCTTCAAGTCTGATATCTGTGCAGCACAGAGCTCTACGTAAGTGGAGTGAACTTACTTGACAGTACTTGGCATTATTTCAGCTGGATAATCCTCTGACAACCCGAATCTTAACCGTACTGTAAAAGGGCGGAGCTCTGGAGGTTGTGATGGGCGGGACGCCAGCAGAGTGGAAGGACCAGGAGAGAGGGCATTGGTGAGGCAATACCTCTCCTGGGACACTAGAGGGCAGCCCTCCTGCGTGGCTGTGGCACCACGGAGTCCTGCAGGGCATGTTGGGAACTGTAGTTTGGTGAAGCCCTGTTGGGTTCTGTGGGGGCCGCCAGGGGGAGCTGAACAGCCCTGTAGAGGACCTCCAGCGCACCTGGGAGTGATTCTGGGTAATACTGATGGACCACCTGGAACACTCCCAGGACCTGAATAAGAGGGGCCGCCTCACTCCAATGAAGGGCCAGAGTCGGGAGGAAGGAGTGGACAAAGCCTGAGGAAGAGTGGAGGTGGATGGACTTGCGGCAAGGAAGGGAATGGACTGTATATTGGTGTGGTGTTGGTGGTCTGTGCACTTTTAATTATAAATAAACACTGGTGTTGAATTGAACCTGAGCCCTGCCTGCCTGTCTGTCTGTGTCGGGGGTTAAGGTGGCGGCGCGCCCCCTAGTGGCTCACAAGGTCTAATGCTGGACTCTATTGGTGCCTGTTAGAGTCAAGTCCACCTTCTTGGAGCTCCAGGGTTGCAGAGATATATACTGGTTTTCTTCAGGTACCGAAAATCCTGAAATTCTGGTACCGTCCAGTGTGTGTGCATGAGTGTGCGTGTGTGTGTGTGTGTGTGCATGTGTGTGTGTGTGCGTGTGTGGGTATGTGCACGTGTTTGTGTCTGTGTATATGTGTGTGTGCGTGGGTGCGCGTGTGTGTGTATATGTGTGTGTGCGTGTGTGTGTGCGTGTGTGTGTTTGTGTGTGTGTGCGTGTGTGTGTTTGTGTGTGTGTGTGCGTGTGCATGTGTCTGTGTATATAGGTGTGTGTGCGCGTGTGTCTGTGTGTCTGTGTGTGTGTGCGTGCGTGTGTGTTTGTGTGTGCGTGTGTGGGTATGTGCACGTGTTTGTGTCTGTGTATATGTGTGTGTGCGTGGGTGCGCGCGTGTATGTGTGTGCGTGTGTGGGTATGTGCACATGTTTGTGTCTGTGTATATATGTGTGTGTGTGTGCTGCGTGTGTTTGTGTGTGTGCGTGTGTGTGTGTGTGTGTATATGTGTGTGTGCGTGTGTGTGTGTGTGTGTTTGTGTGTGTGTGTGTGTGTGCGTGTGTCTGTGTATAGGTGTGTGTGCGCGTGTGTGTGTGCGTATGTGTGTTTATGTGTGTGTGCGTGTGTGTGTGTATAGGTGTGTGTGCGTGTGTGTGTGTGTATATGCGTGTGTGTGCGTGTGTCTGTGTATATGTGTGTGTGCGCCTGTGTGTGTGTGTGTGTGTGTGCGCGTGCGTGTGTGTTTGTGTGCGTGTGTGGGTATGTGCACATGTTTGTGTCTGTGTATATATGCGTGTGTGTGTGCGCGTGCGTGTGTGTGTGTGTGTGTGTTCCTCCTATAATGGGCTGACGCCCTGTTCAAAGTCTGCCCCTACCTTGTACCTGATGATTGCTCCAGTGACCCTACTCTGGATTAGCAAGTGTAGAAGATGGACGTGTTATCAAATTTTGTGCAATAAGCCAGCTGGACATTCTATGGGATTTGTGTCAGAGTAATTCCTAAGCCCTCTTAGTCTAATTGAGGGTCACGGAGAGCCAGAGTCCGTATCAGTAGCATGGGATACAAAGCACCCAACCTGGTTCAGTCAGGAGAAAAGTGGGGATCAGGTCAGGATGGAGTGCCAGTCCAGTGCAGGACACATTCACACATACAGACAGAGTCACTCATATGGGACCAGTTTACAAGCTCCAGATAATTTAACAAGCATGAATATGGGACATCAGAGGAAACCCTCACAGACACAGGGAGAACATGCTAGCTCTACACGACAAGTGCACTACTCCATTATTATTATTATTATTATTATTATTATTATTATTATTATTTGTTTATCACAATAATTTGCCAGCACCTTCTAAAGTGTTTGTGTCTTGACCAGAGAGCACTTTGTGGAGAATATGTGCACTTCCTATCAATGTCATCTTCCACACTTCATGGACTGTGTGGTGTCCTGGCCTCTCCCGTGGATTCTTGTTGAATCCTATTCTGGATGGGACCAAGAGCCACCGAGGGCAACAAGAACCACCACAGGCGCAGCTCTAGTCCTGGTGTCCCACATCCTGCTGGTCTCGATCTCCAGATTCTAATATTTGCTCTGCTTTTCACAGTCTTTGAGTGTCATGTTCTTGTCATGTACGACATCAACCAGCAGGCATTGCTTCTCTTTTTGCGATTATTATTATTATTATTGTACAGTATCATTTATTTATCACTGCAGTTTTCTGGCGAGTGCTGATGTGTCTTGTGTCCTGACTACGCTAAGGTTCATTCCATTCTTTTTTCATTCAGTCAGTCCGTCAGTGATTATCCAGCCAGCTATATCCTAACTACAGCGTCATGGGGGTCTGCTGGAGCCAATCCCAGCCAACATGAGAAATAAACCCCGGGCAGGGTGCCAGCCCACCTCAGGGACAACTTAGGATCGCCAATGCACCTAACCTGCATGTCTTTGAGAGGAAACCCACAAAGACACGTGGAGAACATGCAAACTCCATGCAGGGAGGACCCGGGAAGCGAACCCGAGTCTCCTTACTGCGAGGCAGCAGTGCTTCCTACTGCGCCACCGTGCCACCCCATAAGGTTCATTCTTTTATTATTTTTATTTTAACAGTATTATTAGTAGAAAACAACATTCCACACCATCGTGTCAAACCTAACAAACCACAATTCATCCCCTGCCTGAGAGAAAGAGAGGAGAGACGACAATTTGAGCAGGCCTATAAAATAGAACAAAAAGGGAGAAGAACGTCCTTTTCCCCTGATATAAATGCTTCTTCTAAGATTTGACCAATTAGGCCTTACCATATTTTACAAAAGGTGTTGAACAGATCCTCTAAGTAAGAATGTACATTTTTCCAATTTCAGATAGCATAGAACATCAGTTACCCGCTGACTTATAACAGGCAGACTGGGATTCTTACAGTTGAGTAGGACAAGTCTATGTGCTAGTAGTGTGCTGTCAGCCATGACAATCAGTTTGTCCTTCTCCACTTGAAGCCCCTCGAGGAGCCCACCAAACACAGCTGTTAAATGAGTTAGGAGTGATTGTGACACCAAAGCTGTCTGATTGGCATGCAAACATTTTGGTCCAGAATGATGTTAATTTGGTGCTGGTCCACAACCTGTGGCTCAGTGAGGCTGGAGCTCGACTGCAACGGATCTTACCCTGGATACATTTTGGATAATTTTAACCAAGGTAAATGTCAGTCAGTCAGTCATTTTATATAAATACAGGGTCACGGGGGTCTGCTGGAGCCAATCCCAGCCAACACAGGGCACAAGGCAGGAAACAAATCCCAGGCAGGGCGCCAGCCCCACCGTGGGGCACACACACACACACACACACTACGGACAATTTAGGATCAGCCAATGCACCTAACCTGCATGTCTTTAGAGCTGTGGGAAGAAACCCACGCTGACACGGGGACGACATGCAAACTCCACGCAGGGAGGACTCCAAGGTAAATGTGCTCAATAAAATATTTTAAGTTGGATGATTGGATCTGCGGTGGGTTGGCACCCTGCCCAGGATTGGTTCCTGCCTTGTGCCCTGTGTTGGCTGGGATTGGCTCCAGCAGACCCCCGTGACCCTGTATTTGGGTTCAGCGGGTTGGAAAATGGATGGATGGATGGATGATTGGATGCTTTGCACATAAGGAGCTGGAATGCATTCTAAGTATGGCTGCCTTCCATTGCAGCTTCAGAGATTCAAGTGAAAGATCCTGTCAGCATCATTCTGCACTTTTTTGCGCAGTTTTTTATATCGTTGTTGAGCCTAACCTTCTCCTTCTTTAAGCATCATGTTCTTTGTCATCTATGATCACTACATCAGTCAGCAGGCATTGCTTCCTTCCTAATCATCATCATCATCATCATCATTATTATTATTATTATTATTACAATATAATTTGTTTATCATTGCAGTTTTCTGATGACTACTGAGATGTTTGTGTCCTGACTACACTAAGGCTCATCCCACTACTTTATGGTGGAGGTGAGTAGTTTCCATCTTTGTCATGTTCTGCATTTCTTGGGCTGTGCGGTGTCCTGGCAGCTCTTGCAGATTCTGGTTTGATCCTATCTTGGTGGTATCAGGAGCCCGACAGGCATGCAACCCGGCAGGCTGACTGGACGGCCATCTTATCATCGGGTCTGGGCCATCAGCCAACACAGGGCCAAGGCAGGGGGGGGGGGGGGGGGGGGGGGGGGGGGGGGGGGGGGGGGGGGGGGGGGGGGGGGGGGGGGGGGGGGGGGGGGGGGGGGGGGGAAAAAAAAAAAAAAAAAAAAAAAAAAAAAAAAAAAAAAAAAAAAAAAAAAAAAAAAAAAAAAAAAAAAAAAAAAAAAAAAAAAAAAAAAAAAAAAAAAAAAAAAAAAAAAAAAAAAAAAAAAAAAAAAAAAAAAAAAAAAAAAAAAAAAAAAAAAAAAAAAAAAAATGTAATAAAAAAGTAATAAACAGAAACCCAAAGAGGGGTGGCCGGTGGCCGTGGGTAGCGCTGCTGCCTCACAGTTAGGACACTCAGGTTCACTGCCCGGGTCCTCCCTGCATGGAGTCTGCATGTCCTCCCGTGTTCCGTGGGTTTCCTCTCAAGTCAAAGACATGCAGGTTAGGTGCATTGGTGATCCTAAATTGTCCATTGTGTGTGCTTGTGCCATGTGGTGGGCTGGTGGTATTGTTCCTGCCTTGCCCCTGTGCTAGCTGGGATTGGCTCCAGCTGACCCTGAGTTAGGATATAGCAGGTTGAATGATGACCATTGAGTGAATAGCACATTTATGCCAATAACTACTTACTGCAGCCATTCTTTCCTTCACTTCGTTTCTAAGTTTGCTTTTCTTGTCCCAGCAGCATAGCATAAATTATAAGGAATGTTAATCAATTATTACCATCACCTGAATATAAATACATAATAATGAGAATAAAATAAGCGTGGCTCAGAATACATCCATCTATCAGTTTGATAGCGAACATTCTCTGTGCCCTAATACAAGTTATGGAGGATGAGAGCCTACCTCCTGTAGCATTGGTGTGGGACTTTAAAAGCAATATGAGAATAACATTTCAAGGATATAATACAGTAAGAATAAGAATAAGAATAATGAACTTTAACATATAAATACAGAAGTGTTAATCTCACTGATATCTTTGCCTTCCCAGCTGTACTCTCATTTTTCACATTCAAGAAATTTTGTCCATAAACACAACAAGGCGATTTTATCATCACTGATCCTAATATAAATTAGTTCAAAGTTTATCCAAAAATGAGGTGAAATAGTCCAAACAAAATAAAAATGAAAGAGGAATGATGTAAATGTAATAAAATGTAATAAACAGAAACCCAAGAGGGGTGGAATACAGGGTCACGGGGTCTGCTGGAGCCAATCCCAGCCAACACAGGGCACAAGGCAGGAAACAAATCCCAGGCAGGGCGCCAGCCCACCGTGGGGCACACACACACACACACACACTACGGACAATTTAGGATCGCCAATGCACCTAACCTGCATGTCTTTAGACTGTGGGAAGAAACCCACGCTGACACGGGGACGACATGCAAACTCCACGCAGGGAGGACTCCAAGGTAAATGTGCTCAATAAAATATTTTAAGTTGGATGATTGGATCTGCGGTGGGTTGGCACCCTGCCCAGGATTGGTTCCTGCCTTGTGCCCTGTGTTGGCTGGGATTGGCTCCAGCAGACCCCCGTGACCCTGTATTTGGGTTCAGCGGGTTGGAAAATGGATGGATGGATGGATGATTGGATGCTTTGCACATAAGGAGCTGGAATGCATTCTAAGTATGGCTGCCTTCCATTGCGTTTCAGAGATGTTCAAGTGAAAGATCCTGTCAGCATCGTACCCTGGGTACCCTTTAAGGTGTTTTTATACGTTGTTGAGCCTAACAACCTTCTCCTTCTTTAAGCATCATGTTCTTGTCATCTATGATCACTACATCAGTCAGCAGGCATTGCTTCCTTTCCGAATCATCATCATCATCATCATCATTATTATTATTATTATTATTACAATATAATTTGTTTATCATTGCAGTTTTCTGATGACTACTGAGATGTTTGTGTCCTGACTACACTAAGGCTCATCCCACTACTTTATGGTGGAGGTGAGTAGTTTCCATCTTTGTCATGTTCTGCATTTCTTGGCAGGGTCACGGGGTCTGCTGGAGCCAATCCCAGCCAACACAGGGCGCAAGGCAGGAAACAAATCCCGGCAGGGTGCCAACCCACCGCAGGACACACACAAACACACCCACACACATTATTATTATTATTATTATTATTATTATTATTGTTATTATTATTATTATTATTATTATTATTATTATTATTATTATTGTTGCAGTTGTTGTTAATTACTTCTTTTCGTGTTGTGAATAGCACATTTATGCCAATAACTACTTATGCAGCCATTCTTTCCTTCACTCGTTTCTAAAGTTTGCTTATTCTTATCACAGCAGCAAAGCAATAAATTATAAGGAATATTAATAATCAATTATTAGCATCACTATGAATAATAAATACATAATAATGAGAATAAAAATAAACGTGGCTCAGAATACATCCATCTATCCAGTTTGTAAACGCACTGTCTGTGCCCATTACAAGGTTATGGAGGATGAGAGCCTACCCTTGTAGCATTAGGTGTGGGACTTTAACCAGCAATATAAGAAATAACATTTCATAGAGGATATAATAACAGTAAGAATAAGAATAATAATAATAATAATAAGAATAATGAACTTTAACATATAAATACAGAAGTGTTAATCTCTCACTGATATTTGTGCCTTGCCAATCTGTACTCTCATTTTTCACATTCAAGAAATTGTCCTGCAAACACAACAAGACGATTTTATCATCACTGATCCTAATATAAATTAGTTCAAAGTTTGCTGCAAAAATGAGGTGAAACAGTCCAAACAAAATAAAAATGAAAGAAGAGGAATGATGTAAATGTAATAAAAATGTAATAAACAGAAACCCAAAGAGGGGTGGCCCGGTGGCGCAGTGGGTAGCGCTGCTGCCTCACAGTTAGGACACTCAGGTTCACTGCCCGGGTCCTCCCTGCATGGAGTCTGCATGTCCTCCCCGTGTCTGCGTGGGTTTCCTCTCACAGTCCAAAGACATGCAGGTTAGGTGCATTGGTGATCCTAAATTGTCCCTGGTGTGTGTGTGCTTGTGCCATGTGGTGGGCTGGTGGTATTTGTTCCTGCCTTGCGCCCTGTGCTAGCTGGGATTGGCTCCAGCTGACCCTGAGTTAGGATATAGCAGGTTGAATGATGACTGATTGAGTGAATAGCACATTTATGCCAATAACTACTTATGCAGCCATTCTTTCCTTCACTCGTTTCTAAAGTTTGCTTATTCTTATCCCAGCAGCATAGCATAAATTATAAGGAATGTTAATAATCAATTATTACCATCACTATGAATAATAAATACATAATAATGAGAATAAAAATAAACGTGGCTCAGAATACATCCATCTATCCAGTTTGTAAACGCACTGTCTGTGCCCAATACAAGGTTATGGAGGATGAGAGCCTACCTACCCTTGTAGCATTAGGTGTGGGACTTTAACCAGCAATATAAGAAATAACATTTCATAGAGGATATAATAACAGTAAGAATAAGAATAAGAATAATGAACTTTAACATATAAATACAGAAGTGTTAATCTCTCACTGATATCTTTGCCTTGCCCAGCTGTACTCTCATTTTTCACATTCAAGAAATTGTCCCGCAAACACAACAAGACGATTTTATCATCACTGATCCTAATATAAATTAGTTCAAAGTTTACTGCAAAAATGAGGTGAAATAGTCCAAACAAAATAAAAATGAAAGAAGAGGAATGATGTAAATGTAATAAAAATGTAATAAACAGAAACCCAAAGAGGGGTGGCCCGGTGGCACAGTGGGTAGCTCTGCTGCCTCACAATAAGGGCACTGGGGTTCACAGCCCTGCCTGGAGTTTGCATGTTCTCTCCGTGCTCTCCCCGCAGTTCAAAGACATGCAGGTTGGTTGGATTAATGAGTTTAAATTGGCCCCTGTGTGTGACTTTAAAAACATGGGAGAGTAAACACTAGTTTACATTATTTAATGATATATTACATCTATCCATCCATTATCCAACCTGCTATATCCTAACTACAGGGTCACAGGGGTCTGCTGGAGCCAATCCCAGTCTACACAGGGCGCAAGGCAGGAAACAAACTCCAGGCAGGGCGCCAACCCACCGCAGGGCACACAATAGGGACAATTTAGGATCACCAAAGCACCTAACCTGCATGTCTTTGGACTGTGAGAGGAAACCCACGCAGACACGCGGAGAACATGCAAACTCCACACAGTGAACCCAGGTCTCCTAACTGCAAGGCAGCAGCACTACCCACTGCACCACCATGCCACCCGATCTATTACATAGTATTGTATATTGGGTGTACACACATGATACTCACAGGGACTTAGATCAGCAAACATCATGAATGGGCCAAATAAATGGAGTCATCTCCACATGCAAAGCTAAAACTTAACATACAACTGGGGAGACTAATAAAAGCTCCATTAAAAAAGACCAAAAAATGTAAATTATCATCTAAAGAGAGAAACTTCAATGGCCGAGTCACTCCCTTCGGTGATTTAGCTTTGCCATTCATTACATCTTTATTAATCATCATCATCTTCCTCTTTTCTCCACAACATGTGGGCTGCTAAGCCCTACCAAAGCACACTTACCTAAAATCACCCAGTGTAGATAAAACATGGCAAATGCCAGAAATTCTATTTTCTTAGGATTCATCCATCCAGCCTGTTGACCCCAATCCATGACGCATTATTTTGCCTTTTTTCCGATGGTGAAGGCGCCCAGGGAGCAGCACTGGCTGTGGACTGAGGTCACGGCGACCGTCGGCTCAGTGTGGAGTGGAGGGGCTGATCTGACCAGGAGAGGAGAGGAGAGGAGAGGAGAGGAGAGGAGAGGTCCGCCGTCGGCTCTCAGCTGCTGTCCAGCCTCAGGGAGTGAGGAGTTCCTTTTTCCTGTTTCCTCTTCAATATGGGATGGGAGAGGCGAGGGCTGAACTATTCTTTACTTTTTTTTCACTCCAAGAATAAAATTCCACCCTCCAAAAAAAAAAGAAAACATTACAAGTTGAATGGAATTTTGGACTACGAAGTCCGCTGTCCCAATGCACTTTGTATCCACATTTCTGTTAATGTTACGTCCAAATGTATTTACAGAAGCGACCTGAGAAAAGAATGCAAGATCCAAGATGGCAAAGTGCAGACAATAATGGGGACCTGTGACAAACCAAAAGAATTACTATCCCAACATGGTGTGCTGAGCCTTCTTCTGTACTCCTTGATCACCACTGGCTGTGTGTCCAGTGCCGCACAAAACCTTCAGGTGACATTTTCAGTTCTATTGACTTTTCTCTACCTGCTCGAAGTAGGATGCAGTCTCAAAGATGCTCTTGACATGGGGTGAAGCATCAGGTGTAATACAGGATGATCTAATATCCCATATAAGGACCTACATGTAACAGAATAACATGTAATTAGCTCAACAGACGTGCACAGATTTGTCAGCCGCCATTCAGCTCATTGAAAAAATCCGGCATGCCCCCTGAAAAGTGACAAATTGAAAAGCAATTGTCTCCTGCAGACTTGCATGCATTTGACATGGCTGTCGATCAGGACTACAACTCTCATGATGCCCTGCTGGTGTACAAACTGGAGCTCCGCCAGAAGGATACCGACCCCAAGAGGCAGTCCCTCCCTGTCCTTCCTGGCCAAGAAATATACCAGGAACCAACCATGCCAGGTCACCTGTCCACCCAGACCCTTCCCTTATGGCCTCCAGTCCGTGAAAGAAACCACCCTTCTCCTGCTCCTCTATATGTATATGTATATATGTGTGTGTGTGTATATATACAGTGGTGTGAAAAACTATTGGCCCCCTTCCTGATTTCTTATTCTTTTGCATGTTTGTCACACAAAATGTTTCTGATCATCAAACACATTTAACCATTAGTCAAATATAACACAAGGAAACACAAAATGCAGTTTTTAAATGATGGTTTTATTATTTAGGAGAAAAAATCCAAACCTACATGGCCCTGTGTGAAAAGTAATTGCCCCCTGAACCTAATAACTGGTTGGGCCACCCTTAGCAGCAATAACTGCAATCAAGCGTTTGCGATAACTTGCAATGAGTCTTTACAGCTCTGGAGGAATTTTGGCCCACTCATCTTTGCAGAATTGTTGTAATTCAGCTTTATTTGAGGGTTTTCTAGCATGAACCGCCTTTTCAAGGTCAAGCCATAGCATTTCAATTGGATTCAGGTCAGGACTTTGACTAGGCCACTCCAAAGTCTTCATTTTGTTTTTCTTCAGCCATTCAGAGGTGGATTTGCTGGTGTGTTTTGGGTCATTGTCCTGTTGCAGCACCCAAGATCGCTTCAGCTTGAGTTGACGAACAGAACTACAGAAATTGAACTCAGGTGTGATACACCACAGTTAGATTATTTTTGAACAAGGGGGCAATTACTTTTTCACACAGGGCCATGTAGGTTTGGATTTTTTTTTTCTCCCTAAATAATAAAACCATCATTTAAAAACTGCATTTTGTGTTTACTTGTGTTATATTTGACTAATGGTTAAATGTGTTTGATGATCAGAAACATTTTGTGTGACAAACATGCAAAAGAATAAGAAATCAGGAAGGGGGCAAATAGTTTTTCACACCACTGTAGATATATGTGTATGTATATATATGTGTGCGTGTGTATATATGTGTGTGTGTGTGTGTATATATATGTGTGTGTGTATATACAGTATATATATATGTATGTGTGCATGCGTGTATAGTTATTCGTGTGTGTGTATATATATATATATAAATGTGTGTGTGTATGTGTATAGATATATATATATATGATTGTATATGCGTGTGTGTGTGTGTGTACAGATATACAGGTGCCGGTCATAAAATTAGAATATCATGACAAAGTTGATTTATTTCAGTAATTCCATTCAAAAAGTGAAACTTGTATATTAGATTCATTCATTACACACAGACTGATGTATTTCAAATGTTTAGTTCTTTTAATTTTGATGATTATAACTGACAACTAAATTCAGTATCTCGGAAAATTTGAATATTGTGAACAGGTTCAATATTGAAGACACCTGGTGCCACACTCACTCTAATTAACTCTTAAATGGTCTCTCAGTCGAGTTCTGTAGGCTACACAATCATGGGGAAGACTGCTGACTTGACAGTTGTCCAAAAGACGACCATTGACACCTGGCACAAGGAGGGCAAGACACAAAAGGTCACTGCTAAAGAGGCTGGCTGTTCACAGAGCTCTGTGTCCAAGCACATTAATAGAGAGGCGAAGGGAAGGACAAGATGTGGTAGACAAATTGTACAAGCAATAGGGATAACCGCTTGTACCCTGGAGAGGATTGTGAAACAAAACTGTGGGGGAGATTCACAAAGAGCGGACTGCAGCTGGAGTCAGTGCTTCAAGAACCACCACACACAGACGTATGCATTGCTTGTGTCAAGCCACTCTTGAACAAGAGACAGCGTCAGAAGCGTCTCGACTGGACTAAAGACAAAACTGCTGCTGAGTGGTCCAAAGTTATGTTCTCTGATGAAAGTCAATTTTGCATTTCCTTTGGAAATCAAGGTCCCAGAGTCTGGAGGAAGAGAGGAGAGGCACAGAATCCACGTTGCTTGAGGTCCAGTGTAAAGTTTCCACAGTCAGTGATGGTTTGGGGTGCCATGTCATCTGCTGGTGTTGGTCCATTGTGTTTTCTGAGGTCCAAGGTCAATGCAGCCGTCTACCAGGAAGTTTTAGAGAACTTCATGCTTCCTGCTGCTGAGAAACTTTATGGAGATGCAGATTTCATTTTCCAACAGGACCTGGCACCTGCACACAGTGCCAAAGCTACCAGTACCTGGTTTAAGGTTCTTGATTGGCCAGCAAACTCGCCTGACCTTAACCCCATAGAAAATCTATGAGGTATTGTGAAGAGGAAGATGCAACAATTCAGAAGAGCTGAAGGCCACTATCAGAGCAACATGGGCTCTCCTAACACCTGAGCAGTGCCACAGACTGATCGACTCCATGCCACGCCGCATTGCTGCAGTAATCCAGGCCAAAGGAGCCCCCACTAAATATTGAGTGCTGTACATGCTCATACTTTTCATGTTCATACCTTTCAGTTGGCCAACATTTCTAAAAATCCTTTTTGCATTGGTCTTAATTGATATTCTAATTTTCTGAGATACTAAATTTGGGACTTTCATTAGTTGTCAGTTATAATCATCAAAATTAAAAGAAATAAACATTTGAAATACATCAGTCTGTGTGTAATGAATGAATCTAATATACAAGTTTCACTTTTTGAATGGAATTACTGAAATAAATCAACTGTGTTATGATATTCTAATTTTATGACCGGCACCTGTATATGAGTGTGTGTGTATATATATATGTGTGTGTGTGTGTGTGTGTGTGTATAGATATACTGTATATTATATGAGTGTGTGTGTGTATATATATATATATATATATTGTCAGGGATGCCAGGGGCAACGACCCGGCCGGGACGCTGTGAGGAACCGGAAGAGGGTCAAAGCCCACCCTGGATCACGTGGGGCCGCCTTCCTGGTTGCTCTGGGGGCCACGGGTTGAGGGCATGGAAGCCCTACCCTGTAGGGGCCCGTGGTCACTGCCAGGAGGCGCCCCAATGCCTTGGGGACCTGTTGCCCCAGCACTTCCGCCACACCAGAAAGAGCTGGGGGGAAGATTTAGGGTGACACCCGGAGAGCTGCCGAGAGGACAGCCAGCACTTCCGCCACACTGGGGCGTGGCCAAGGGAGGAATGCTGGGAACACCTGGTGCTCATCCGGGGACTGTTTAAAAGGGGCCGTCTCCATTCATTCAGGGCTGGAGTCAGGAGGAGGCAGGACGAAGCACAGAGGAGGTGTGGAGGCGGCCCGAAGAGAGGCATTTGTGGCCAGGACTGTGTATTGGGGCGTATTGTGCACTAAACTGGGTCTTAGTGACCATTATTTGGGTCTGTGTGACCGTTGAAATAATTGTAAATTATTGTAAATAAACGTGTGCTGGTTGAGATACAACATGTCCGCCTGTCTGTGTCCGGGCCAAGTCCACAATATATATATAATATGTATGTGTGTGTGTGTGTGTGTGTATATATATATATATATATATATATATATATATATGAGTGTGTGTGTATTGTGAAAATGGAGCTTTGTAGGCACCCGACCAGGCACAAAGAGACAGGGAGATACTCGTAAAAATAAACAAAGATTTATCTTCTTCACCTGTGGGGCACGTCTTCCTCGTATCCCACAGGCACAGCACAGTCCCACAAAACACAAATCAACAACAAAAGGCACACACTTCTCTTTACCACCACCACCACCACCACCACTCCTCCTCCTCCTCCTCCTCCTCCTCCTCCTCCTCCTCCTCCTCATGACTCTGGCTCCCGGAGTGGTGGCTGCTGGCTCCTTTTATAGCCCACCCAGAAGTGCTTCAGGTGATAATTAACCTAATTCAGGCTGCACTTCCAGGTGTGGCTGTTTTCCAGCCCACCCGGGCTCGTTAAGCCATGCAGCTCCCCCTGCCGGTGGCCACGGAGTCCAAACAAGGCTGAGCTCCAAGGTCCCATGACTCTGGCCCCAATGCAACCCAGGGGAGCTGCCACCAAGCTTTCCAGGGGAAGTAGTGTGTAGCCCATGGCTGTTCCGCCGAACCAAGTGTTGATGTGGTGTCCCGGCTGGGCATGGGCCCCGGCCATCCGTCACAGTATATATATATATATTTATATATGTGTATATTCATATGTATATATATAGGAAAATCAACCCCAGAATGGGTAGAAGGAGACTGAGAATGGTAGACAAAAAGCCGAGGACAACACCCAGACATATACAAGTTGAACTCCAAGGTCGCGGCCCATCAGTGTCTGATCGCACCATCTGTTGCTTTTTGAGTGACAATGGGCTCAATGAAAGAAAACTAAGGAGGACTCCACTGTAAAAATGCCAAGCTAGTATTTGCTCAAATGCATATTGACAAGCCACAATGCTTCTGGGAGAATGTCCTGGTAGCTCCCTCTTTAGCACCCTTCTCCCAATATACCCAGTATCTCTCCTCCGCACATGTCCAAACCAACGCAATCTCGCGACCTGAGCAGACCCTCTAATGTCCTCATTTTCTAATCCTGTCCATCCTCGTCACACCCAATACAAATCTTAACATCTTTAAGTCTGCCACCTCCAGCTCTGTCTCCTGTGCCACCGTCTCCAGCCCATATAACATAGCTGGTCTCACTACCATCCTGTAGACCTTCCCTGTCACTCTTGCTGATACCCGTCTGTCACAAATCACTCCTGACACTCTTCTCCAGCCTCCCACCCTGCCTGCACTCTCTTCTTCACTTCTCTTCCACAATCCCCATTACTCTGTACCGTTGATCCCAAGTATTTGAACTCACCCAAGAGGTCCGGCTAACACACTATTGTCAAAGTTGCTCACGTTTCCTTTCTGCCTGCCGGCAAGTTGGGAAGTTCAGCTGGAACTAAAGAAGCAGGTGAACTGCAGTCCCATCGATCCTCTTTAGACACAACACAATTCTGTTGTCCCATCTTTGTAATTTGTGTTCACTTGGGACTGCTGTGGGGTCTGTCGCTAACGTAATAATGAAATGACGGCAGCATCTCACTTGCCAGGTGTCTGTCGCCAAATAGCCGGTTATATGATGGATGACCAAGTGCTACTCAGGCTGCTGTCCCCCCGGTGTGGCCTGTAGGCCTCCCACCATGTTGTCTCTCAGTTACAAACAATGGCGTACACTTGAATAAACATTTATGTTCTCTAGAGACCATCAGATAATGGACTGCCGTCTCCTCGGGGCTCATTAATCAGCTGCTCATATGGAATATTACAAATGCCTGTTTATTAGCTCGCTGAAAAGACGTGAAAACCTAAAATGGTACACAACACAAAAAACTTGTTCCTGCTGCTGCTTCTCTTTCACGGTCGTATTGTAATTTTGTATTACTTGGGCCTCGGGTGGATGTTTATTATGTTAGCTTTTTGAACTTAAAGGCCAAGGTAAACACCACTGTGTAAGAAGGCCGCTGCATTGGAAGGGAGTCACAAAGCATATTGTGTGAGTCAAGTTTTGTGAGCCTTATTTAATGCCGGCCCGGCACGTTATTTTTGGTTTGCTTATTATTCACTGATTAAATATGAAGGAAGCAACAATCATAACAATATCCAGGACTGGGCTGAGCTGACGAGGGGAACAAGTGCAGGGGCGGCCCGGTGGCTCAGTGATTAGAGCTGCTGCCCCCACAGCTCTAGGAGCCGGGATGGGAATGGTGACCCAGTCAGCTTTATTTGTCATCTTGACATACACAGAACACGCAAAGAGACAAAGTGGCAGGTCTCTAGGACCCCACAGTGCAACATAACACAGTACAAACAAGACAATACGACATCTGGGCAATCACTTAGTGTGGGCATAAGGCGTTCAAAACATTTGCTGCATGAAACGTGGAGCAGCAAGAAATGGCAAAGGCAGAAGTCGCAGTAGCAACACAAAGTTAACAGCTAGCATTTACGATGTAATAAAACCCCAAGTTCTGTGTGTGTGTGTGTCTGGACCCTCGGAGCAATCTGGTTGGTCAGTTTTGTCTTTGGTCTGATTGGTCAGTTTGGCTCTGGAAAAATCAAAAGGGACGTGCCAGAGAAAAAGAGTGACGTGACACATAAGGAGCAGAAAAAGGCATAGGAGGCATGCTGAGAGTCGCCATCAATGACGTGAAGTGTAAAAACAGACAAGGCACCTCGGACTGACAAGAGGGATTTATGCTAATGTGCTCAAGAGAGGGAGTCGCTAAGACACTTGAGATGGAAAAAAAGGCAAGAGAGGTCTTCAATTTAAAACAGACATGGCACCTAATGACAGAGGTTGACAAGAGGGATTTATGCTAATGTGCTCAAGAGAGGGAGTACCAGGCAAGAGAGGCTGAGACACACAGGGCAGAGAAAAAGGCATAGGAGGCACACTGAGAGTCACCATCAAAGGTGTGAAGTGTAAAAGCGGACAAGGCACCTCAAAATGACGGAGATTAAGGATTTACGCCAATGCGCTCGAAAGAGGGAGCGCCAGGCAAGAAAGGCTAAGACACTTGAGATGGAGAAAAAGGCATAGGAGGCACGCTGAGAGTCGCCATCAATGACGTGAAGTATAAAAACAGACATGGTACCTCGAAATGACGGATTGACAAGAGGGATTTATGCTAATGTGCTCAAGAGAGGGAGTGCCAGACAAGAGAGGCTGAGACACACAGGGCAGAGAAAAAGGGATAGGAGGCACACTGAGAGTCACCATCAAAGGTGTGAAGAGTAAAGGTGGACAAGGCACCTCGAAATCACAGACTGAGAAGCGGGATTTATGGGAGCATGGTCAGGAGAGAGATGGAGGTTCAGACACAAGAAGAAACCAAGGAAAGACACTGTAGATACATGTAGGGCAAGGGATATCAAATATTTATGGAGGAGACTCCTGGACTTCTTACTAGGAGGCAGCAGCACTACCACAGTGTCTCCATGGGCAAAATTTGTTGATTAACATGTTTACTTTAACTGTGGCTACCCTGTGAAACTCTGAGCACTAAGAAAAAGTGCCGATAATCAAGGTAGGGGCTCCGTGAAGCTTCGAGAACCGCGATGTAACAGCATTGGACCAAAAAGCAGGCATCCATCATGAAATTTCCAGTGAAGTGACGGATATGCGACAAAACAAATGCTAGTACTCCAGGTAGGACCTCCATGAAGCTTTGAGCACTGTGATGTACTAGAATATGACTGTAAAGATGGGATCCCCCATGAAACATCCAGCACCGCGACTGAAAAGGTGCCGGTACTCAAGGTAGGGCCCTATGAAGCTTCCAGCACTGCGATGTTATAGCATTGGATCGAAAAGCTTTGACCCCCGTTGTGAAATTTCCAACACTGCAACTGATCCACTGGGAGAGGGTTACTGGTACTCTAGGTAGGGGAACCGTGAAGCTTCAAACACCGCAACGCAAGAACACTGCACTGAAAAGTGGAGATCCCCCTTAGAGCTTTCCACGCTGTGACTATAAAGATGGGATTACATCAGGTAGGGCCCTGTGAAACTTTGAGCCCCACTATGTAATAGCACTGGACCATGATGGAGGGATCCACCATGAAATGTCCAGTACTGTGACTGATACACTCCAAAAAGGCGCCAGTACTCCAAGTAAGGGGCTACGTGAAGATCTGATCTCTGCAATGCAATAGAGTTAGCCGAAAAGTCGAGATCCCCCATGAAACATGCAGCACCGTGACTGAAATCCCACAACAACGGTGCCAGTACTCCAGGTAGGAACTCCGTGAAGCTTTGAGCACTGTGATGTAGTAGAATACGACTATAATAAAGTATCCATCTATTTATCTATCTATCTATCTATAAAGGTGGGATCACCCATGGAACATCCAGCACCGGAACTGAAAATGTCCCGGTACTCAAGGAAGGGCCCCGTGAAGCTTCCGGCACTGTGATGTTATAGCATTGGACCGAAAAGCGTTGATGGCCTTGTGAAATTTGCAGTAAATAGTAAATACTCTGCATAGGGGCACCGTGAAGCTTCAAACACCGCAATGCAAGAGCAATGCACTGAAAAGCGGAGATCACCCATAGAACTTTCTGCGCGGCTACTATAAAGATGGTGGTATGCTAGGTAGGGCCCTGTGAAGCTTCAAGCACCTTGATGTAAGAGCACTGGATCCACCATGAGATTCCCATGGCTGCAACTGATACACTACAAAAAGGTGCCAGTACTCCATGAAGCCTTGACCACCAAGGTGTAATAGAATACGACTGTAAGGATGGGATCCTCCATGAAAAATCCAGCACCACGACTGAAAAGATGCCAGTACTCTCGGTAGAAGCCCTGTGAAGCTTCAAGCACCGTGATGTAATAATTCTTTATTTTATTCATTTGTCACATACATAGTCGTACAGGACAACACGCAGTGAAATGCATCTTTTCGCATACCCCTTGGTATCAGAGGGCAGGGTCAGCCATTGTTCACCGGAGCAATTGAAGGTTAAGGGCCTTGCTCAAGGGCTCGGCATCTCTTTAGGCAGTGACGGGGATTCGAACCGGCAACCTTTGGGATGCCAGTGCAGATCCTTAGCCTCAGAGCCACCATAGCACTGGACCAAAACATGGGGATCCACCATGAAATTCCCAAGGGTGCAACTGATACACTACAAAAAGGTGCCAGTACTCCATGAAGCCTTGACCGCCAAGGTGTAATAGAATAGGACTGTAAGGATTGGATCCTCCATGAAAAATCCAGCAGCGTGACTGAAAAGGTGCCGGTACTCTCGGTAGAAGCCTTGTGAAGTTTCCAGCACCGTGAAATTATAGCACTGGACTGAAAAGCTTTGACCCACTCGTGAAATTTCCAACACTGCAACGGATTCGCTAGGAGAGGGTTACTGGTACTCTAGGTAGGGGAACTGCGAAGCTTCAAACACCGCAATGCAAGAGCACTGCACTGAAAAGCGGAGATCCCCCGTAGAACTTTCCACACCGTGACTCTAAATGAAGGAAGGTCCCTGCGAAGCTTCAAACACCGCAATGTAATGGCATTGGACCGAAAAGCTTTGACCCACTCATGAAATTTCCAGTGCTGTGACTGATTCGTTAAGAAAACACATTGGTACTCTAGTTAGGGGTCCCATGAAGCTTCAAACAAGGCGATATACTGAAAAGTGAAGATCCCTAAACTGTAAAGGTGGTGGTACGCTAGGTAGGGCCCTGTGATGCTTCAAGCACCACAATGTTATAGCACTGGACTGAAAAGCAGGGATCCCCCCATGAAAAATTTCCAACACTGTGAGTGATTCTCTAGGAAATGGTACCGGTACTCTACGTAGGAGCTACGTGAAGCTTCGAGCGCCTCAATGCTATAGAATTAAACGAATGAGGAGGGATCCAGTGTGAAACCTGTGGGGCTGCGGGTAGAGTGCACCAGTACTGAGCGGTACGCTAAGCAGAGGTGACGGTACTCCAGGTAGGGGGCTCCATGAAGCTTTGATCAGCGCAAGGCAATAGAATTAGATTGAAAAGCAGAGATCCCCATCAAACAAAAAGTGCTGGTATTCTAGATTATTCTGTTTCAACCAGGGTTGCTGCGGCACAGTGGTGCGCCATGGAAAAAAATAGTGTCGCTGACTGGGGTCTGAACTCTGCAGGTGGTCGAGACCAATCTGAGGAGGACAGGCCTACATGGAGAAGCTGGCCAAAAATCTGCTCAATGACCGCTATGTTTAGAGCACTTCGGACGCGTCCCTTGGCTGTTAGGAGTCCATCTGCCCTCGGTGTGTCGTCAGCAGCGAGTCTCACAGCACTGGTGGATAGTGGGGCATAAGAGTCACGTCTGAGGCAGAGAGGGACGGGCAAAATGGCAAAGCAACTGTGAGATGGTGCCAAAGTGCTCATTAAGTGCCGTGCCTGCAAACACTAATCTCCGTGCTGCATTTTTATAGGCTTCTCTGCTAGTCTTGCCCCTCTGGGCAGTTGAGCACGTCTATGAGATGTACTGTACAGCGTTTGTGGTTAGCAGGAGAATGGTGTGCCTTGGGATGATTTTGGTTACAAAAAGTGTGCCACTACAGAAAGAAGGGTTGGGAAACACTGCTCAAGGTATAGAGACCCCATGAAGATTTGAGCACCGTGATGCGATTGCTTTGGACTGAGAAGCAGGGATACCCCATGAAAGTTTGAACAGCGTGACTGATTCTCTAGGAAAAGGTGCCGGTACTCTAAATAGAAACCCAGAAACACTCTTGAGCACCGAGATGCAATAGCATTGGAGCGAAAAACGGCGATCCCGTATGAAATTTCCAGAGCTGTGGGTAGAGTGCACCAGTACTAATCAGTATGCTAAGCAGAGTTGCCGGTACTAGAGGTTAGGGCTTCATGACGCTTTGATCAGCACAAAGCAATAGAATTAGATTGAAAAGCGGGGGATTCCCTCATTAAACATCCAGCACCCTGAATCAAAAGGTGCCGGTACTCTAGGTTACTGTGTTTTAACTGGTGTGCCATGGAAATATTAGTGTAGATCCCCTGCGTCAGAACTCTGCAGGCAGTCGAGACCAGTTGAGGAGGTAGGAGGTAGTAGAGACCAGTCTGAGGAGGTTAATGAGACCAGCCTGAGGAGGTAGGAGGTAGTCGAGACCAGCCTGAGGAGGTAGTTGAGACCAGTCTGAGGAGGTAGGAGGTAGTCAAAACCAGTCAAGGAGGTAGTCGAGATCATTCTGAGGAGGTAGGAGGTAGTCGAAACCAGTCAAAGAGGTAGTCGAGACCAGTCTGAGGAGGTAGGAGGTTGCCGAGACCAGTCTGAGGAAGTAGTCGAGACCAGTTGAGGTAGTTGAGTCCAGTCTGAGGAGGTAGGAGGTTTCCGAGACCATTCTGAGGAGGTAGGACATAGTCGAGACCATTCTGAGGAGGTAGGAGATAGTCGAGATCAGTTGAGGAGGTAGGAGGTAGTCGAGATCAGTTGAGGAGGTAGGAGATAGTTGAGACCAGCCTGAGGAGGTAGGAGGTTGCCGAGACCAGTCTTGAGGAGGTAGTCGAGACCAGTCGGAGGAGGTAGGAGGTTGTTGAGACCAGTCTGAGGAGGACAGGTCCACCTGGAGAAGCTGGCCTAAAAGCAGCTCAATGACCGCTATGTTTAGATCACTTTGGATGCGTCTCCTGGCTGTTAGAGTCCATCTGCCCTGGGTGTGTGGTTGCTAGCAAGTCTCATAGCACTGGTGGATAGTGGGGTATAAGAGTCACATCTGAGGCAGAGAGGGGCGGGCAAAGGGCTAAAGCAACTGGGAGATGGCACCAAAGTGCTCACTAAGTGCCATGTCTGCAAATGCTAATCTCGGAGCTGCTTTTTTAACGGCTTCTCCGCTAGTCTCGCTCCTCGCTCTGATTTTGGTTACAAAAAGTGTACCACTACAGAAAGAAGGGTTGGGAAACACTGCTCAAGATATAGAGACCCCATGAAGCTTTGAGCACCTGCGATGTGATGATAGCTTTGGACTGAGAAGCAGGGATTTCCCCATTAAAGTTTGAATGCCGTGACTGATTCTCTAGAAAAAGGTGCCGGTACTCTAAATAGAAACCCAGAGAAAGTCCGAGCACCGCGATACAAAACAGCATTGGAGTGAAAAACGTCAATCCCGTGTGAAACTTCCAGCGCTGTGGGTACGCTAGATGGAGGTGCCGATATACTGGAGGTAGAAATTGGATGAGGTGCCGCTACTGCGTATGAGTGAGTACCTCAAGCACTTCAAGTAGTTTATAATGGAACAAAGAAGAACTGATTGAGTAGCCCACCAAACTGTCAAAACGACTCTAGGCAGCCTTCTGCACAAGACATGAGGCAGTGACATGTTTTAGTCCATTGAAGCCCCCCGCTATGACAGGAATGCTGCCTCCAATTTTCAAAAAGCCCACTAAGCGTTTTCATGACGCGGTCCCACAGGAGATATAAACACAAATCATGAGCTGCAGCGATATGCTGGGGATAGGTGGGTGGGTTCTCAAGTTCTTTCCCGATCTTATCCTGTGCATTTGGGCATGAAGGAGGGGCTCTTCCCTTGGGCGGACTGGAAGTTGAGAAACACTTGACTGCCCACTGTGCTGATAACACTTGGAGGAAATCAATAGCATCGCAACAATGGCATGATCAAACCACCGCTTCCTGTGAGCAGCGACAGCTCCTGATGGATTGGGTTTGCAAAGAGGAGAAATTTGGGGGGTTAACAGGAGGATGCAGCTTCAGGGGTTTGTGAGGACGAGGACAAAGAGTCCCTGGGAGGCACAGCTTAGTGCTCCATGGTGGGGCTGAAACAGAGAAACTCGGTGTGTGTGTGTGAATCAAAATGAACCAAATAAAGGGAGCATAAACAGTCAACACGTCCTGCAGATGGCATGGTCTGAGTGACGGTGTGCCCTGTGCTGAACTGGCATCCCCTCCAGGAGGAGGAGGACCCTGGCCTCCCGAGACTCGGTCTAGGAAGAAAAAACAAGTTAGGGGGACACACAGTATTGGCACAGAAACTAACAACTCGGAGACTGGATTTTTTGTTTCACATGCAATAAAGTAAAGATGTTTTAACTGTAAAATGTACACATGATTTTAGAAAATTCATTGCATATAACTTTTATTCATATTATTTATTAAAATAAAAAATATGTTTGCTTCAATATTGACATCATGAAAAAAACTGTGTTATAATCAGAATCACAAAAAAAAAAATACTAAGGTCCTAATGAGGAGTGCAAGCCGCCGTCTCAGGTCCTGGTGTTCTGCAGGTTGTCGATGAGCATCTTGTTGTAGTCGGCCAGCTGCTTGGACACGGTCTTGACCACAGGACGGTAGTCGCTCTCCATGCCCTTTGTGGCGATAACTGAAAATAAGCAGCGTTAAGAAAAATACTCTGGGGGGGAAAAGACCCTCGCAGCTTTAAGTTGAACTCTCTCCTAGAAAACATAAATGAAGGGCAGGAGAAAAGAGAAATAGAAAGGAGAGAATTGATATGACATAGATATTGAAAGGCACTATAAAAAAAATGGACAGACAGACTGGTATAAAAGGCACACCATACAGTAGATAGCTAGCAAAGGTACCATAGTATAGTATATAAGCAACAGAAATAGATACAAAAGGCACTATACAATAGATAAATAGATAGGAAAGGCACCATATGATGGCTAGGAATAAAAAGAACTATTGTATAAACAATGCAAACAAATATGAAAGGCACTGCTAATATACATAGGGTTCTATTTAATAGGTGTGAAAAATACTTTATAATATATATGAAATGCCCTTTACAATAGAAATAGATATGAAAGGTACTATATATAGATGTGAAAAAAACCACATAACAGAAAGATGGGTATAATGGGCACTATATTACAGATATGAAATGCATTATAATATCAAAGTCAATATAAATGGCACAATATGATGAAAGTATTGATAGATATGACAGGTACTGTATAATAGAAACAGAAGTAAGAGACAGAGAAATATAAAAGATACTATATAACAGATAGACATATAGATATGAAAGCCACTATAGGACTATATACATATAAAGAATTAGATAGATAGATATGAAATGCACTATATAATATATAGATATTTTAGCGCAGTAGTCAGGATTAGACTGATAGATAGACAGATAGATAGAAAATTCTCTATAATAGATTTTAGTGTAGTAGGCAGGATTAGACAGACAGATAGATGTGAAAGGCACTATATAATACCTAAATATCCATGAAAGGTACCATATTTTACATAGGAAAAAGAACTAGTGTATAAGTGATAGAAATAGATATAAAAGGCACAATATTTATAAATATACTAGCAAAATACCCGCGTTTTGCAGCGGCGAAGTACTGCCTTAAAATTTTTATTAAGAATAAAAGTAAACCTTTTTAAACTGAGGGAAAATATACCAATAATTATTTGTTAAGGATCTCTTTGTATACCACATTGTGAGTTCGGCCCTCCGGTTGTAATATGACCAAGCTGTGCGCTGAGCTTACTCTTGAGCATGTAACGTACAGTCAGCCATGTGAACAGTAATCTTGTCTCAAATCTCACAGCTTGGATTGCTGCTGTCATAATCGGTTTGAGTTTCATGGTTTGTTTCAATTACGACAGTATTTGTAGGACTTGTTGTGTTGAAGTGACATTCGGCATCTGTCAAGTGTTGTTAGTATACAACCAGTTTCATCGATAAAATCACATCCAGCTTTTGAGAGTTTAAACATTCATAAACATCAAAGTGTCCACTACTGAAATCGTCACCTGTGAATCTAAGATGTTTAAGAGGCATTGGCGGTTGTCGAAAGGTGTAAAATATTTGGCCATTTCGGTACACTTGAAAGCGACAACCGAACAATTCAGCGGCAGCCATCAACTCACATGCAGATCCATAGGTGAAAGGCTTAAGCATTTCACTCTTCTAGTGCTCCTGTGTAGTCTAATTATCTCCTGTACCGTCATCAGTCCACACCTTGAACCTGTCCTAGTCATTCAATACATAAGACACAATGTTCCTCCGGATATCAAGAGTGAGCCTGATATGGCCGTGCAATATGTAACACAGAGAATGGAAAAGGCAGGCGCCATCGCCGGGCATGGAAACCACTCGGTAAGTGACAGTTCTTTGATCGATGGTGATCACCTCGATAGACATGTTAATGGGGGAACGGTTGGAATGATAAAGGAAATGGGGACCTGAACAATGTAAAGTAAGTCTAAAATACCTACACAATAACTATAATCGTAATAAACGAACAATAAAACAGCGTAGAAGCCGTGGATTAAATAAAATGGCTGTAGTTATCAGCAGGGAGACGTGAATCCCGTGGCAAAGCAAGGAAGGGAATGTAGAGACTGGAGCGATGGATGGCCTTATATAGGCAGGAAGCCAACAACGTGGGAGGCGTTGGGAATGGGGGACCCAACGCCGCCTCACACTGTGACTGAGCTGCAGGCAATGGACTTATATTTGTATGTAAGTAGGATTCAGTTAGCGTTGGGAATCTGCGTACCAAATTTCTTGAAGATGGGCCCATAAGTAACAAAGACCGTTGAAAAGTTCAATATGGCCGCCGACAGTGGCGTCATACCACCGAAATAAGTACGTACATCGGTTTCGGTTAGCGCAGGGAAGCTGCCTACCAAATTTCTTGAAGATGGGGCCATAAATAAGAAAGTTCAACATGGCGGACGTTGTCGACCGTTATGACCGTTATGCGTAGAATTTCGAAATGAAACCTGCCCAACTTTTGTAAGTAAGCTGTAAGGAATAAGCCTGCCAAATTTCAGCCTTCTACCGACACGGGAAGTTGGAGAATTAGTGATGAGTGATGAGTGAGTGAGTCAGTGAGGGCTTTGCCTTTTATTAGTATAGATAAAGGGCTCCATATAACAGATGTGGAAAGCACTATTTATAATAAATACAAAAGGCACCATACAATAGACAGATAGGTAGTAAGTAAGTATGTACAATGGGTGTTAGATAGATAGCTATGAAAGGTATTATACTATAGACAGAAATGAAAGTAACGATATATAAAATAAATAAATATTGAGGCCAATATATAATACATGGATAGATAGATATGAAAAGTAGTATATAATAGACATAAATATGAAAGGCACTATACAATAGACAGACAGACAGGTAGGTATGTATATGCAGCGACAGCTATGAAAAGCACTATATTATAGACAGAAATGAAAAGAACTATATACAGTATATTATAAGTAGGGATGTGAAGGAGGCTATATTTAATAGATATAAAAAGGCACTATATAACAGGTGTGAAAAGCATTACTATAATACTTAGATATGACTGCCAGCATACAACAGAGATAGATATGAAAGGCATTATATAAGATGTGAAAGGAACTACACAAAACAGAAAGACAGACTGGCAGGTACAATGTAATAAATAACAAAGAGCAATGAAAGGCATACACAATAGATAAACAGATGAGAAAAGGCACTATATAATATAATATGACAGTTACTATATTATTGATATGAAAGGCACTATATATAACAGACAGCTATAAAAGGCAGTACACAATAGACAGATGTGAAAAGCATGCTGTATAACAGATGGATATGAAAGGCACTATATAGATAGACTGACAGACAGACAGACAGACAGACAGACAGAGAGGGTGCTGAGGTTCTCCTTCCTCACTACTACAGCAGGCTGCATGTGAATGACAGCCGACACTCAAACTATAGCCGCACAGACTCAGGATACACTCCTTCATGACAAAGTTGTTCTGCTCGTGGTGCTGCCATTTCTTTTCAAGGTTTGCAAGCTGTAAAAAGAAAATGATTGACATTTAGGTTAACCAATGGAGACACACTTATTAAAGACATCGTCACCATTCAAAAAGTGCTCAAACCCTTTGACCATCCAGCAATCTGAACAAAAGTCATAAAAAAAACAATAAAGGAGAAAAATACTGTGGCCCTGTGGTGTATTTTCTGAATAGTAAATATTCATACCAAATCAAAAGGAAATTAAACCAAAATACCCTTTGCTTTACATTCTCCGTTCATTTGTAATAGTACATGGTTTTCTCATTTTATCTTACCTTCTGAAACTGCTCATCAAAACCTCAAACTCCAATGCAGGGTCTCAGGAGCCTAACCCTTTTCTCATGGCAGTGGAGTATCAGCTGTGGACAAGGTGCCCCTCACACACACACACACTAAGATAACCTGAACATGCTGAGGGATGTGGGAGTGTAATGTTATCTGTATATAGCGCCTTTTATTAAATGATTCCACTGAGTTACAAATATCCTCTCCCACCTGTTGTTAACCTGCTTCAGGTAGTTCAGGGATGTGGTGGCCATAATATACAGTATCTGTGCACCCTGCAGGAACTAACCTTGGACGGGGGGCCATTCCACCACAGGGCCCACTCGTTTACAATACCAAGCGTCATTCACAGACTTGTGTGGAAGCTGCAGCCAGTCCACATGGCATCGGGCATGAGGAGGCCCCGACTCAACTTACACAGAGAATCTGATTACCTCCACACAAACATCTGGGAGGAAACCCAGAGAAGAACACACACACACAGGGAGAACACTCCGCCTCCACAGGGATGGCAGTGGCCAGGCCAAGACTTGAACCCATCTCCTGTAGCTGTGTCGCTGGGCTGTCCGTCACTTGTTGATTTATACAATACAATTTATTTTTGTTTAGCCCAAAATCACACAGTGGGCTTTAACAGGCCCTACCTCTTGACAGCCCCCCAACCTTGAATCTCTAAGAAGACAAAAAAAACCTCCCAAAAAAAACCTTGTAGTGAAAAAAAATGGAAGAAACCTTGGGAAAGGCAGTTCAAAGAGAGACCCGTTTCCAGGTAGATTGGGCGTGCAGTGGGTGTCAAAAAAAAAAGGGGGTCAATACAACACAATACACAGAACAGAACAGAACAAATCCTCAATACAGTATATACACTATTATAATATAAAAATAATAAAAATAAAAATTCTAGAAGTACGGAGAAGAATTTATATCACTGAGATGGACTGGCGCCCTGTCCGGGGTTTGTTCCTGCCTTGTGTCCAGTGGCAGATGGGGTAGGCTCTAGCACCCCTACACAATATGGTGAGTCTGTTCAGGACTAACGGGGTTAGAAAATGACTGACATTTTTTTCCCCAAATATTTTCCATAACCATAATTTTGTGAAAGAGTTTTACAAATCCCATTCATTTGAAAAATGCAGCTGGGCTCAATTCCCCATCCAGGTTCGCTGGCACGTTTGACAGTTCATTTTTATAATTTTTTTTTTCTTCTGGTTCATTCATGGAAACTAAAGCTCGTCTCTTCCTGTGAGAGATAACAATCAGTAATGTGTTAGCAGGCACCGAGTCGGGACGGCAGGAGGATACGTCTGACATGTTGGCTCCCTTTCACTCTTCGGAACATCAACAGGAAGCATCACAGCATCTTGCCAGAGTTGATTTTCCTCTCCGACAGTTTAATGGCCGACAATTAATGCAATAACTTATAGCATCACTTACTGAAGGGCTGATAAAAAAAAAAAACAAGCAAAAAAAAAAAAAATACGTAAAACCCTAACCCTAATTTTTAGAAAATTTGAATTGGATTTTCATTGTTATGCAGGCGATCCTCAGCTCTATGGATCTACAAAGTCCAACTCTGTCCTTCGTTCTTGCTGCCTCAATGACCGTCTATTTGAGATAAAAATCTCGTTTTCTCTTCTAATTTCCTCCCAACTCGATAGCCATAAGACAGAGGTTCTCCTTATTGGCTCCAAGTCTGCTGTATCAAGATCTAATAATAATTTTTCTCTTAATATTGATGGTACATCAGTCTATCCCTCCCCTCAGGTTATGAGTTTGGGGGTTATCTTTGATAGGATATCCAAAATATCTGCTGTGATCTTCATGGAGGCTCTGATCAGGGGGTCTGGAGAGACTGAGTGAGGGGTCTGAGTGTCTGGGCTTGTGAGTGTCCTGATAAAAAAAACACTTGATGGACTTTGAACCTATGGCTGCATAGCCACCTTCTAGATCCTTCTACAGATCACGGTTTGGTACCTACCTTCATCATGTTAGTTTTGTCCAGGTTTGCTTTTAGTCCCACCTTGCCTAATCTGTTTTTTCCATTTAAGAAACTTTTCTCCTAATTCTTCTTCCCTATCTTCATAATCGCAGACCCTCTGTGTTTTTCCCAGTTGATTTTGGGGTCCGTCATCAGTGTGTTCTGCTCCTACTCTGTTCAGTGCGTGCATGGACTGGGTGTTGGGCAAGGTCGTGGAGTCCAGAGACTGTGGGGCATCTGTTGGTGAAGAGAGATTCACGGATCTTGACTTTGCTGATGATGCTGTGATCTTCACGGGGTCCATGGAGGCTCTGATGGGGGCTCTCGAGAGACTCAGTGAAGAGTCTGAGTGTTTGGGCTTGTGAGTATCCTGATAAAAACCAAAGAGCCAGGCCTTTAATGACCTCTTGGGCACGGCCATCAGCAGGGTGTCTGTCTATGGAGAGAGTGTCGACCTCATCGAGAGGTTTACTTACCTCGGCAGTGACACTCATGTGTCAGGTGACTCTTCATATGAAGTCAGTAGACAGATCGGGAGAGCATGAGGGGGTCATGAGGTCACTGGAGAGGGGTGTGTGGTGCTCCTGATATCTCTACAAATGGATGAAGGTCCAATCTTTAGAGTCCTGGTGCTTCCTGTCTTGCTATATGGTTGCGAGACATGGACGCTATCCAGTGACCTGAGATGAAGACTGAACTCCTTCAGTACTGTGTCTCTCCAGAAAATCCTTGGGTCCCGTCGGTTTGAATTTGTGTTGCTCATGGAGTCCAAAATGAGGCACAATACCTGCAATGTGAGAAAGCGTCAGTCAAGGCACTACGGCCATGTGGAGTGTTTCCCCAAGGGTGATCCACCTCGTAAGATCTTCATTGTTGGGGACCCGAGTGGCTGGACCAGACCAAGGGGTCACCCACATAACACCTGGCTGTGACAGATAGAGGGTCATTTCCGGAGGGTGGGACTGGACCACGTGTCTGCCTGGGGGTTTGCCAACCGGGATCCTGAGTTGTTTCATTGTGTAGTGGGTGCGGCAACGTACTGTACCAGTGCATGCTCCCCAACTTGACTTGACTTGACTTGATATCCAAATGTGCCGCCAACAGTGGACAATGTAATCTGTCGGTCTTCTCTGATGAAGGCATTCATTTGTCGCCCATTTGTTTGTCTTTGAGCTAAGCTGTCCCTCATATCTCATCCAGATCCTTCTTAAAGGTTCTCAGGGTTTCTCTTCAAATTCATGAGACGGCAGTTTGTTTATGCATGAAGCCCCATCCAATCAGCAGCCACTCAAGCACAAAGCCCTGCCCAGCTTGCTGCCACTCAAGTGTTCAGCCCAACCCACTTCATTGCCATTGAAGTATTTAGTCCCGCCCAGCCTGCTGCTTCTCTAAAATGCAAGGCAATGAGAAAAATTATAAATGAGAGGAGACCACTCAGTCCGTCAAGCCCGTTTTAACTAATAGCTAAGCTGTCTGCCATATCTCCCCCAGATTCTTCTTAAAGGTTCTCAAGGTTTCTGCTTCAGCTCCATGAGATGGTAGTTTATTTATGCTTGACGCCCCAACTAAATGGCTGCCAATCAAGCACAAAGCTCTGCCCAGCTTGCTGCCACTCAAGTGTTTAGCCACGCCAATTCCACTACCCTTCAAGTCTTTAGTCCCGTCCAGCCTGCAGCTTCTCTAAAATGTAAGACAATGAGAAATATGACAAACGAGAGGAGACCATTCTGTGCGTCAAACCCGTTTGTTTCACTAATAGCTAAGCTGTCCTTCATATCTAATACACATCCTTGCTAAAAGTACTCAAGGTTTCAGCTTCAACTCCATGAGACGGTAGTTTGTTTATGCCTGAAGCCCCAACTAATTGGCTGCCACTCAAGCACAAAGCCCTGCCCAGCTTGCCGCCACTCAAGAATTTAGACCCTCCCACCCCACTGCCATCAGAGTGTTTAGTCCTGTCCGGCCTGCTGCTTCTCTAGAAAATAAGAACGTTAGAAATTTGACAAATGAGAGGAGACCATTCCGTCTATCAAGCCTGCTTGTTTAGCTAATAGCTAAGCAGTCCACCATGTCACCTACAGATTCTTCTTAAAGTTTTCTGCTTCAATTTCATGAGACGGTATTTTGTTTATGCATGAAGCCCCATCCAATCAGCAGCCACTCAAGCACAAAGCCCTGTCCAGCTTGCTGCCACTCAAATGTTTAGCCCCACCCACTCCACTGCCATCAAAGTATTTAGTCCCGCCCAGCCTGCTGCTTCTATAAAATGCAAGACAATGAGAAAAATTCTAATCGAGAAGAGACCACTCAGTCCATCAAGCCCATTTGGTTAACTAATAGCTGAGCTGTCCCTCATATCTAATTCAGATCCTTCCTAAAGGTTCTCAAGGTTTCAGCTTCAACTCTATGAGACGGTAGTTTGTTCTTGTATGAAGCTCCAACTAATTGGCTGCCACTCAAGCACAAAGCCCTGCCCAGCTTGCCGCCACTCAAGTGTTTAGCACCGCCCACTCAACTGCCATTAAAGTACAGTCGATTATCTGTAACTTGATTAACCGTCTGGGCAAAAAACAAAAAAAGCAAAAAAAACATTGCGCACGCCAGCATCTACCCAGCACCACGTGTCATGCTGCATTTTGAAATCACAGTGTCAGTGATGCACCTTGAGCTTTAATAGCGTTTCCTAGCTCTTCTCTTTTGTTATAATTAAACTAGTATACATTGTTATGGCCAATAAACAAAAGCATGCAGTGTTGGAATTGTCACAAAAAATTTGGATTATTAAATGCTTACAAAATGGCAAAAGTATTGCTTCAATTTATGGAGTAGGAAGAACAACAGCGAACGATGTAAAGAGATGATGCTGACAAAAACAAGTCGAAAACAGAAACCACGGACTGTGTTGTTATTCTGTATTAATGTTAATTGTGATTTTCTTTTTAAATTCTGTTATATTTATGTTTTGCTAATATATTGTGCCATGCAGGCAGCTTGTGATGCGCTTTGTGCAGGAGCAGAAAGGGCGGAATGAATGCAGTGTAAGTGATAGGGCTGGGTGAGGGGCTTCTGTTCTGTGACGGCCGGACACGAGCGACAGGAGAAGTGAGGAGAAGGAGGAAGGAAGTTTTAAGTGGGGTGTCAGGAGACAATAAGCAGGAGAGTGTGTGGCATAGAAAAAGACAGAACGTGAGTGGCAGGAGATAATTATTGGTAGGAAAAAGCTTTCTATTATTATTTTGGAGGTGGGCACCATAACCCAGATATTGGAGGATGATAAGACTGGGCACAGTTTGTTACGGAATGTAAGTAAAATGTGGAAAACAGCCGTACCTCTGAGCTTATTACACTGGTCATTACAATAGTATATAAGTTAATTCATTTTGTTAATACTGTACTATATTACTGTGGTGGGCTGGCACCCTGCCTGGGGTTTGTTCCTGCCTTGCGCCCTGTGCTGGCTGGGATTGGCTCCAGCAGACCCCCGTGACCCTGAGTTAGGATATAGAGGGTTGGACAATGACTGACTGACTGACTGAGTACTATACAGTGGTACCTCAGTATACGTCCTTAATCTGTTCCAGATGCTTTGACTTATACCAAACAGGACGTATACCAAACTAATTTTTCCCATAAGAAATAAAAGGAAAAATGACTAATCCGTTCCTATGAAAAAAATCCTATTGTTATTGGCATATTATACATCGATGGGGTTGTATAAAATAATTTAAACACTGCTTAATACTAAAATACATAAGTACAGAAGTAATTAGACCTGAGATGAAGACTGGACTCCTTCACTGCTGTGTCTCTTCAGAGAATCCTTGGGTGCCGCTGGTTTGACTTTGTGTTGCTCATAGAGTCCTGGAGGAGGCACATGACCTGCATTGTGAGGGAGCGTCATTTACGACACTATGGCCATGTGACACGATTCTCCGAGGGTGATCCGGCTCGTAAGATCCTCATTGTTGAGGCCAAGGGGTCGCCCATGTAACACCTGGCTGCAGTAGATGGAGGGTCATTTCTGGAGGGCGGGACTGGACGGGGGGTTACCAACCAGGATCCCGAGCTGTTCTGTCATGTGGTGGATGCAGCAATGCACTGTTACAGTGCATGCTTACCAACCTGACCTGACCTATTGGCAATGAAAACAAACTCATCTACATGTCAGTATGACTGGGTGGAGTGGTGGCTCTAAGGCTAAGCATCTGCACCAGTATCCAGAAGGTTGTCGGTTCGAATCCCTGTTACTGCCAAAAAGAGATCCTACTCTGCTGGGGCCTTGAGCAGAGCCCTTAACTTGTAATTGCCCTGTGCAAAGGCTGAACCTGCGCTCTAATCCCAAGGGGTATGAGAAAATGAACAAATTCCTACTTCAAGAAATTGTATAAGGCAAAATAAAGAACAAAAATATATATATAGTTTCACTGAAGGTCCTTATTTCTTTACTTACTACATTACTATGGTGGCACACAATAAAGGGCTTAGGACTGAATCTTGATAGTATTCCCAATTTCACGCTAAACTCTCGCTGATATCCATGAAAACATGAGATTCAAAATTTTTCATACATAGGCTAAGTATTAAATAAAAATGTAGAATTTTGGGGAGGAGTATTACTCCTTTATCTTAAGAGGGTTATTTGAATGGCATCTTGTTACGAAGGCAGGCTCTATTGTAGGAGTAAAGTTGGACAGTTTAACATCTGTGGCAGAGCGACGGGCATTAAACAAACTCCTGTCAATCATGAAGAATTCACTGCATCCACTGAACAGGATCATCTCCAGACAGAGGAGTAGCTTCATTGACAGACTTTTGTCACCGTCCTGACAGACTGAGGAGACCCCACACTATGCGACTCTTCAATTCCATCCGGGGGAGTAAATGCCAACATTACTCAAAGTTATTGTCGGCTTTTACATGCATTTTTATTACTATTTAATTTAATATTGTTTTTTGTATCAGTATACTGCTGCTGGATTATGTGAATTTCCCCTTGGGATTAATAAAGTATCTATTTATCTATCTATAATATAGTGCTTTTCATCTATCTACATATCTATCTATCTATCTATCTATAATAAAGTGCTCTTATCTATCTATCTATCTATCTATAATATAGTGCTTTTCATCTATCTACATATCTATCTATCTATAATATAGTGCTTTTATCTATCTACAGTATCTATCTATAATATAGTGCCTTTCATCTATCTATCTATCTATAATATACACTGTGTGCACAATTATTAGGCAAGTGAGTATTTTGACCATATCATCATTTTTAATGCGTATATTCCAACTCCAAGCTGTATTAACTTGAATGCTTATTGGATTTAGGCACGTCAGGTGATGTGTATTTCTGTAATGAGGGAGGGTGTGGCCTAAGGAGATCAACACCCTATATCAAGGTGTGCAGAATTATTAGGCAGCTAGTTTTCCTCAGGCAAAATGGGCCAAAAAAGAGATTTAACTGACTCTGAAAAGTCAAAAATTGTAAAAAGTCTTTCAGAGGGATGCAGCACTTTTGGAATTGCTAAGATATTGGTGTGTGATCACAGAACCATCAAACATTTTGTTGCAAATAGTCAACAGGGTCGCAAGAAATGTGTTGAGAACAAAAGACGCAAATTAGCTGCCAAAGATTTGAGAAGAATCAAACGTGAAGCTACCAGGAACCCATTATCCTCCAGTACTTTCATATTCCAGAGCTGCAACCTACCTGGAGTGCCCAGAAGTACAAGGTGTTCAGTGCTCAAAGACATGGCCAAGGTAAGGAGGGCTGAAACCCAACCACCACTGAACAAGAAACATAAGTTGAAACGTCAAAACTGGGCCAAGAAATATCTGAAGACAGATTTTTTTCAAAGGTTTTATGGACCGATGAGATGAGAGTGACTCTTGATGGACCAGATGGATGGACCTGTGGATCAGTAATGGGCACAGAGCTCCACTCCAACGTGGAGGTGGGGTACTGGTATGAGCTGGTATTTTTAAAGATGAGCTAGTTGGACCTTTATGCATTGAAGATGAACTCAAAATCAACTCCCAAACCTACTGCCAGTTTTTCAAAGACACTTTCTTCAAACAGTGATACAGGAAAAAGACCATGATTTTTATGCAGGCCAATGCTCCATCACTTGCATCGAAGTTCTCCACTGCGTGGCCAGCCAGTAAAGGCCTTAAAGATGAAGGAATAATGACATGGCCCCCTTCCTCATCTGACCTAAACCCTATCGAGAACTTGTGGGCACTTCTTAAACGCTAGATTTACGGGGGAGAAAAACAATACACCTCTCTGAAGAGTGTCTGGGAGGCTGTAGTCACTGCTCCACAAAAGCTGATCGTCAACAGATCAAGAAACTGACAGACTCCATGAATGGAAAGGCTTATGACTGTTATTGGAAAGAAGGGTGGCTATATTGGTCATTGATTGATTGATTTTTTTTGAAATGTCAGAGATGTTTATTTGTAAATTTTGAGGTGTTTGTTTATTATTCTCACTATAACAGATGAAAATAAACAAGTGAGATGGGAAAATTTTCATTTTTCCTTTAGTTGCATAATAAATCTGCACACTAATAGTTGCCTAATAATTGTGCGCACATATGTATTCCCCTGATGATGTTCACACTCACATTTCCGTTGTGAAACATTCAGGTTTCAGGTTTATTAACATTTTGGATTGACTGATAGCACTGTGTTTGTTCCATATTAAAATTAATCCTCAAAAATACAACTTGCCTAATAATTCTGCACTCCCTGTAGTGCTTTTATCTATCTATCTATCTATCTATCTATCTATCTATCTATCTATCTATCTATCTATAATATAGTGCCTTTCATCTATCTATCTATCTATCTATCTATCTATCTATCACCAGGTGATATGAACAGCACAATGCCACGTGGTATCAACACCATAACATTCACCTCAAGAGTAGCGAGGGCGGGACAGGGCGTATGCTCGGCTCCTTTCCTTATTCTCTATGTAAAACGAATTTGGCTACAAACGTCAAGCTACCAGTCACACGTTCACTCTACCTGTGCGTGAGTCTCGTTTTCTTCAATCTGAGCTTTCAGAGCATCATATTCAGCATTCAGCTTCTTCATAACCTTCTTGAAGGTGTCGCATCGTTTGGTTAGGGTCACTCTGTCCTCTTGCAGTTTCTAAAAAGAAGAATAAGATAAAGTGAGGTGATGATTTTGCTTTAACAAATAGTAAAAGAAACTTGCAATTACAAAAAGAAGTAAAAAATAATGTTAGAAAAATCCCTAAGAGAGGCAAGAGTAAATGAAATTACCGTATAAGCTCTCCTGCAGATAAGACAGGGCTTGATTTTACTGTATAATTTCTGGTATTTTATAGTACTGGTCATATAAGTCGAATGTGGAAAACTCACGCTATTGGTCCAAGAGATGATGATCTGCCAACGTCCACCTGAGAGAGTAACCACGGAGCACACGGCATTTTAGTTTCTATGTATGTTGCCCACGTGACCACACGGTAATACCCAAACTATTCTGAAGCGACGTTTGCACAGATCTGTGTTTTTGGTATCTCACGCCCTCATACACCTTTATCGTAAGAGCATCCCTTATCTATGATGGATGGTTCGATCAGAAGAAAATAATGAAGCTGGTTTTAAATTAAACGTCATTGAAGTAGCGAAAGAAATTGGTAACTGCGCTGCTGCAACAAAATTTGATGCGTCTGAGAAACTGATGTGAGATTGCAGGAGGCAAGAAGATGTAAAAAAACAAAAATCGATTTTATGATCGATTTTTCGGGTTTCAAGACCTAACTTATACGGCGAGTACATATGGTATATTATTATAGTATTATAAATATAAATATAAATTAGGGTGGCACAGTGGTGCAGTGGTGTTGCTGCTGTCTCACAGTAAGGAGACCTGAGTTTGCTTCCCAGATCCTCCCTGCGTGGAGTACTTTTTACTTTTACTTGAGCACATTTGTGAAGAAGAAACACTACTCTTACTCCGATACGTTGGGCAACACTTTTTTCCATTAGATACACTATATTTTTGCCAGAGAGAAGCCGCCAGTGGATCTACTGCATGACTGTTTCACTAATTAGACGTAGCAACAATAATCACATGACTCTGTTTCACCAATCAGATGCAGCCATGCAGTTACATGACCACACACAAACTGTGGCGGCATAGCGGCACAAACTCACAGACAGCGGACAGGGAAAGAAAGAATACATGAAAAATGAAAGCCAACTCCTGCTGAAGCTTAACCATCACTTCACTGAGTTGAAGAACAAGCACGTTTAAACCAAACATACACAGACACAGACAGTCCAGGTAAAGTGAAACTTCTTGTACGTGCACAAGCTGACTTGTTCTAATGTTATTTTCTGTCAGCTGTGCTATTTGGAGGGCAAGTGCATATGCAGTATTATACTGTCAGTGTACAGGAGATCTTTATCTGCTATGGTGGGCTGTATCAGGAGTGGGCAGGAAGAGGAGTATAGAAACCTAATCAAGGACTTTGTTAAATGGTGCGACTCAAACCACCTACAACTGAACACCAGTAAGACCAAGGAGCTGGTAGTGGATTTTAGGAGGCCCAGGCCCCTCATGGACCCTGTGATCATCAGAGGTGACTGTGCAGAGGGTACAGACCCATAAATACCTGGGAGTGCAGCTGGATGATAAACTGGACTGGACTGCCAATACTGATGATCTGTGCATGAGAGGACAGAGCCGACTATACTTCATTAGAAGACTGGCGTCCTTCAACATCTGCAATAAGAAGCTGTAGATGTTCTATCAGACGGTTGTGGCGAGCGCCCTCTTCTACGCGGTGGTGTGCTGGGGAGGCAGCATAAAGAAGAGGGACGCCTCACGCCTGGGGAAACTAGTGAGGAAGGCAGGCTCTATTGCAGGCACGGAGCTGCACAGTTTGACATCCGTGGCAGAGCGACGGGCGCTGAGCAGACTCCTGTCAATCATGGAGAATCCACTGCATCCACTGAACAGGATCATCTCCAGACAGAGGAGCAGCTTCAGTGACAGACTGCTGTCACCATCCTGCTCCACTGACAGACTGAGGAGACCCCACACTATGTGACTCTTCAATTATACCCAGGAGGGTAAACGTTAACATTATACAAGATTATGGACTGTTATACCTGCCTCGCACTCTCCACTCTGCATTTGTTAACCTGCACTGCTTTTTTTTTTTTTTTGTTATCACTCTTGTGCCCTTGCCACAAGCTGAAATATAATTGCATTTTATTAAGGTTAGCTGTGCTAATTTGTTCAGAATGAGGATAACTTAGGGTTGCCAGATGTCCCTTATACAATACAATACAATACAATTTATTTTTGTATAGCCCAAAATCACACAAGAAGTGCCACAATGGGCTTTAACAGACCCTGCCTCTTGACAGCCCCCCATCCTTGACTCTCTAAGAAGATGAGGAAAAACTCCCAAAAAAAAATCCTTGTAGGGAAAAAATGGAAGAAACCTCGGGAAAGGCAGTTCAAAGAGAGACCCCTCTCCAGGTAGGTTTGGTGTGCAGTGGGTGTCAAAACAATACAATACAATACACTGAACAAATCCTCAATACAGTATGAATAATATATAGTATATAGTATATATATAAAAGCTGTTTGGGTGTCCTTCCGTCCCGTGAGTGCTACGCAGGCGCGGAGTTTCACACACGCCCCGTCCATTTTCAATGCATGATGGGATTTGTAGTTTCGTTTTTCCAGGTAAAAGATGATTTTCTACTCCAGACTGTGCGATATCTTCTTCTTCTTTCTTACTATATAAAAGCGGTCGGGATTGTCCTTCCGTCCATTGAGTGGAAAGTGTAGGTATTTTTCATTTTTATTACTATTTAATTTAATATTGTTTCTTTGTATCAGTAAGCTGCTGCTGGAGTCTGTGAATTTCCACTTGGGATTAATAAAGTATCTATCTATCTATCTATCTATTATATAGTGCCTTTCACATCTATCTATCTATCTATCTATCTATCTATCTATCTATCTATCTTGTCACTCTAAGTAGTTTGCACTGTTCAAACATACATGTTACCTACTATAGGTATCGGCTTCAAAAGCTTTGTTGTGAAAAACTAATATTTGGAACTTTGTGTTATTTGTGCATCTTTATTTTGTAAAGATGTTATTTATTTTTACTCATTTTTAATTGTATTATTTGGAAATAGGAAAATGTGCACATTATTTTATATTCTTGTCTGTCTTATTACATCCATCCATCCATTATCCAACCCGCTATATACTAACACAGGGTAACGGGGGTCTGCTGGAGCCAGCCACCACAGGGTGCAAGGCAGAAACAAGTCCCCTGGCAGAGTGCCAGCCCACCACAGGGCACAGACACACACCTGGGACAATTTAGGATCACCAATGCACCTGACCTGCATGTCTTTGGACTGTGGGTGAAACCCACGCAGACACGGGGAGGACATGCAAACTCCATGCAGGCAGGACCTGGGAAGCGAACCCTGTGAGGCAGAAGCGCTACCCATTGCGCCACCGTGCCGCCCCTGTCTTATTGCAACATTTCTAAAAATTTAATAATTTATTATGATCAAACAGTTACTCAGTACTTGAGCAGTCTTTTCACCAAATACTTTTTCACTCTTACTTGAGTAATTTTTTAGATGACTACTTTTTATTTCTACTTGAGTAATATTATTTTGAAGTAACGCTACTCTTGAGTACAATTTTTGGCTACTCTACCCACCTCTGCCAATAGGGAAGCGCCGCTGTAACCAAGAGACAGGAACAGATCACGTGATGCGTGAATGTGTGCACTTTGAGGTCACATGACACAAAAAAATAAAAAAGTAGAAGCATACGTACCACCCTCGAGACCCTGCTCTGCAAACCGATAAGCGGGTTTAGAAAATGGGTGGGTGGCTGGATTTTAGAATGTGACTCACTGTCCCAAAAAGAGGCGGTGTGACAACCGACCAAACAAAAGAAACCAGTCCAGCTTTCAAAGCGGTTACCCAAACTCCCTGAACGCATCAGAATGTCACGCCATGCAGACTTTTTTTTTTTCCCAGCTCGTTTAGGGGCCGAGCAAAATGTGAAGTCAGCACTGCAGGGCACCCCCTGACAGCCAGCTCTGCGCCTCACAGGAATGTTTCTTTTTCATTGAATAATTTTGATCCACCGAAGGTTGAAAAACTCCAAATTAGCAAAATTTGACAAAAGAAAAAAAAAAAAAACAAACCCCCGTGGGATGGATGGATACCTGCTTCGGCTGGGACTCTCGCCATCTGTGATAACATTTCTTAGCAGTTAAAATGTGCTTCCTGGTGTCAAACATTTCATTGGAACCCACATCCTGTTTGACAGCAAGTGTGCACTCCACATCCTGCTCGGCGAGGTGCAATGGCAAAAGGTTCCTCAGTGTTGACAGCTCAGCTGGCATCCAGCATGGCGTGTGTGAGCGGCACATTTCACTGTTAACACTGGAAGGCTCCACGTGCTGCTTTAGCACAACGTAACACTTCACGCTTCATTTACTTCTGTTCAATAAAAGATCTCACACAAGACGGCTCTGCCCTGAATTTTCTCCGTTAAGAGATTTATGACGCACAGTGCCTATAAAAAGTATTCACCCCCTTGGACATTTTCACACTTTATTTAGATGTATGGCACGGAATGGATTTAATTTGGGTTGTTTGACGCTCATCAACAGAAAAAGACCCTTTAACGTCAAAGTGGAAACAGGTCTCTGCATAGTGACCTCAATTAGTTACGAATATATGAAAACACTAAATAATTGATTCACCACAATGACGTGACACCCCTAAATCATCACTGGGGCAGACAATTGGTTTTAGAAGTCCTGTAATTAGTTCAATGGAGGTCCCCTGTCTGGGGTTTCAGGTGAGTGGGCCAACCTGTGTGGAGTCAATATATGGATTGGGGGCTAACCTACAAAACGAAGACAAAAGAGCCAGGGGATGGAGACAAGAAACTGTCCGAGTCACTGAATACTCAGGGTGGCACGGTGGTAGCATTGCTGCCTCGCAGTAAGGGCACCGGGGTGCACATCCTCCCTGCTGGCTTCACGTGGCTGGCTTAGGTGTATTCATGGGGCTCATGATGCTTTCTGAGGTCTGTTGAAATGACAAAGACATAGCAAATGGATGGACACACAGACAGACGCACAAAAACATTTCCTTTTATTAAAGCAGATAGCTGTGCTGCCCACCTAAGATGGGTTGAGATCTCAGTAATTGACGTAGACCTCAGTGTTAACGTTTGCAGCGCCCCATCTCTTGGAATGACATTTTTAATGCATGTAGTAATGCAATACATTACATTTGTCATTCCAACAGATGGTGCATGACATATATTTGTAGCAATAAAATGCATTACGACAAATGTTTGTGACATGCCGTTTCTTGTAATGACAGACACACAGACACTTATCCTTTGACAAGCTGCACTACCTATCGATAATGGGTTGAAATCTACATAATCAACTCAGACCTCAGATTTAATGTTTGCAGTACGCCATCTATTGGAATATATTTCGTAATGCACGTATCACAAATATTTGTAGTAAGAAAATGCATTACATTTGTCATTCCAACAGATGGCACACCACAAGCATTAACACTGCTTTTACAAATCCCATACCAAATGGCATACGGCAGAGACATATGCATTGCATTCCAACCAAATATTTGCACTTTGTATTTCTACTAAGACCCCCAGATTCTTCACAAAATACATTTCTGGCTGTGCCACCCCTCAGAGGCAGGTTGAAATTGAAGTAATCAATGCACACCTCGGTGTTGATGTTTTCACCATCTTTTGGAATGTAATTTTTAATGCATGTAGTAATACAATACATTACATTTGTCATTCCAACAGATGGTGCATGACATATATTTGTAGCAATAAAATGCGATAGATAGATAGATAGATAGATAGATAGATAGATAGATAGATAGATAGATAGATAGATAGATAGATAGATAGATAGATAGATAGATAGACACTTTATTAATCCCAAGGGGAAATTCACATAATCCAGCAGCAGTATACTGATACAAAGAAACAATATTAAATTAAATAGTAATAAAAAATGAAAAAAATTAAAATAAAATTAATGTTAGCATTTACTCCCCCGGGTGGAATTGAAGAGTCACATAGTGTGGGGGAGGAACGATCTCCTCAGTCTGTCAGTGGAGCAGGACATATACTACAAATATTTGTGACGTGTCGTTTCTTGGAATAACAGAGACACAGCAATTGGAACTGACACTTACGTATATACAAAGACACTTATCCTTTGTAAGGGACAGCGGGTAGCTCACCCCGGCCGGGATGCCCTAAGAAAGGGAAGGATGGGGGAAGGCAACTACGTTTAGACACTGCTTCCCCGAAGACGCTAGATGGGGACTTCCTTGCAGCGTAGCGGTGCCCCAGATTCCCGCAAGACACTACTGGATTTGGAGTTCGGCTTTAAAACCCTGCTGGGTACCATGGGTGGCACCAGGAGACACTGCAGGTGGACATGGGGGGGGGGTCATGCGTCCTTCATAGCCCGGAAGTACTAGTGAGTCACGAGGACGGAAATCCAGAAGTACTTCCGGGTTGAAGAAAATTCAAGTTTTCCATTTGACCCATTGGCAAGCGAGCCAGAGTCGGGTGGAGGTGGACAAAGCTTACTGGGTGGTGTGGAGGAGAAATAGAGAGAGAGAGAGAGAGAGAGAGAGAGAGAATTATTGTATGTACTTGTGTTATTGTGGCTGTGGAGCTTGGGGAGCACTGTTTTAAAAAGAAAATAATTAAAAGGAACTTCTTGGTGCTTTTACCTGGTGTTCTCTGTGTTTGTCTTTTGGGTTTAATGGGCAAAAGTGACCCCTAGCGTTCAAACCTTTTACGAGCTGTGCTACCTGTCGAAAATGGGTTGAAACCTACACAATCAACACAGACGTCAGATTTAATGCTTGCAGTGCACCATCTGTTGGAATGTATTTCATACTGCATGTATCATAAACATTTGTAGTAATAAAATGCACTGCATTTGTCATACCAACAGATTGCGCCTCACAAGCATTAACACTGCTTAATTACATATGGCAGAGGCATAATGCATTCCCATGGCATATCACAAACATTTGAATTTTGCATATGGCAGATTCCTGGCTGTGCCACCCTCTAAGCATATGCATTGCATTCCAACAGGTGGCATATCACAAACATTTGAATTTTGTATTTCCAGTATGACCTCCAGATTCTTCACAAAAATGCATTCCTGGCTGTGCCACCCCTCTAAGACAGGTTGAAATTGATGTAATCAACGAAAACCTCAGATTTAATGTTTGCAGTGCACCATCTGTTGGAATGTATTTCGTAATGCATGTAGTAATATAATACCTTACATTTATCATTCCAACAGATGACGCATCATAAACATTTGTAGCAATAAAATGCATTACTACAAATGTTTGTTACATGTCGTTTCTTGGAATGACAGGGACACAGCAAACGGAACTGACACTCATATACACAGACACTTATCCTTTTACGAGAAGTGCTACCCATGAAAAATGGGTTGAAATCTACATAATCAACGCAGACCTCAGATTTAATGTTTGCAGTGCACCATCTGTTGGAATGTATTTCATAATGCATGTATCAGAAACATTTGTAGTAATAAAATGCACTGCATTTGTCATTCCAACAGATTGCACATCACAAGCATTAACACTGCTTTTACGAATCTCATGCCAAACGGCATATGGCAGAGACATATGCATTGCATTCCAACAAGTGGCACATCATAAATATTTATATTTTGTATTTCCAGTATGACCCCCAGATTCTTCACAAAATTCATTCCTGGCTGTGCCACCCCACTAAGACAGGTTGAAATTGATTTAATCAATGCAGACCTCAGTGTTGATGTTTGTGCCATCTTTTGGAATTTAATTTTTAATGCATGTCGTAAAACAATACCTTACATTTGTCATTCCAACAGATGACGCATCATAAACATCTGTTAGAATACAATGCATTACTACAAATGTTTGTTACGTGTCGTTTCTTGGAATGACAGAGACACAGCAAACGGAACTTACACTCATATACACAGACACATATCCTTTTACGAGATGTGCTTCCCATCAAAAATAGGTTGAAATCTACACAATCAACGCAGACCTCAGATTTAATGTTTGCAGTGCACCATCTGTTGGAATGTATTTCGTAATGCATGCATCACAAACATTTGCAGTAATAAAGTGCACTGCATTTGTCAATCCAACAGATGACGCATCACAAGCATTAACACAAATCCCATACCAAATGGTGTATAGTACACACATATGTATTGCATTTCAACAGGTGGCACAGCAAAAATATTTGTAGCAACACATTTTATTTCTACAAATGTTACTAAGGTGCCATCTGTTGGAATAACATTTATTACAACATGCATTGCAAAATATATTCCAAAAGATGGTGCACTGCAAGCATTAGCACCGAGGTCTAATTTGATTTCTTAATTTTCAACCTGTCACAGACAGACAGAAGCGTGAGTTCATTTATATTTCTATTAACTAATCGATAAGATATTGTTGGTTTCCACATATGCTAAGCCGTTTCTGCTTTGTTTTCTGTGTGTTTAAACTAATTGGTGTCTTTATTTGTACTAATTGTGTATTTGATGATTAGTAAAATTGATACTTGCATTCTATCTGAGAACTTGTCACAGGTTGCTCTGCACCTGTGCTCAGTTTACAACGATATACAAAAATAAAATAAACTGAATTAAATCGACAGCCCTAGTCTGCTTTATCCAAGAGTCTCGAGCTTGTCCAGTATGGGCAGTATGGCCTGCCAGGCAGCAGTCGGTCCTGGACAGGCAACAGTCACTCTGTCAAATTTAGAATCTCAAAAAAAAAAACTCAACATTTTCGGATGTGGGAATAAAGGCAATTCAGACACAGGCAGAACATGCCAACACCACACAGGCACTAAATGGGAATGTCGACCCAACAATCTTGAGCCGTAACCCACGTAGTGACCCAAGTAAACAGGACAAATAAGCAGCTTTATAATTAAGACAGTGCAGTGCAGAGTCACTACCTTCTTCTTTTCCTCTCCAGCTGTCTTCAACGCATCCAGGTTATTATACGTCTCAAGACCCTCCGTCATTTGCCCGATCTTCTCCTTCAGAGAGCTCAGCTCCGTGTTTATCTTGCTTTCTAACTGTTCTACCTTCTGGAGGTCCTGCTGCAGCCGCTGACTCTCTGAGAAAAGAGAAGTAAGGAATCAGAGTCATTGATCATTGTTCAATATGCTGAATATTACAATATAATACAGATAAGCATATCCAGGGTCACAGGCATAAATCCTCATTGCTTAGGGGACAAAATCAATTAATGTGCTATCTGTGTGCGTGTGTGCATACCCTAGTGAGTCAATCCCTGTTTAAGGAGAAAAATTAAAGTTTTGTCAAAAATGGGACATTCAGTCCAACCTGAGGCAGGAATCTCTAGTGACCTAACTGTTTAAAAAAGTAAATTCAACATCCAAACGTCCTTATATTTCTCTTAAAAGACAATGAGACACAAGCTAAGGAGTTTATTCAATAAAATTCAAAATTAGAAGCCATCATGAAAAATCCCCTCCATCCCCTGCAAACTACACAGAGTAATTAACATGCAAAAAAGTATAATTTTTGGATGAAATATCCCTTTAAAGGTAATTATTATTATTTGTATTTTAAAAATTAAGATTTTAATTAGACAGACAGACAGATAGATAGATAGCTATGAAATGCACTATATAATAGATATTTTAGTTGTGTTGGCAGGGATAGATAGATAGATAGATAGATAGATAGATAGATAGATAGATAGATAGATAGATAGATATGAAAGGCACTATATAATAGATATTTTAGCGTAGCTGGCAGGATTAGACAAACAGACAGACAGACAGACAGACATATATGAAAGGCACTATATAATAGATATTTTAGCGTAGCTGGCAGGATTAGACAGACAGACAGATAGATAGATAGATAGATAGATAGATAGATAGATAGATAGATAGATAGATAGATAGATAGATAGATAGATAGATAGATATGAAATACACCATATAATAGATATTTTAGAGTAGCAGGCAGGATCAGAGAGATAGACAGACAGACAGAGAGATAGATAAAGCTCATAACAGCCCCCTCAGAGAGCTTTGGACCAAATCACAAAGCCACAGTAGCGATTTTTGCTCCGACTGGTTCTTAAACCCCCCTCATGTGACTGCATTATTACACGCAGCAGCAAACTGCCTAACTAGAGGCCCCTATGCCTTTAGCCTCCAAGCTAAATGGGGAGTAAACCCAGAAATACAACAGGAGGTAAAGGTAAGGCTTGTGTTAAGGTGAAAATACAAATCTGACAGGATGGTGTAGAACGCCTCCAGTGGTTTTCTGAAACTAAAATCCTGCGAGTCAAAGCTTTCTCTCCAAGGTGGCGTTTAAGAAACTAAAGTATAGGAAAGAAGCAGTTTGCTTTTAGCTGTCTGTTGCATCTTGAGGGAACATGAGAAGGAAAAACACGTGGGTAAACAGATCCCAGAGTTGAGTATTTAAACAGGACATGAAAGTAGTGTTTACTCGGACTTAACTGTACAATCATAGGAAATGTGCACAGGTTCTCATAGACGTTACTGTTCAGCATTTGCTTCTGTGCAGTTGTGTCTCTTTAGAACTCCTTCACCTAGAAGGCATAAGGTACTACGGACACTTGTATCAAGAGATACATGCAGTATATTGTTAGTCAGTAGTCAGTTTTGGATGTTGTAGCTCCATCTTTTATTGTACAGTGAGGCTGTACTACTAATGAAGGACAGTTCTTGATTAACCTGTGCAAATGCATATGCAGAATCCTAGAAATAAAGTTAAAAGGATTACATTCTGAATTATGAGCCAACACAAGGAATCAACTTGACAGCAAAATCAAACAGCTGTAATACATTACTATTAAGTTTTTAAAATCATTCTATTTCTGACTTACAGTTAAAATGTTGGAATACAGTTGGAACAGTTCCAACAACAGCAAAGTCCAACAAAGTCTTCAGAGATTTATTTTCACCTGGGCCCAATTAGACTGAAGATTTTTTTGTTTTGTTTTTCTGGTTACCTCTATTGTGTTCTCAGCTTGCCTAAATTTACATTAATCATTCAAACTATTAAAATACATAATTATAAAAGGCACGGTATAACAGATAAATAGAGAGATAGACATGAAGATCATTATAAGACAGACAGATAGATAGATAGATAGATAGATAGATAGATAGATAGATAGATAGATAGATATGAAAGGCACTATATAATAGATATATTAGCGTAGTAGGCAGGATTTGATAGATAGATACTTATGAAAGGCACTATATAAGTAAATTAATTAGATAGACAGATATATGCAGTATTATGAAAAGCATTATATTATAGATATGGAAAGATCTACATAGATAGCACTATGTGACAGATATGAAAGATACCATATTTCAGATAAATTCTTAACTGTGAAAGCCACTACAAAATGAAATCAATCAGAAATATATTTATGAAAGGCACTATATATGTGTATTAGACAGAGAGAGATATGAACATCATTATATGTTATATGTGTAATTATTGTAATTATGAAAAGCACTACACAAGTAAATAACAAAGACAGTTATTAAAGGAACTATATAACAGATAGATATGAAAGGGTCTATATTATAGATAGATGTGCAAGGGAAGGATGTAAAAGATGGATATGGCAGGCACTATATTATACACAGACACTCTTGGTGCTGTTCTAGATTGATACATACTCAGATTATCAACAGCACAATAAAGAGTATAAATAAGGAAGGCAGGCAATTATGAACGACACTATATACTAGATAAATAGATATAAAAAGCACCAACTTACAGACTGATGTAAAAGGCATTATATTATAGATAGATATTAAGGGTGCTGTTATTGGAAAATACTGTAATTATGAAAAGTAAATTTGAAAGACAGTACATAACAGACATTAAATGTATAATCTTATACATAAATATATAGACTATTAATGGCACTATGTGAAATACATGAAAGGTACTGTGAAAAGTCAGTAGATAAATTAGATAGATATGAAAGGCACTATAAGATAGATAGATAGATAGATAGATAGATAGATAGATAGATAGATAGATAGATAGATAGATACGTATGGCGTGTCTTATTTGAACGATATTTTGTTTATAAATGTACACAGTTTGAAAATGTGTCAGATATCATTTGGAGTGTTTTGCTAACTTCTATTAAATTTCTGAAAAGAAAACTCAAACAGAAGTCTTGGAGACAAATCGTAAACATTTCTCTGTAGGCTCTATTTGAATAAAACTTCTAAAAACTCTGAATGCAAACGTCCTTCAGGTCATTTCTAACCACTCCACACTGCCTCACATGTCTGTGACTGCTGTGCCCTCCATGGTTGGTCCCTAGCTCATGCCCTGTATTGCCAAGGTGTGCTCCAGTCCCCTCCTGTGAACTCACTAAAGCAGTCACTGAGATGTCACTGCATGTTTATTTATATAACATTTTTGGGTTTATTAGCTCTATGAATCGGCCCTGTAAAATATTCAGTCATTATTTGATCATTGAGATACCAGAATAACTTTGCAATCGCGATTCAAAGATATGAGTATGAATGAAGATCAGAGGGTTTCCCTCTATGTAGATTTGTTTTTATGTGGAAACTTAAAAGTAAGCTCAGCGTTATTTGATATTTTGGTTTTGTAGGGTGTACATCGCTTCATTTTGTGCCTTGTAAGGAGGGAATTCCACCAAACGGCTACAAAACCTTGGCATTAAGTTAATAGAACAAGGCACTGCAGTGCCTACAAGAAAACCCCGTGGCTTATCTTTGGAAGGTTTCTAATCACCAAGAGGTCCACCCAAACCTCAGCCCACCCCTCCACCTACACATTTTTTCTTAATTAAAGGCAAATTTCTCTTCCAACATGAAAAGCTTTGTTTTAGCAAGCAAGCAGCAGGAAGAGGATGCAACCCAGTTCCTCCTGATATGATATGAAGTCTCCGCTAGGAACCCGCCGTGTGTACACAGAGGTTCACTCGGAGCCTCGGCTCGGCTGACCTGCGCTTTATCACACACAAAGTGCCCCATCAGCAGGTTTGTTTATTTTCTCCGACTTCCTTCTGGGCGTGAGTTGTATAAACTAAGAGTTTCTTCATCTTTTGTGAGAGCCAGCATTCCTGGGCAATTGTCACCAAGTCCTGTGACTCTAAAGAGGCTTAGATGGTAAAACACTCGACACAAAGGCAATTCCTTAGTTACGACCTGGACAGTTTCCCATTTGGGAAATCTTAGAAAATGTATATATTGTGAGATTTAAAGATGGTCTAAAACGGAGTGTCCCTTAAAAATCAGAATCTTGGAATCGATAGTAAAGATAACCAACGCTTCTTCAATTTGTCCCTTGACTTCATCAGTTATTCTTAACTGGAAAATGACAATGGCAGCCGTAGTGCAGGACTGCCTTCTCTCTCAAGTGCAGGTTAAGGCCTACTTCTCACTGATCAGGGTCTTCTTGTTTTAAGAATAATACTAATTTATGACTGTGGTGGGCTGGCGCCCTGCCCGGGGTTTGTTCCTGCCTTGCACGCTGTGTTGGCTGGGATTGGCACCGGCAGACCCTTGTGACCCTGTGTTTGGATGTAGCAGGTTGGACAATGACTGACTAATTTATGAACGCAAAAGCAGGATATAATATTTTAAATTCTGCTCAATGCAAGCTAGTATGAAAGGGGAACGGACCCAATCCCAGCAGCATCAGGCCCAAGGCTGGAACGAACCTGGGCAGAGTGTCAGTTCAGTACTGAGTACACTCATGTAAGCACCCACAATCCCAAAGAGCCAATTCGAAACAGCCAGACAAACTATATAGCACCCTTCATACTGGAAAACATCACGAATGGCTTTATAAAACCAAAAATGTCACCACACATGGCTTATAGTGACTCGGCCACTGCCATATTGGGGTTTGGTGATGCAAAACAGTACAGAAAACCAGGTGTTGAACAACCCACAGAAACGTCCATCTATTCCTAACCTAAATCACTTACTGTATGTAGTTTGCGGGTACAGCATTGGGCACAAGGCAAGAAGCAACCCTGGAGGGGGCATCAGCACACTCACACAAGGCCCAATGTGGAGTTTATCAGTTAACATACACACTACTGGGCTGTGGGAGGAAAACCAGAGAGGAGCGTGAGGGGAAATGGAAGAAGGAGTAGAGCAAAGAGTGACCACCAACGCAGTACCATGTTGGCTCTGTAGCTGAAACAGCAGCACATAAGGACTAACGTGATACGTGTAGAGCCACCCATTGCTTACACACACATCAGCGGAGAAGTAGTGTGTTAAAGAAGTAATGAAAAAGAAAAGGAAACATTTTGAAAATAACGTAACATGATTGTCAATGTAATTGTTTAATCACTGTTGTGAGTGATGAGTGTTGCTGTCATATATATATATATAAATATACACACACACACACACATATAAACATATACACATATATATACAGTATATACACAGACACATATATACATATACATATATACATATACATACAGACACATATATACACACAAATATATATTGTGGAGGATTGCCGGCTTTCCATGCCGGTCCGCACCCCCAGGCCGCCAGGAGGAGCTCTCCCGACAGCAGGATCGCGGGCCCGAGGTCCAGCAGGGCCTTATGGACCTTGTAGTGTTTATACACAGCCCTGCTGGATACCTTGGGGGCCACCAGGAGTCGCTGTGGGGGGGGCTTATGGGCTCTTTTGTACCCTATGACCCGGGAGTACGTCATGGTCACGTGATAGGAAGGACCGACGTGCTCCCGGGTTGAAGAAAAGGACTGTTTGCCCTGACCCGGAAGGAATAAGGAACTGTGGACTGTTGGGACAGGAACACCTCCGGGTCAGGGGCTATAAAAGGACGGTACCTCAGTCCAGACACTGAGCTGTGCTGGGTGGGAGAGGAGCAAAGTGTCTGGGCGAGGAGGAGTGATTATAGTGTTGTGTTGAAGAATTGGTTTATTATATGAGTAGTGTGGAGGGTGCTTGGTGCACTGTAAAATATAATAAAGAGTCTTGGACTTTTACCCGGTGTCTGGAGTTGTACCTGAGGGTTCAAGGGTGCACTACTGCCCCCTACTGCCACAATATATATATATATACATACACACACATATATATATAAACATATATATACATACATATCTACATACACACACACACACACACACATATATATACAGTCTTTGGGGTGCGAGCAACTGTTGCTGTGGGTGGCAGAATCCATGATGGAAGAAAAATGAAAAACATTATTTGTACAAAATCTTAATTTATTTATCCATTCCTAAATAATTAAATGGGCAGGCTATTTCGTATTAGTGCAATACGCTGCTTGTTAAAACGGATGAATCCTGCTCTTACGTGCAAGTCTGTGTGGATATTATGAACCATCGTATCTGTTCAAGTTCTATTTAAATTTTAAATAGAAGGAATTTTTATTTAGTCGACAGAATATTATTCCGGAATAAATCAACTCAAACCTTAAATAACTTATAATATTTTGCTCTCCATAAAAATATATCCTGTCTAAATTATACAAGTTAGAAATAAAGTAAACGTTAAAAGAACAAACATTCAAATTTCTTTACTCTTATGTAATTTTATATAAAAAATAAACTTAAATTTTAAATATCCCAAAAGATTTTGCTCTCCATAAAAATATATCCTGTCAAAATTATACAAATTCAAATATGAACATGGTGCATAACAAAACCTGGAAATATAAATAAAATGTGTTCTTTTCAGCAATAACAAATCAAATCATTCAGTTGTCTTTGCTCTTATGTCATTTTATCAGATTTGGACGCCTGGCATCTTTTTGGCAACAAGTTCGTTTCTGTTTGGTGTGAGGTTCTGTGTTGTGGAGATTCTCAGGATGGACTGCAGGTGCTCATCAGTGAGGCGACTCCTGTGTGCTGTTTTGTTAGTCTTCATGACTGAGAAGAGCTTCTCACACAGATATGTGCTACCAAACATGCACAAGGTTCGAGCCGCATGTAGACGGAGCTGGAGCATTTCTGTGGGAATGGAGTGAATAAACTGTGCGGGCCGTGCAGTATCGACTTTGCCTTCAGTGTGCCATTACACTGCAGCTCAATCACCTCCATCTGAATCTGCACAGGTGCAGTTTCCACATCGACGGCAAATGGGTTGAAACAACTCAAAATTCTTTTTGTTCTTCAAAGTCACCAAAGCGCCGTGTGAACTCAGTGCGCTCAGTTTATCAGCAAAGTGCGTATTTGGGAACACCGTAGTGCCGACTTGGTTCAACATTACTTGGCAACAGGGAAAGTGGGGCAAGTTGCACTGGTGCATTTGTGTCTCCCATAAAAGTAGCTTCACTTGAAATCACTTTGTGATTTTGCACGGTAAAACGTCTGCTGAAGTGTCAGATTCTTCTTTAACTCTTCTGCTTTCTGTATCTTGTGCATTGCATTCAGGTCTTTCAGGTTATCTTGATGTTTTGTCTCATAGTGCCGTCTTAGATTAAATTCTGTAATTACAGCCACATTAGCTCCACAAATGAGACACACGGGTTTACCGGCAATGTCAGTAAACATATACTCAGCCTCCCATCGGTTTTAAAGGCTCTATGTTCAGAATCACCTTTTTCTTCGGCATGTGTGGGCTAGCTTCGCAATAACTTGCAGCATCATAAGCTAGACTTGATTAACGGTAAGTGTTCGCAAGGCAGCTGAAGCGCTGCATTATGGGATCTGTAGTTTATTGTGTTACCAGCGCTTCATATCCCCGGCCATTAATAACAATAATACAGTATATAAAATGATCTCGCGGGCTGGATATAATTACACGCCGGCGCCGGATATGGCCCGTGGGCCTTGAGTTTGACACATATGGACTAAATAGAACTTGAAAATAAATATTTTTTCGAATGTGATCGCGCAATTCAGATCGAGTTGACGCAAGACTACAGTACATCGAGCCAGCGTGCTATTGTGGTTTTGCCTGTGTGCCTCAATAAGTTACCCTCCCCTCGCTCTTACTTTTTTACCGTTCATCTAATGAATACACTGAGTATGGCTTTACCAAAACAATCATTGATCGCGAATAAAGTATCCATTATTCATAAAGCTTCAATTGGTGATCTGTCTTTCTGCGTTAACCGCATATTTTTCATCGCCTCAAACCAAGGGGATGCAGGCTAAAATGAATCGAGAAGCACGCGTACATACTTAGTGCATCCCCTCTCAGGAATCGAACCTCGGAAGTCAGCGCTACAGGCAAAGCCTCTACTATTGCGCCACGCGCGTGGTTTGTCTATTTGAGCGTAGCAGTGTAATTCGGTTTTTGTTCAGCACTCTTTGGAACTGTTGCTTTTTGTCTGTGCACTGCGTCAGTTCATGTGAGCCGTTGAATCTGGTTTTATATGTCACTCGCTCGCTTCTAATTGTTTCACTGCCCTCTTAATTATATAATGTATGTTTTCTTCAGCGCTTTCTGTAGCTCTTCCTGCTTTTCTACGTAATGCGTGATTACGTGAGAGGCGTGATGATGTCACACGAAACTCCGCCCCCCACGGCTTTCAGTAAATGGAGAAAAATAGCTTCTAGTTATGACCATTATGCGTAGAATTTCGAAATGAAACCTGCTAAACTTTTGTAAGGAAGCTGTAAGGAATGAGCCTGCCAAATTTCAGCCTTCTACCTACACGGGAAGTTGGAGAATTAGTGATGAGTGAGTGAGTCAGTCAGTCAGTCAGTGAGTGAGTAAGTAAGTCAGTCAGTCAGTCAGTCCGTCAGTCAGTGAGGGCTTTGCCTTTTATTAGTATAGATAGATAGATGATAGATAGATAGATAGATAGATAGATAGATAGATAGATAGATAGATAGATAGATAGATAGATAGATAGATAGATAGAATTTTATTTGTCCCAAGGGTATAAGCAGCTTGTCCATCCACAGCCTCAGCTCAGATCTTCGTACAGAAGCTGTCATGTGAGGACCTCATAGAAGATTTGGTTTTCAGCAGATGTAGACATTTACTGTTGTGAAATGCAGCAAAGAGTCTGAAGAAACTACTAAACATTTCATTATTTAAAATAAAAGGTATTTGTATTTGATGTTAAACGTTAGAGTTAAGTTTGCGATGTGTGTTTCTTTGTTTATTTATTATGTATATTTGGTGCTCATCTTTATAAGAAATACTAATGTGGTGAATTCACAGGAAGGGGCAAGGGTGATTAGAGCCCCAGTTTACTTAGGGGGGCGCACTGGATACATGTGACATTGTTTTATCATATTGGGTCAAATTAGCCTGTAATTCAGAGTCAGTTTTTTTTTTTAATGGCCCTCTCAGTGAGGTTTTATTTTTTCAGATCCCTGATGTGGCGTCTAGCAAACCAAACAGAAATGTGGTTTTCTCTTTGTGCCTTCACCACAGCTTTATATATAAGTAGCTAAAAGCAGTAAGTGTGGCGTTTTCCAGACCTCTGTAAAGATGGAGAGTCAGCACGTCTCTATTAAACATTATCAGATTGTATAATTAAACCTCAATGTGTTAGGCTGGGTTTTTTTTCCAGTGGATTTAATGCAGTAACACAATGATGTTTGCTTCTTTTTAAATGGCTATGTGATGTCAAAAAGAAATCTTACAAGCTGTCACACTCTCATCTTTGTAACAGGAACGGCAGCAACGTTAAAGAGTTGCCCTTTCTCTTTTGGCAACACTAAATCTGCCATGCTGTCCTATTAACACCTGTGGCAACACGGCCTCAGTACACAGCAGTGGCGGCCCGCCAGCTCATTCTACAGATGGGAGTATGGAGTGAAAATGCTGACACAGAGGAAGAAAAGCTGACACTGCCGCTTACTGCTACATTCACACTGTAATTACTTAATACGTTGTATTATAAATATGTGTATTTACGAGTATATCTACTGCACCCTCCACAACTGTTGGCACCACAGTAAAGATGAGCAAAAAAAAAAAGTTATAAAAAAATCACCTTTTGTTGAACTGCCATAACCTCACACCGAGAAAAATGAAGTTCATTTACTCTGATAAAAAAATAATCCCTCATCAGAAAATAATTATTTTTAACACAACCATAGCAGGTGGCAAGGTGGCACAGTGGGTAGCGCTGCTGCCTCGCAGTTAGGAGACCTGGGTTCGCTTCCCGGGTCCTCCCTGCGTGGAGTTTGCATGTTCTCCCCGTGTCTGCGTGGATTTCCTCCCACAGTCCAAAGACATGCAGGTTAGGTGCATTGGCGATCCTAAATTGTCTCTAGTGTGTGTTTGGTGTGTGTGCCCTGTGGTGAGCTGGCACCCTACCCGGGGTTTATTTCCTGCCTTGCGCCCTGTGCTGGCTGGGATTGGCTCCAGCAGACCCCCGTGATCCTGTAGTTAGGATACAGTGGGTTGGATAACTGATGGATGGATGGACAACCATAGCACAGACCCCATTCTAGAAAACCCAGGATGGGGTAAGAGACCAGTTAGCCGAGGTCTCCAGGACTCTTTACTTTGTGTTTGACTTTCCTTTTACGATTTTCATCTCCTCGACTGTCAACTGGCCACGGTTCATCAAATTAACTAATGTTTCTTTAATCAGTTTCTATCTTGTTCTCTGTGTGTTTTATATGTTGTACCAGTTCTGTATTTAGTAATTAGTATAAATCTGTACTTGTACTTTAATGTTCACAATGCTGTCCGCCTGCACTCGTTGAAGAGTTGAAGAATGTTAGGTTATATAGCACGATCTGTGGAGTACAAGTCCAAGGAGGTTCTGCTCAACCTTTATAATGCACTGGTGAGGCCTCATCTTGAGTACTGTGTGCAGTTTTGGTCTCCAGGCTACAAAAAAGACATAGCAGCACTAGAAAATGTCCAGAGAAGAGCGACTAGGCTGATTCCAGGGCTACAGGGGTTAAATTATGAGGAAAGATTAAAAAAGCTGAGCCTTCACAGTTTAAGCAAAAGAAGATTAAGAGGAGACATGACTGAAGTGTTTAAAATTATGAAGGGAATTAGTACAGTGGATCGAGACTTGTATTTTAAAATGAGTTCATCAAGAACACGGGGACACAGTTGGAAACTTGTGAAGGGTAAATTTCGCACAAACATTAGGAAGTTTCTCTTTACACAAAGAACGATAGACACTTGGAATAAAGCGACCAAGTAGTGTGGTAGACAGTAAGACGTTAGGGACTTTCAAAACTCGACTTGATATTTTCTTGGATGAAACAAGTGGATAGGACTGGCGAGCTTTGTTGGGCTGAATGGCTTGTTCTCATCGAGAGTCTTCTAATGTTCTAAAGAGTTCTATTGTACTGTATTGTGCTAACACTGCAAATGAAATGTATTACTTAGGATGACGATACAGCAGGGAAAATAAGTACTGAGCGCGTCAATGTTCTTCTCAGTAAATGTATTTCTAATGGGGTTGTTGACATGAAATTTTCACTAGATGTTGGTAACTACCCAAGTAATCCACACATACAAAGAAATCAAAATAAATAAGTCCATAAATTAAGTTATATGTAATGAGGTGGAATGACACAGGGAATAAGTATTGAGCACGCTTACTGAAATGTATTTCATCATTTAGTAGAAAAGCCTTCTGTATGGAGAAACGAGTTGCGTGCACTGCTCAGGTGTGATTTGGACCCACAGTAATCCACACATACAAAGAAATGAAAACAAAATATTCCATAAATTAAGTTATGTGTAATAAAGTGGAATGACACAGGGAATAAGTATTGGACACATGAAAATGAGGAGATGCAAAAAGGCCTGGAAAGCTAAGAAAGCAGCCGAGATCTGTCAG